>NC_140992.1:259126900-259566116 GCF_052327205.1 Somniosus microcephalus | reverse complement strand
CCCCTCTGTCCCTCTCTCCGGCCCCTCCCCCTGCCTAGCGCCTGAGGTCCGGGTGCCGGTTGCTGAGGTCCCCCGCGTATCGCGCGGCTGATGGACGGCCGCTAGTAGGGGGCGGGGCGCGGGCAGCGCATGCACGGGTGAGTGGTGGTGCGCGCATGGCGCGGTGATGTGCGGGCGGCGCATGCTATGCGGCCAGTTTGCGAGCGGCCCGCGGGAGCCGGCAAGGCCGTTAAGCGAGCGGGAAACTTCGGGCGGCGCACCCGCGCTCCGTCCGCGACACCTGAGAGGGGGAATTAGAGAGAGACAGAGAGGGAAGAGAGAGATAAGAAAACTAAAGGAGAGTAGAGGGAAAAGATAAGAGAAGGACGGAGGCTGAGAGGGAAGAGAGAGGGGAAGAGGAGAAGGAGAGAGAGGAAGAGGAGAAGGAGAGAGAGAGAGGAGAAGAGAGAGAGAGAGAGAAATTTTTTCAGCTTCAGGCCCCGAGTCCCCCCTGCAACGAGGGTGAGGAGGGGGGGAGGGGGTTGCTAAGCACAATATAAAACTCAAATAAATTGTTAATTAATTGCCTAACACATAATTGAAATATTTACCTTAGTTCCCTAACACACAGAAAGTGTGGGGGAAAAATGGTGGAAAAATCAAGATGGCGGCCACCTCACACTCGGTTCAGAAGGATAAGGCCCGCCCACACACGCACCGATTTGGTCGACCGGAGTCAGGTCACCGAAGCGTAGGATTAGGTCAATCGTCGAGTCACTCGACACTCAACTGTAGGATGACCTCGACGTCACTACGGTCGCTAATGAGATGCTAATGAGCGGAAACGCTGAACGTTTTTGGGCATACCAGCAGGGCGGGATTTTTTGTCCGACCGAAACGTAAAATACGCCGATGACCGGTATCCGGAATCGCAAGCTTTCTTTTGAGGCGACGCGCGCTGTCGGTACGCTCTGTAACTTCCAAACGTATAGAGACCAGGCGGACAGACAGACAGACAGACAGACAGAAGAGCCGCTTTATATATATAGACTAGCTGGGGAGCCCCGCGTTGCGAGGGCAATTTTTGGGGCGCCGAGGGCAATTTTGGGGCGGTTTGGTCTCCCTGCCCCTGTGTGTGTCCCCCTCTCCCTGTCATGTCCTCTCCCTGTCCTATCCCTCCCTCCCCTCTCTCCCTCCCCTCCCCTCTCTCCCTCCCTCCCCTCCCCTCTCTCCTCCCTCCCCTCCCTCCTCTCGCCTCCCCTCTCTCCCCTCCCCTCTCTCCCCCTCACCTCTCTCCCTCCCTCCCCTCCCTCTCCCTCACCCTCCCTCCCCCTCCCTCTCCCACTCCCCTCTGTCCCTCTCCTACTCCGGCCCCCGCCCCCTTCCCCCTGCCTAGCGCCTGAGGTCCGGTGCCGTCGAGGGCAATTTTGGGGCGCGAGGGCAATTTTGGGGCGTTTGGTCTCCCTGCCCCTGTGTGTCCCCCCTCTCCCTGTCACTCTCCCTGTCATGTCCTCCTCCCTGTCCTATCCCTCCCTCCCCTCTCTCCCTCCCCTCCCCTCTCTCCTCCCCTCCTCCCCTCCCCTCTCTCCCTTCCCTCCCCTCCCTCTCCTCTCCCCCTCCCCCTCTCTCTCTCCCCCTCCCCCTCCCCCTCTCTCCCTCCCTCCCCTCCCCTCTCTCCCTCCCTCCCCTCCCCTCTCTCCCTCCCTCCCCTCCCCTCTCTCCCCTCCCCTCTCTCCCTCCCCTGTCTCCCTCTCCCCCCCTGTCTCCCTCTCCCCCCCCACCCCTCCCCTCCCCTCCCCTCTGTCCCTCTCTCCGGCCCCTCCCCCTGCCTAGCGCCTGAGGTCCGGTGCCGTTGCTGAGGTCCCCCCGCGTATCGCGCGGCTGATGGACGGCCCGCTGCGGGCGGGCGGGCAGCGAATGCGCGATGAGTGCGGGCGGCGCAATGCCGCGGTCAGTGCGAGCGGCCCGCGGGAGCCGGCAAGGCCGTTAGCGAGCGGGAAACTTCGGGCGGCGCGCCCGCCGGCTCGTCACGCGACACCTGAGAGGGGGAAGTAGAGAGAGACAGAGAGGGAAGAGGAGAAGGAGAGAGAGGGAAGAGGAGAGAGGGAAGAGGAGAAGGAGAGAGAGGGAAGAGGAGAAGGAGAGAGAGAGAGGGAAGAAAGAGAGAGAGAGAGAGAAATTTTTTCAGCTTCAGGCCCCGAGTTCCCCCTGCGCGAGGGTGAGGAGGAGGGGGGGGGGGTTGCTAAACACAATATAAAACTCAAATAAATTGTTAATTAATTGCCTAACACATAATTGAAATATTTACCTTAGTTCCCTAACACACAGAAAGTGTGGGGGAAAAAAATCGTGGAAAATCAAGATGGCGGCCACTCACCTCGGTCAGAAGGATAAGGCCCGCCCACACACGACGACACCGATTGGTCGACCGGTCAGGTCACCGAAGCGTAGGATTGGTCAATCGTCGAGTCACTCGACACTCAACTGTAGGAAGACCTCGACGTCACACAGCGTCGCTAATGAGATGCTCAATGAGCGGAACGCTGAACGTTTTTGGGATACCGCGGGCGGGATTTTTGTCCGGCCGAAACGTAAATACGCCGATGACCGGTCCGGAATCGCAAGCTTTCTTTTGAGGCGAACGCGCGCGTCGGTACGCTCTGTAACTTCCAAAACGTATAGAGACCAGGCGGACAGACAGACAGACAGACAGACAGACAGACAGACAGAAGAGCCGCTTTATATATATAGATACAGTCACTGAAAGTTTTAGTGTTAGAAAAGCTCTTTCCTGACAAGGAACTTAAATGATCCCATTTTAAAGCACCAGCGAAGGCTCCCCGAGTTGTCCAGGAATCACTGTGCCATATAGGCCAGAGAGGTTGTGGGTTCGATCGTCACATTCTGAATTGGCTGAACTCAGTCATGCCTGTTGTAAAGGAGGGAAAGTCAGCCAAGGACTCTGCTTGTGACCCGTATTCAGTGACTTGCAGGAGATACGAGTGTGCGGATGCCGGGTGAGAATAGTACAGGGATCAGGTTTTATGGCGCCCATAGGCAAACAACAACAACTGATATTTATATAGCGCCTTTAACGTAGTAAAACGTCCCAAGGCGCGTCACAGGAGTATGATAAGACAACATTTGACACTGAGCCACATAAGGAGAAATTAGGGCAGGTAGGTTTTAATGAGCGTCTTAAAGGAGGAAAGCGAGGCGGCGAGGTTTAGGCAGAGAATTCCAGAGCTTCGGGCCTAGGCAACAGAAGGCACGGCCACCAATGGTTGAGCGATTATAATCAGGGATGCTCAAGAGGGCAGAATTAGAGGAGCGTAGATATGTCGGGGGGTTGCGGGGCTGGAGGAGATTACAGAGATAGGGAGGGGCGAGGCCATGGAGGTGTTTGAAATCAAGGAAGAGAATTTTGAAATCGAGGTGTTGCTTAACCGGGAGTCAATGTAGGTCAGCGAGCACAGGGGTGATGGGTGAACGGGACTTGGTGTGAGTTAGGACAAGGGCAGCCGAGTTTTGGATGACCTCAAGTTTAATTACGGTAGAATGTGGGAGGTCAGCCAGGAGTGCGTTGGAATGGTCAAGTCTAGAGGTAACAAAGACATGGGTGAGGGTTTCAGCAGCGGATGAGCTGAGGCAAGGACGGAGACGGGCGATGTTACGGAGGTGGAATTGGCGGTCTTAGTTATGCCATGGATATGTGGTTGGAAGCTCATTTCAGTGTCAAATATGACACCAAGGTTGTGAACAGTGTGGTTCAGCCTCAGACAGATATTAGGGAGAAGGATGGAATCAGTGGCTAGGGAATGGAGTTTGTGGTGGGGACCAAAAGCAATGGCTTCGGTCTTCCCAATATTTAATTGGAGAAAATTTCTCTTCGTCCAGAACTGCATGTCAGACAAGCTGTCTGAAAATTTAGAGACCGTGGAGGGGTTGAGAAAAGTGGTAATGAGGTAGAGCCAGGTGTCATCAGCGTACATGTGGAAACTGGTGCTGTGTTTTCGGATGATGTCGCCAAGGGGCAGCATGTAGATGAAAAGTAGGAGGGGGCCAAGGATAGATCCTTGGGGCACACCAGAGGTAATGATGTGGGAGCGGGAAGAGAAGCTGTTGCAGGTGATTCTCTGGCTACAATTAGATAGATAAGAATGGAACCAGGCGAGTGCAGTCCCACCCAGCTGGATAATGGTGGAGAGGTGTTGGAGAAGGATGGAGTGGTCAACCGTGTCAAAGGCTGCAGACAAGTCAAGAAGGATGAGGAGGGATAGTTTACCTTTATCACAGTCACAAAGGATGTCATTTGTGACTTTGATGAGAGCTGTTTCGGTACTGTGGCAGGGGTGGAAACCTGATTGGAGAGATTCAAACATGGAATTGCGGGGAAGATGGGCACAGATTTGGGAGACGACAACACGTTCAAGGACTTTGGAGAAGAAAGGGAGGTTGGAAATGGGGCAGTAGTTTGCAAGGACGGAGGGGTCAAGGGTTGTTTTTTTGAGGAGAAGGATGATGACAGCAGATTTGAGAGAGAGGGGGACAGTACCTGAGGAAAGAGAACTATTAACAATATCAGCTAACATGGGAGCCAGAAAAGGGAGTTGGGTGGTCAGCAGTTTGGTGGGAATAGAGTCGACGGAGCAGGAGGTGGGTCTCATGGACAAGATGAGCACAGAGAGGTCATGAGGGGAGATCGGAAAGAAACTGGAGAAAGATGTGAGTTCACGGCTAGGGCAGGGGGGAACCTTAGAGGAAGTTTGGCCTGGTGGGCTAGGGAAAAGAAGGGAAGTAGCAGAGGCAGCTGAACGGATGGCCTCAATTTTTGAAACAAAGAAGTCCATGAGCTCCTCACACTTGTTGTCGGAGGTGAGGGTGGTGGAGACAGGGGAGAGGGGTTTAAGACGGTTAGCAGTGGAGAATAGAAGCCTGGGTTTATCTTTGCATTCCAGAATGATTCTGGAGTAGTGAGCAATTTTGGCAGACGAGAGCAGGACCCGATAATGTTTTTTGTGGTCCAGCCAGATCTGGCGGTGAATGGCTAAACCAATTGTCCATCATATCTGTTCAAGTCTGCGTCCCGGACTTAAGGGAGCGAGGATGTGGGCCGTACCAGGGGGAATGGCCAGAGTGAGAGAGAGTAATTGTTTTAATAGGGATTAGGGCATCAATGGTGGTGGTGAGGGTGTGGTTGAGCTGATCGGTAGCTGCAGAAATGTCGTGGTGAATGAAGGGCCAAAGGCTGGACAGTTGGGATTTCATAAGTTAATTTATAAGAGAGTTGGGAGAGAGTTTTTTCAGGGGCGGACACAGAAGGAAGTAGGGTTGGGGGGCTGGTGGAAGGGGGATATGGGTGGATAGCGATACGAGGAAGTGCTCAAAGATGGCCTTTTCTGCGATTGACACGATGGGAGTTAAGAGAACACGAGAGATGGCAAGGTCGAGGGGGTGGCCGTAAATATGGGTTAGGGAGTTTACATGGCGGATAGGAGGCTAGTGAACTCAGAGGAGAGAGCGCATGATGAATTAAGATGGCGGTCGAAACCACCAAGGTTGAGAAGTCGTTCGGTGCAGAGGCTGAGGGAGGAAAGCAGTGAAGATATCTCGGTAATAAAGTTTTTATGGCACTTGGGTGGGCGGTAGAGAACGAGAATTTTAAATGAGGTGAGAGGGGTGGAATAAGGTGAGATGCTCAAAGGAGGAGAAAGTGCTGGAGGAGTAGGGGGACAGACCCAGGTATGATTTGGTGATGAGAGCCACACTGCCACCACGGTGGTCTAAGCGAGGCAAGTGGTGGAAGGTATAGCCAGGCAGGGAGGCTTCGTTTAAGGGTCAGGTGTCATCACCCCTCAACCAAGTGTCCGTCAGGGCCATGATGTCGATGCAATCACCCGCGATAAGCTCATGGATGGCAAGGGCCTTGTTCGCAAGTGAACGGATATTCTGGAGGGAGATGCGGAGAGGGTCGGTGATGGCTGATCCACTGCCAGTGTCCACAGGGTCAGTGCTGGGGGAGGGGGGTGGGGTGTGAGTTGGACGGGGAGGAGATTGGTAAGCTTAGCCCCCAGTGAGCGGGAAGGTCGGCGAGAGAGTAGGATGGGACAGTTGGGGTTGCTGCTCGTAAGGAGGCAGCGACGAGCGCCTCGATGGGCCCTTTGTAGGATGCCAAGAGAGGCCCAGAGGGAAGCTGTAGGCTTATCTAAGAGGGAGTCAAGCCTGGGATGGCGGCAGGAGAGTAGGAAAGTTGAAGAGTAATGAAGGATTGGGGTAGGGGTTTGGGAGGGCAGAGTATCCAAGAGAGGAGAGATGAAAGGAGGCATGAGGACAGGAGAGAGCGGTCAGGGAGGGATAGAGAGGAAAAGAAAAGGGGGAGAAAAAGTGGAAAAGGAAGGTCTCATGTGACTGCTGAGCACTTACGTGAGATATTTGAGGGTGTGCAGTGCCTGTGGGACAATAGAAAAAAACTTTAAAAGTTGGCTAGAACTGCAGCCAGTGAAACTCGAAGGTGATGGGGGACTACCTCCAGCAGAGGAGTTACACATGGTGATGCAAAATTGGAGATTTTAACAAGATAAAACTTATCTGAACTTTGTTAATGCTTTACATGTTTTTAGCTAGCAGTTTCAGGGTTCCGCCTCTTTTCTTACCCAGCTGTACCTGGTTTGCATAACTACAGTTCCACTAATCAGAGTATGTGGTCTGGGTGGTTAATTTCTGTTATTGTGACTTTCGGTTTACCAACCAGAACAGGGAAAGTTCGCATGAAGTGATAATCACGTGAACTTCACCTCAATAAAATGCTGGTTTCATTAGAGACGCACTCAAGTTTAACCGCTGTGTAATAAAATCTCTTATGAAGTAAGTGAATCTCTTAGTAGGGAGATTTTGGCTCCACTGTTGACTTAGGTCAGTGGTTCTCAACCTGTCTTGATATTGCTACCCCTTTTGAGAGATCAGAATCTTTTTCTGACCATCGCCACCCCATGTCCCCGTGTGCATCTGTGGTTCAGAAGGGGATGCTTTTTTCCATCCCCCTCCTTAGTTACTCATCCCCTCACCTCGCCCAGGTCCACAGAGGCGTTCTTTGCCCCCCTCTACCACCCCAATTTACAGTGGTACTCTTCCACCATGATGTGCTCCTTACTGAGTTACACATGGGTCTTAGTAACAGCTTAGCTCAGTTGCTAACACTCTCACCTCTGAAGCAGAAGACTATGGGTTCAAGCTCCCACCAAAGAGTACGTTATCTAGGCTGACACTTCAGTGCAGAGTTTCTTGGCACAGGTACCGTGTTTTGGCTGTAACCTTAAACTGAGGCAGCCCCCGCCCACGGCGTTTGTCTGTTTGAGAGGAATAAAAGTTCCCATTGGCATTTATCGAAGGAGCGCAGGAAGCCCTCTCAGTGTCTTGTCCATCATTCCTCCCTCAACTAACATCATCTGGTTATTAATTTATTGGCTGTTTATAAGACCTCGCGGCCACAGTAACTAGCGCTTTCAAAAGGTAATCCGCTGGTTGTAAAATGCTTTGAGAAATCTCTAGGACATGATAAGGTGCTAAATGAAATAAGTTTTTTCTTCATTGGCGCTGTACTCCAGCAGAGGACTCTTTGTTGCACACTGAGAGTGTGAGTTCCTGATTTGGCAAAATAAAAACTAGTTATGCAAAATGGGGAGTTCCTTTCCTCAGGATGGGGCCGAGACTCAATTCCTGGAGCAAAGCAGGAGCATCAAGTAGGAATTGGAGCTGAGATTGACAGAGAGGAGTGTATCAGGATGCCCTCAATCCACAACTTAAGAGCCACTGACTTAGGAGAAACTGTGACAAAAACAGTAATAATTATATATGTGTATGAATATCTCTTGATGGACAAAAATAACATTGTCCAAAATACTGGGTATGGTAGCCTAGTGGATATGGTACTGGATTAACAAACCTGGGCCTAGAAATTCAGTGGGCTGCGCCACCAGTTAGCGCCCAAAGAGGGCACTCAGTGGCTTTAGCGCCACTGGCCACACCTCCCGCGATGTGTAGCGGGGCGCTAATGGCGGCGTTAGCCTGTAGCGCTGCGCCGCCGCCGATGACGTCATCAGTGTGCGCAGCGCCCCGCTCCCACCCCGATCACCATATTTGGTCGCGCCCACCTCTTTAACGCCGGTCGCAAATCGCGACCGGTTCACAGGGCCTACCTGTGGCGGTGGAGGTGCGGGGCGGCCGCTTTTTCGGTGGCCACCTGCCAGCACCTCCGTCCCCGGCCTCCTAAACACCACCCCCCCCGTGGCATTGCCGGCTGTTTCCCGAGAGCCTGGCACTTTTCCTTGGTGCCGGGCTCATTTGCCGGCACTCGCGAGCGGGGATCGCGCTGTTGCAGGCACCTCCCCCTTAACAGTGGGAGGAAGGCCTGCAGTACCGCAGCGTGCCGTGCCGCAGCGTGTGGCGCTTTGGCACGTTGCGCTGCGATAATCAGTTTCAGCGCCCCAAGCGGGACGCGGGGAGCCTTGAATAGCGGCCGGCTTCCGTTTGGGGCGCTGAAACTGAATATCGGGATGGCGCAAGTGGCTCCGCTCGCAGCGGTAATTCCGGCGCCCAGGCGAGCTTGGCGCCCCAAACAGGGCCCAACTGAATTTCTAGGCCCTGCAGAGGTTATGAGTTTGAATCCCACCGTGGCAAGTTGAGAAACTGGATTCAATAAATCTGGTAATTGGTTGGTTTCCACCAGGAAAAATATCCATGAAAGTTGTTGTAAATACCCAACTGATTCACTAATGTCCTTCAGGGTAGGGAACCTGCCACTCTACATGGTCTGGCTTATATATGGCCTCAGCCCACAATCAGGATAACTAGAAATTGCCAGTACATGGTGCCTTGGCAGTGTCACCCACATCCCAAGAACAAATACAGTAAAATGACAAAGTAACTTTGTTGGATTAAGAAGGAATGTGATCTATTAAGAAGGGACAAACTAACATTGCGTAACAATCCAAAATTACAGGCCCACCCACCTCCGCCCACAGGACAATATGTAGAATGTGATGACCAAATACACAGTGGACACGTCAGTGTTCTCGCTCAGGCCAACATCCCCAGCATCGAAGCTTTGACCACGCTCGATCAGCTCCGATGGACGGGTCACATCGTCCGCATGCCCGATACGAGACTCCCAAAACAAGCGCTCTACTCGGAGCTCCGACACGGCAAGAGAGCCCCAGGTGGGCAGAAGAAATGCTTCAAGGACACCCTCAAAGTCTCCTTGAAAAAGTGCAACATCCTCACCGACACCTGGGAATCCCTGGCCCAAGCCCACACAAAGTGGAGGAGAAGCATCCGGGAGGGCTCCGAACACCTCGAGTCTCTTCGCCGGGAGCAAGCGGAAGCCAAGCGCAAACAGCGGAAGGAGCGCACGTCAACCCAAGCACCCCACCCACCCGCCCCTTCAACCACCGTCTGCCCCGCCTGTGACAGAGGCTGTAGGTCCCGCATTGGATTCATCAGTCACCTGAGAACTCATTTTTAATGTGGAAGCAAGTCATCCTCGGTTCCGAGGGACTGCCTAAGAAGAAGAGGAGGACCATGCATCCATGATATTGGGTCGATTTTACTTGGGTTTTGGAGGGACTAGCTGGATAGGCCAAACATCCTTTTATACTTCCACTGTTTTTTATGTTCTTTCATGTTAAAAGCAACTCCAGAAACATGCGTGTTGGCAGTAGGAGATTTTGGCCTAGAAATTCACTATAGCCCCGTTTGGGCGCCAGCCTCGCCAGGGCGCTAAAAGTAGCGCCCCAGAAGCAGTCGCGGCGACCCGCCGGAAATTCAGTTTGCGCGCCCCAGAGGGAAGCGCGACGCTACTGGAGGCGCCCCGCATCCCTCTTGGGGCGCTGCAGCTGAATATTGCTGCGCAACGTGCCGCAGCGCCACACGCTGCGACACGGCGCGCTGAGGAAATGCAGGCCTTCCTCCCCTTCTTAAAGGGGAGGGGCCTTGTGCAGCGCGATCGAGGATCGCGAGTGCCGGCAAAAGAGCCTGGCACCGAGGAGAAGTGCCGGGCTCTTGGAATGCAGTCAGCACTCCGCGGGGGTGGGGGGGCTCAGGAGGCTGGGGACGGCAGCGCGGAGAGGTGCTGGTAGGCGGCCAGCAAAAAAATGGCCGCCCCGCACCTCTCCTTTAATTAGCGCCTCTACCGCTGCAGGTAGGCCCCCCTGAACCGGTCGCAAATAGTGTCTGGCGTTAAAGCAGGGGGCGCATCTAAATATCGCGATCGGGGCGTTAGCGGGGCGCTGCGCACACCGATGACGTCATCGGTGGCGGCGCAGCGCTAACAGCTAGCGCCGCCATTAGCGTTCCACTGAATTTAGCGGGAGGCATGGCCAGTGGCTTCCGACCCACTTAGCACCCTCTTAAGGCGCTAACGATGCTGGGGATGTTGGCCTTTAACTTTTAAACATATGCATATTCTGCCAGTCGAAAGATCTTAAATGATACCACATCCAGGGCAATAATGGAACAATGAACAATACAAGGAACAGAAACAGTACAGAGAAATGTCAAGATGGTAGCAGCTTTCTTCCTAAAGTTTCACTGATAATTGGCCAGCGCTGAAGACCTCCCCTGACTAACACCTGCTCTGGCAATATCCCTCTACAGGACGTTGCTAGAAAATGCACGAGGATGGCTGGCTGTTTTTTTCCTTCTTCTATATAGGTGTGGACCTGGTCTCAGCTTGTCCCTTCTACATATGGTTGAGATTAGAAACTCGTTCAACATAGGAACATAGGAATGGGAGTAGGTCATTCAGCCCCTCGAGCCTGTTGCACCACTCATTTAGATCATGGCTGATCTGTATCTTAACTCCATCTACCCACCTGGGTTTCATATCCCTTAATACCCTTGCCTAATGAAAATCTATCAATCTCAGTTTTGAAATTTTCAATTGATCCCCAGCCTCAACAACTTTTTTTGCGGGGGGGAAGAGAGTTCCAGATTTCCACTACCCTTTTGGGGTATCAGATCACAAGTCTGTGTCCTACCATTCCATGGCACGGTAAGTTGAGTGCCATTGCACCACCTCATCGTGTTGTTCCTAAAACACCTTTTCCAAGAGATGGTAAGCTACCCAAATATTTCTGGTTGAATCTGCTCGACAACCTGTGTCAGAGAACCGTCCGTACAGCTCACACTCGCCTATATTGCCCAGCTTTGTTATATTTTTAACCAATTTATGGTTTGAAGCAGTTCCTCTTCTACTGATAATGAAATCTCTGCCAGTCGAAAGATCATAAATGATACCAAATCCAGGGTAAAAATGGAACAATGAACAATACAAGGAACAGAAACAATACAGAGAAATGTCAAGATAGAAGCAGATGGAACATCTGACCAGCTTTCAACTGATTAATGTAAAGAAGATTTGTCTTGTAATTTTATTCGGTGGTGTTCATTAAGATCATCACTGATATAATCACTTCGTCCTGCTATTTCTTTCGGACAGTGTTATTTTGTAGCCTCTGTGGGTAAAATGTGAAGGACATACCGTCCTAACAAGTGGTCAGAGTTATTAAAATCACAATTCCTCCTCCCACTGTCCCCAGGTGCAAGTATATAAATGGATGTTCTATTTAATTACCTCATCAGGCGAAACTGACTTGGAAGTGATACTGAGCCTGAGAGTACAAGGGGAGCGTAATTAATATCCGTGGATCCAGGGTTTAACCCAGTGTGGCTGAGGGATCTTCTCATTTCATCTATGTATATTAATTTAGCCCTCTCGCCACACCAAGCTCAGCAACACCCCTAAACTTGTTCCACTAAGGATGTCATTAACTTTTAAATAGTCCCCCTACCCCTCACCCAAAGATATACTGAAACAGATTGACCTTTCCTTCCCCAAAAATCTTAAAGGAAATATTACTGTGGGGAGTTCTTGTACTTTCAATGTAAAGTACCCGCTCATTTACTTAGTATATCGGGATTGACAAAGGCCCACTCAAATTATATTTATGGTCGGAAGGTGGAGGGTTCACCAAGTGAGCACCTCTATTGAGTCAACGGGGATTGGCATCCTTTTTACTTCTGGATGTCTGTATCATTAGCTCAAGTTACAGTAGGACAAACGGACACAGGTTCAAACTAGCAAAAAGGCAAATTTACGATCAATGTCAGGAAATTCGCCTTCACACTGAGTGAACAACGCACTTAATGGACTTCAAGTAGAGTCATGGAAGCAAATACCTTCGAATCATTCCAGAAACAGTTAGGCACTGTGATGTTGGTGACCGTGACACCGGGAATTTCCTTGGGGGTTGTCCCGATTGGCCACCGTAACTTCGGTGGAAGATCGGCAGAAATGGCGTAAACAGGATTGCCACCAATCTTCTGCCAAAGTTGCGGCAGCTGGCCAGGAAAATGCCCGAGGAAATTCCCAGCGTAGGTTTTTTTTCTGAATGGACAAGCTTCTTTAATCCATAGCAATCTTGTGATCAGTGATTTTCGAAGTTTATTCTGAGTAGCTTATTCCTGCCCATCACCCCTGACAGAACAGGCTCAAAGGGCTGAATGACCTATTCCTGTTCCTATATTCCCTGCAATGACAGGGCTACATGATGTTGCAAGGAATCCAGAGGCATGTTCCACCTCCTAGCTAAGAAAATAAATCAGAAAGAAATTTAGCATATTGATTAAATGGGAGAGGTGCAAATTACATTGAAAATGCACTTCTTAAAATTTGCTCTGTTTTCACTAGTTTGATTTTTAAATGCTGTGACTCCCCCCTTGGGTAGGTGTATGCTGTAACCTGTGTTATAACGCAGGCTGGAATGTACACCTTCATTACATGGTATTTACAGCACAGAAACATGCTGGTGTTTATATTCCACATGAGCCTCCTCCCATCTTACTTAATCTCACTGTGGCAACATGTCCTTTGATTTGTGCTGCAATAATTGTTAACATGCTGAAATGTATCTTGTAATGCGTGCACGTGCATTCACTTTGAAAACGGCATGAGGACATTTTTTTTACATCTAAAAATAAGCAATGGGCTCTTAAAGGATATATCAAGGCCAATGCATACCTGTGCACAAAATATGGGGTCATTCTGAAAAAATCCTTAAGTATGTTCAAACACATACACACATAGATGACTGACAATCAATTCCCACTGCAGGAAGCTCACCAAAAGGAATTACAATTCACACAGCTAAATAGCACTTTTCTAAGTAATGTCTTGAACTGACATAGAAACATAGAAAAATAGAAGCAGGAGTAGGCCATTCGGCCCTTCGAGCTTGCACTGCCATTCAAAATGATCATGGCTGATCCTCTATCTCAATACCTTATTCCCATTCTCTCCCCATACCCCTTGATGCCTTGTGTGTCTAGAAATCTATCTATCTCCTTCTTAAATATATTCAGTGACTTGGCCTCTGTGGTAGAGAATTCCACCATCTGAATGAAGAAATTTCTCCTCATCTCAGTCCTAAATGTCCTACCCCGTATCCTGAGACTGTGACCCCTCGTTCTAGACCCCCCCCCCTCCAGCCAAGGGAAACATCCTCCCTGCATGTGCAAAAGCCAATAGCACTTTTTCTTTGCAAGCTTGTCCCTATTCTTCTATAGGCATATAAATAATAAACGGGTAGTAAGAGGAGGGGTGGGGCCGATTAGGGATCAATAAGGATGGAGGCAGAGGGCATGGCTGAGGTACTAAATGAGTACTTTGCATCTGTCTTCACCAAGGAAGAAGATGCTGCCAAAGTCATAGTGGAAGCGGAGATAAAAATTGATAAAGAGGAGGTACTAGAAAGGCTGTCTGAACTTAAAGTTTATAAGTCACCAGGACCGGATGGGATGCATCCTAGGATGCTGAGGGAGGTTAAGGAGGAAATCACGGAGGTACTGGCTATAATGTTCCAATCCTCCTTAGATAGGGGTGTGGTGCCAGAGGACTTGTAGGGTTTGGCTGGTGCCAACATCAGTGGGTGCGTGTGCCTGAAGGATTTTTGGACTTTTAAAATGGATATGTACCCTTTTAAAATGGGGACACACTTAGGCTGCGTTTCAAAATGGAGTTTGGACTTTTGGACTTTAAAGAAAAGGGCTGTTTTTGGTTTCTGTGAAGATAGCAGGAACTGTCTGTCTTTTGGGTTGCCATGGGACAAGTCTCAACGCTGACATCATGAAAGGCAGGGGCCTTTTCATATTCAAACTTGTGTGATTTGTGGAAAAACACCTTTTGTCCATGGAGCCGGGATGTCTGGATGGACAATGAGGTTTGCAGGCCAAAAGTAACACCTCTGAACTCTTTCAATGGAGGAGCAGTCAAGAACTTAACAAACAGTTAGCACTTCAAGAACTGCTCACCTACAGTAATGGCCTACATTGTTTTCATCAAGATGACCAATCCAGGACAGAGACGTCACCAGGAAGACCAAGTAGTGTCTCTGCGACCATGGTGACCAGGAATCGCCCAGCCAGTTTTGTGTATTATACGGGGTATAAATATGCTGAACTTTGGGGATTCAGTGCTTGCTTTTCTCTACCATCTGGAACGGGGTTCTCCGCGTAGCTACGCGTCCGTCAACTCTCCAGGAACGCCCAAAGTGAGTGCCTCGCCGTACCGCCTGAACGTAACTCTCTAGGCCTCATCGCATGCCTCTGTTAGGCACGGGTTTGTCTCTGGAGTCGGAAGGACCCGGGACCGTGTGAATCAATGACAAGGGCTGGTAATTATATCCAGCATACACCTCTAGAAATCCCCAGGACCACTCGCGTGTTTGGCTGCTGAGGAACTGCAAGTGTCCAAGATGCAGGCTAACACGTGTGTGTGTGTGTGTGTGTGAGGAGGCTTCCAAGTGTGGGTTCTGACCAAACCGGGAGAGGGGTTTAGTTAGAAAGGTTTTTCCATTACCTAGGCTTAGATTCTGGGAAGGGGTGGGTTCGGCGTAACCAACAGGATGGGTATTTTAGTCTAAGGTTATAAGCTAGTGTCCACGGTCACCTACTCGTTCTGCTGTAAGCGAGAGGAGTAGGGGTTGTCGTTTGTGAGTGTAATAAAAGGAATCGATCTTTGACCAACCTGAACTGTTTTGTTTTGTCTATCCATAATAACTCCTTGGGTCCGAACTTGGGGGTTGTGGGGCTTCTGGTTTGCGGTATAATTCAGAAGACCAACCGGGTGGCATCCGGTCATGGCCGGGTCACACAGTAATCCTGCTGGGGACGCTGCGCATCGGGCATAGGAGAAGACCTATTTGGCCTTGGTCTCTCTCTCTCTCTGGGATTACCCGCTAATCGATGGGCTGGGCAGGGACTATTGGCAAAAGCTCCTGCTGTCCAAGGGAAACAACCCAAACCGGGGAGTTTTAATGCACGGGTCGACTCAAGGGAGAGTCATAGAAACACAGGGCACGCAAAAACACCCCTACAGACTGGAGAATTGCAAATGTTACACCCTTGTTCAAAAAAAGGTGTACGGATAAACCCAGCAACTACTGGCCAGTCAGTTTGACCTCGGTTGTGGGGAAGCTTTTGGAAACGATAATCAGGGACAAAATTAACAGTCACTTGGACAAGTGTGGATTAATTAAGGAAAGCCAGCAAGGGCTTGTTAAAGGCAAATTGTGTTTAACTAACTTGATCGAGTTTTTTGATGAGGTAACAGAGAGGGTTGACGAGGGCAATGTGGTTGACTTGGTTTACATGGACTTCCAAAAGGCGTTTGATAAAGTGCAACATTACCAGCAAAACTGAAGCCCATGGAATAAAAGGGACAGTGGCTGCATGGATACGAAATTGGCTAAGTAACAGGAAACAGAGAGTAGTGGGTTTGCTATCGTAGTAGTGGTGAACGGTTGTTTTTCGGACTAGAGGAAGGTATACAGTGGTGTTCCCCAGGGGTCGGTACTAGAAACACTGCTTTTCTTGATATATATTAATGACTTGGACGTGGGAGTACAGGGTACAATTTCAAAATTTGCAGATGACACAAAACTTGGAGGTATATTGAACAGTGAGGAGGATAGTGGTAGACTTTAAGAAGACATAGACAGCTGGTGAAATGGGCGGACACGTGGCAGATGAAATTTAGTGCAGCAAAGTGCGAAGTGATACATTTTGCTAGGAAGAACGAGGAGAGGCAATGTAAACTAAATGGTACAATCCTAAAGGGGGTGCATGAACAGAGAGACCTGGGGGTATATGTGCACGAATCGTTGAAGGTGGCAGGGCAGGTTGAGAGGGTGGTTAAAAAAGCATAAGGGATCCTGGGCTTCATAAATAGAGACTATGGCCATGATTTTGCTGGCGCTCAGTGCGGGTTTGGAGGCGGGTCCGCTGTCAAAATCAAAGTGATTGACAGCGGGTTGGGAACCTGCTCCAAATCCACCTCCATGTAAGTTTCCAAAGTGCCGGGTCTGCGATTTCAGAACAGACCTGACACCAAGTGGCGGAGGAGGCATTTAAGATACTTAAATGCTTGTTAAACACTTGTTAACTAATATTTTGCCAGCTGATTTCTATTTTACCACTTTTTTAACAAGGTTCACATTGTTCGGAGATCACATCACGTAAGTAGGTCGGGTTCTCTGTCTCCCCATTGCTGTGAATAGGTGACAGCTGCAAAAGTGGTATGAAAGCTTCCATTTCATAGCTGGTCACTTTCCAATGTCAGATGCTTGAGCCTTCAGGACTTGGAAGACACTTTTGAGCTGTATGCAGTTTGGAAGTGTTTGGAGTAAACTCTCTATCCACTGTCATCTCCTTGGAGAAAGCTCTCTCACCATTGACAGATCGCTTCTGTCATCTCAACTTCAGCTGCCATCTATTCCAGCAACATCGGTGCCCTTGAAAAAATCTCACCTTGGTCCTCGAAATCCCTCCATGATCAGCCCCAACACCAACATCACCAGGGACACCAACATCACTAACAACAATACCAACCTTCTCCGCAATCACCTGATGCTGCACAGGACACAGGGCATCAGCACCCGACAACATTGCTGCCCGGCAGGCCAACGATGGCACCACCATGGCCAGATTTACTTCACTTGATGCTGTACACTCTGGCTGCCACATGATGCGCCAGGTTGACACCACCCCACACCAGCACCATAAAGCATCCCTACAATGACCAAGCCATTCCTTTCACACACATCACAATTGCGGGGGTGGGGGTGCGGAAGTTATGTCTCGACATTCACTGGAACTCACTATGATACTTCCAAAGGTGAGTACAGATCTGTCCAATAAGGTAAAGTGTTGCAAATATAGATTTCAATGTTTGACAAGACATTAACAGAAACTTCATGGGAACATTGGCTAAACCACCCAGGTGCCTACTCTTGTGTGTTGTTAGTTCGTATGCTTGCAGTAGGATGAGGGTGAGTGTGAGGGGTGGCTAGTGAGATGGGGAAGTGATAATGTAGATATCATGGGATGGGTGGAGGTACAAGGTAAGCTGGTGTGAGTAAGGATGTGCAGGAGTAGGGTAGGAGAGGCAGAGTGATGGGGATGTGATGAGTGGCACAGCAGGATGAGGTTGAGTGTGGCTTGGCAGTAATGTTTTGTGTTCTGCTCAGATCATTGAAAGACTTGCGCCACAGTGGCCTGTTCCTCCTGACAACATCCCTGCTTGTGCCCTCCTGTGCAATGTGCAACCAGGCTGCGTTGGTCTCCTGGGGAGGTCTCTTCCACCCATGGGAAGGGAAGAGAACCTCCCTGCATGCTGTGACTCCCTCCATAAGCATAACCATTGTGCAGAGCATGTCAGTATTTGCAGCACCTCAACGCTGTAGAATACTGACAGCAGAACTATCAAAATCAATTTGGACATGGCCCCTTTAAGGAAACCGGCTGATGACACATCATCAAATGATGTCATCAGACTCGTTTCCTATTAATTGTCCGGGAACCTCGCAGGGCGGGCTTAACAAGCCCTATTAACGTAAAATTACTATGAGAGTGCGGGCTGCAGTCGGCAGCGGGCTGGAACCGTGACACCGACCCCGGCCGGCGAAATCGCGGCCATAGAGTACAAAAACAAGGAAGTTATGATGAACCTGCATAAAACACGGGTTCGGCCTCAACTGGAATATTCTGTCCAATTCTGGGCACCGCACTTTAGGAAGGATGTGAAGGCCTTAAAGAAGGTGCAGAAAAGATTTATGAGAATGATTCCAGGAATGAGGAACTTCAGTTATGTGGATAGACTAGAGAAGCTGTGATTGTTCTCCTTAGAGCAGAGAAGATTGAGAGGAGATTTGGCAGAGGTGTTCAAAATCATGAGGGGTCTAGACAGAGTAGATTCTTAGGCAGTCCCTCAGAACCGAGGATGACTTGATTCCACACTAAAAATGAGTTCTCAGGTGACTGATGAGTCTCTGTCACAGGTGGGGCAGACGGTGGTTGAAGGGGCGGGTGGGTGGGGTGCTTGGGTTGACGTGTGCTCCTTCTGCTGTTTGCGCTTGGCTTCTGCTTGCTCCCGGCGAAGAGACTCGTGGTGTTCGGCGCCTTCCTGGATGCTTCTCCTCCACTTTGTGCGGTCTTGGCCCAGGGATTCCCAGGTATCGGTGGGGATGTTGCACTTTTTCAAGGAGGCTTTGAGCGTGTCCTTGAAGCGTTTCCTCTGCCCACCTGGGGCTCTCTTGCCGAGTCGGAGTTCCGAGTGGAGAGCTTGTTTTGGGAGTCTCGTATCAGGCATGCGGACAATGAGGCTGGTCCATCGGAGCTGATCAAGCGTGGTCAGAACTTTGATGGTGGGGATGTTGGCCTGAGCGAGAACACTGACATTGGTGCGCCTATCCTGCCAATGGATTTGCAGGATCTTGCGGAGGCAGCGTTGGTTGTACCTCTCCAGTGTTTTGAGGTGCCTGCTGTGCATGGTCCATGTCTCTGAAGCATACAGGAGGGCGGGTATCACTACTGCTCTGTAGACCATGAGCTTGGTGCCGGGTTTGAGGTCCTGGTCTTCAAACACTGTCTTCCTCAGGCGACCGAAGGCTGCACTGGCACACTGAAGGTGGTGTTGGACTTCATCATCGACATCTGCCCATGTTGACAGTATGCTCCCGAGGTATGGAAAGTGGTCCACATTGTCCAAGGCCTCGTCGTGGATTTTGATAATCGTGGGGGGCAGTACTGTGTGGTGGGGGCAGGTTAGTAGAGGACCTTTGTCTTACGGATGTTTAGTGTAAGGCCTATGCTCTCGTATGCTTCGGTGAAGGTGTTGACGATGGTTTGGAGTTCGACCTCCGAGTGTGCGCAGACGCAAGTGTCGTCTGCATACTGTAATTTGTTGACAGAGGATGGGATGACCTTGGATCTGGACTGGAGGCGACGGATAGAGGGAAACTGTTCCCATTGGCGAAGTGTCGAGAACCAGAGGACACAGATTCAAGGTGATTGGCAAAAGAACCAAAGGCGACATGAGGAAAAACTTTTTTACGCAGCGAGTGGTTAGGATCTGGAATGCACTGCCTGACAGGTTGGTGGAGACAGACTCAATCGTGGCTTTCAAAAGGGAATTGGATAAGTACCTGAAGGAAAAAAAATTGCAGGGCTACGGGGAAAGGGACTAGCTGAAGTGCTCTTGCAGAGAGCCGGCACGGGCTCGACGGGCTGAATGGCCTCCTTCTGTGCTGTAACCATTCTATGATTTTATTCTAACTGGATGTTAGGAATAGCACTGGTTGCCCTTTGCACTATTTTTTATGCCCTCTCTTAGTAGGTGTATTTTACCCTGTTTGTGATCTCGCCAGGGCTGTTTGGGTCTCTGACAGTCTTCCCAGGAGAGTTTGCCTTTCTTGCCTTAATAGTTAGCAGTCATTCAAACTGATTCCTTCACCAACAAGTAATGTCAACTTAAGGGTACAAAGGACTAACACCACCACCTCCCAATGTGTTCTGGGCAAGATGGGGAGGTGGGAATGGGGAGAATTTGTGTCTGTGAGGTTATCTGAGTTCAAATGGATCAAGCTCATGGGCAAGGACTAATTATTGGTACAGGAAACTTTGTGATATCCGGCACCGACGGGACCAGTGTGTTGCCGATCTATCAAAACTGCCGGACATACAAAGTTAATGTTGAAGCATACGGAGGTTTTCATCTCCGTATCTGACAACAAACACTGTTGCTTAGCAACAGCTTCTAAAGAATTGGCTGCAGCAAGCATCTCTAGCTGAAGCTGTTGCTATAGCTACAGACCTTGCAGTGCCTGACTGGGAAAAAAAAAGAACGAGAACTAAAAAAACTTATAGAAAAAGGCTCCTGATTTTTGCCGTTAGATCGAGTATTCCGGACATATAACCTCCGGATAAACCAAAGTTTCCTGTACTTGTCATAGACTGCCAGGTTAGGCACCTGAACATGATGAGCCACTATGGAAACAAATTACTAAAGCCTCTGAAACATGCCTATTTATGTCACCAGACAGAAAACAGCACCACATGTGTCCACTCTAAGAGGGCACCAATAGTCTAACATGAAGTCCAATTAAATTGAAAGAAGCTTAAAGTAAAACTAAATCAGGATATTATTGTTGAAATCTATTACACAGCATACGTCTTGCGGAGGCCGCGGAAGTCTCAGGAGCACCAACGGATACTACATGGTCCACCAGGGACACCGGCGGACACCGCATGGTCCTCTTCCAGGCCACCCGAGCACAGACAAAACTGGGGAAGTCTTGTCAGTCGGGGAGGCAGGCAGCCAGTGACCCGCCCCACAGGTCCCCATGCATCCTGGACCTGCGGACAGCTGTTCTGTCCAAGCCCAAGAGCATGCCCATGACATGGTCCTCCAACTTGGTTTCAATTGGCTGGTAGAACCAAGCGTACTGAAAATCTACAATGAATTCTGGATTTGAAAAGGGTTAACTTTATTAAAATGGCAGAGGATGTGGAACATGCCAATTAGTTAACCTTATTGGGTGGGGAACAACTGATGCTGAATAGAAATTGGATGTTTTTAAGAGTGAATTAAAATGCATAGAAGCCATATGTGTCTCCAAAAGAAGGGTGTGTGGTTCGAAAAAGCCAAGGTGGCTGATTGGTCAGGTATAAATGACAAATAAGACGTAAACAAAAATGTTTTTGGAACTAAAAGTACATAATACCCAGCAAGTACCGTGAACGGTTAAAGAAACTGAAGGCTACTACTAGATCAGATAAAAGGTTAATGGAAAGGTGGATAGTGGACAACTGTGGTAGTAACAGAAAATGCTTTTTCATACTATGTTATGAGTCAGAGGACCATCAAAGACTATATTGGGACATTGAAGGATGCTCAAGGATAGGTTAGAATGGACTCTCAGTGTATGGCTGATATACTAAATGAGTAATTTGCATTAGTCTTCATTCTTGAAGATAAAGCTCAACCAACAGCATTAAGTTGTGCTGTTAACAGTTGCATTGTTAATATTAAAATAGATGCGGATATTGTCTCAGATAGAATAAAAAACTTTAAAACAGACTGGGCTGCCGGCCCAGGTGATATGCATCCGAGGGCCCTTAAAGAAATGGGACAGGTGCTATGTGAGATTATTACTTGTATCTTTAACAGCTTGCTAGAGTCGGGGACTATTCCCTCAGACTGGAAGGATGCCAATGTAGTTCCAATTTTTAAAAGGTGATAAGGCAGAACTGGGTAACTGTAGGCCTATTAGCTTGACTTCAGTAACAGGTAAAATGCTTGAAGGAATCGTTAGAGAGGCTCTATCTGACCACTTAGATAGAGAAGACCTTATTAGGGACACCCCACACGACTTCCGGAAAAGAAAGTCGTGTCTTATAAATTTGACTGAATTTTTTTGAGGAAATCACCAGGTTAGTGAATGAGGGTAACCTGGTAAACAGTGTCTACCTGGGCTTTCAAAAAGCTTTTGATGAGATACCTCACAAGAGGCTTTTTTACAAGATAGAATCTGGTGGAATTAGTGGCCGGGGAGACGAATGGAATCGGTGGTGAGGGATTGTAGTTTGTCGTGGGAGCCGAAGACAATAGTTCGGTCTTCCCAATGTTTAGCTGGAGGACATTGCAGTTTATCCAGGAATGCAATCTGACAACACAGAGGCAGTGGAGGGTTCAAGAGAGGGGATAATGAGGTAGAGCTGGGTGTCGTCAGCGTGCACGTGAAGGGATTAGATTATTTTTATGTGGACCAATTATTTCAATTAGATGGGTTACAGAGGACCAGGGATCATGATTACAAATTATGTAAGGGCAGAACAGGGGTTAGATATTAGATGGTGCCAGAGAATAGAGGACCTGTGGAACAGGTTGCCAGCTCTCGCAGTGAAGGCTGATTCGCTCTATTCCAGGTCTTCTCTATCTAGGGGACCTGTTTCTAGCTGGGGCGGAGATCACTTTGTTCAAGAGGTAGGTCACCTGTCATATAAGTCAGGGTCAATGTGATCTCCTGGATTCTTTTCAATTGACTAAAGGGTTCAGAGAGGAAATGTTTCAGACTTTTTCCCCCCTAATTAGCCTGTTTTTTTTTCTCTGGTTCTTCTCCTCTCCCAGGAGATTCCATGGCTCTGGGTGGGTTGGGGAATTTCTGTATTGTGATGCATAGGGCATCATAACTGTATGGGACAGGCGAGATAGGCCGGTGGGTCTTTTCCCGACCATCACCTTTGCATGTTTGTATGTGTGTGGCGGCCCACATACATGCCGCACCCTGACCTATGATTAGCCATTCTGGCCACAATAGGTTGTAATTCCTCTTAAGAATTGTTTATTTTCTTTGGCAAAACTGCATTGATCCTTTCAGGGTCTGACTGGATCATCAAATCTGTAAAACAGTCTTACTTTAAAAAAAATCTAGATTAGATAGATGTGTAAAGAAAGAACCTATTACTGTCTTACTGCTACCCTCTAGTGGTTTAGGAAAGAATATAGTTTTTTCCCTGCTTTTTAGCCCCATAACAAAAATCTCTAGAGAACTTCAACCATTTACTGGTGAGCAATATTTACATTTAAAAGGGCATTGCTTAAGGTGCCGCTGGCTGTGTAGCAATAGGAAGGATTGACATAAAGGAGATGTGTGCTATATTTTGATGTAAAATATATAAAATGACCTTACCCTTATCTCTCTTGAGGATTTTTTTAAAATGCTAATCATTTTAAAAGCCCTTTCAAATTGAGATATATCACAACCGAAGTACAGTTTATCCCTCTGTGCATTTTTGCAGTAAGCCCTTCATGTTTGTCCTTGTGAATTTTGCACTCCTATGCAGTGCCCTCAGTTTCCAATCTTTCAACACGGCTGCCCTGTCATAGACGCAGGATAGCTCGATGAACTTAAATAGTTTAAATAATGTAAATTATAAATCTACTGTACAATGCTGTCAATGGCAGACTCAATATGTTAATGACTGGACCATCACCGGTGCAGCATTAAATCACACCCCATCCCTTACAATTGACCTCAAAGCTGAACCTTTTCACCTCTTCTAAACACATGGGCATGTGGCGAACATTCCATTTGCCTCTATTTGTCTACCATCTCCTGGTTTATCCATTTTTAAAAGTACCTTCAGACAGATAGAAAAAAAATCAGAGATTCCTCTTATTAAAAGCAAAGCGTTTGAGAATATTGATGATCATTTTAAAGTAGTGACATGTGTGGACAGGTTCTCAAATATGATTAATGGAAAGGCACCTTGGCCCTCTAACTTTAAATGCTTCTCTCAGCTGCTTTTGAGCACTCTTGGATGCTTACTGTGCATGGGTGTTACAGGAAACTTTGGTTTATCCGGAGGTTGTATGTCCGGAAACCTCGATCTAACGGCAGAAATCAGCAGCCGTTTAGTTAGGTTTTTTTTCTTCCCCTAGCACTTTTTCTTCCCCTAGCATTTTTTTAAACAGTCAGGCTGTGGTAAGCGTCTCTGTAGCTTAGCAACAGCTTCAGAGATGCTTCCAAGGTACGGGCCGAGTGTTTACAAGCTGTTGCTAAGCAACAGTGTTTGTTGTCAGATACGGAGATGAAAACCTCCGTATCCTTCAACATTAGCGCTGGTCTATCCGGAAGTTTTGATCTAACGGCACCAGCTCGGTCCCGTCGGTGCTGGATATCGCGAAGTTTCCTGTATTAGGTATTCATTTGGAAACAGTGGAAATAGCCCAAAATTGTGGGGACATTGAAATGATGTTGTCCATCTCTCATTAACATATTAGAATGAAGCCCTCGCCCGATTCTGGCTCAGATTTAAATGACTGTTGGATATATACATCAGGCATAAAATGGCCGAAGATCAGACATCACTGATCGCTGATCATTTTTCTGCTCTGTTATCCTCCATGTTTGTCCATTTATCGGGCGTAATGGAGTTGAAAATTGGTCTCGAGAACTAAAACTATGATCCCTTGGCAAAAGATGGCAATCCCAATTGATTTCTGCTTGCATTTGATTCTAATTAATGTCAAGGACTGCAGCACTTTAGAGAGACCTGCTTAGCTATTCCACTGCAGCTCTTCCAAACTACCAGTAGCACATTAGCAAGTCATTTGTTTCTGGAACTCTTTCAAATTATTAACAGTCTTCCTGTGTGTCTGTTTTTACAGAGCCATAAAGAGAGGACCTGCATGGCTACAAATGTGCATGCAAACGTGTGATTTGCAAGCCCCTTTCCCTTATCTTTAACAGCTCACTGGAGTCTGGGATTGTTCCCATGGATTGGGAAGGTTTGCAGTGCCAATTTTCAAAAAGGGCGACATAGTCCTGTCCAGGGAATTACAGGCCTGATGTCAATCAGAGGTAAGATGCTTGAAGGGACCTTAAGAGATGTTGCCTATGATCACTAGGGTAGGGAGGGTATCATCAGAGATACCCAACAGGGCTTCCAGAAAAGGAAATTGTGTCTAATCAATCTACTAGAATTTTTTTTAGGAAGTTACAAGGTTAGTGAGCAAAAACATCATGGTAGATGTTGTCTACTTGGACCTCCAAAAAGCCTTTGACAAGGTACCCCACAATAGATTACTCTACAAGACAGAATCTTGTGGTATTGATGGCGAGCTGTTGCAATGGATCAGGATCTGGCTACATTCCTGTAAGGAGAAAGTTGTGGTTAATAGTTATGGATCTGCTTGGAGGCTGGTTACTAGCGATGTACTGCGGGGATTGGTCTTGGGGCCATTGCTTTTTACTATTTTTATAAATGACCCAGATGTAGGTGCTGGGGGTTCACAGATGACGCTAAAGATTGTGTGAATGTCAGGACTGCCCAGCAGAAGGAACTTCTGCAAGCGGATCTAAATGTGCTGGGGAAATGGGACAAACTCTGGCAGATGTCCTTTAACTTAGATAAGTGCAGTGGGAGCTTGGCCAGGGCCAGTGTATGTACATGCTACATGGTACCAAATTAACATCTGTTGAGAGAGAAAGGGATCTTGGCGTTATTGTTCATAGCTCTCTAAAGGTTCATGACAGATGCTGAGAAGCCATAGCCAAAGCAAACAGGGTATTAGGTTGCTTAAATAGAATTATTCAATATAAAACAAAGCACACCATCTTGTTCTTGTACAAGACCCTGATTAGACCACATTTGGAATACTGCGTCCAGTTTTGGTCCCCTCGCATATAGAAACTTTGGAAAATGCCCAAAGGAGGGTCAAACGGATGACCCCCCCCAGCTTAAATAACCTTAGTTATTCCGAACGGCTTCCTTTTAGAATTCCTTTTAGAAATGCATAGACTTTGCAGAGATTTGATAGAGGTATACAAAATAAAGGCTTTACAATCAAATTTAACGAAAACATTTTAAGTATAATTATTTGGGGCAGGGGTTACTTTCCTTTCTTACCTTCAGAAGACAGGGAACTAATGTATCGGAGACAAAAATTTGGGAGGAAATGTTAATATAAATAATGTTTGATACCGTCATCATTTTGTATAAACTTTTTAAAGTTTCTGAAATCACTATATATTCTTGAGGAATAGATGATGATTTTGAAATGTTATTTAATAAAAAGTAAAGCTTTTGTATTTGTATTATTTTATATATAAATTGTTTCCCAGCTTTAAATAGGGAGAGAGGTAGATAGTCCATTGGCTAGAATAAATTTGGGGTGGGGGCGAAGAGGGGGATGAAAAAGTTACAAGAGATGGAACATGAGATCGCAGTCAGGGCTGGGAGATGTAATGCAAGATAGGACCCAAGCCAGATAATCAAGGGATAATTAAGGGATACAGAGAATACCACAGCAGTCTGGCTTTACCGGCATAAACTGTTCTTGTCTAGATGATAAGATCACAAAGGCTTTGCATTTCTGCTGCTATCTTTCCACTGTGCCAAGGCAATGGCACAGTTCTAGCAATAGTCACTCCGATCGCAGACGCTCCTTGCCCCTCCCACGGGATGACATTGCGAGGGAGGGGGAATGTTACTTGTTAAAAAGTTAGACAAAATGGCACTAAAGCCTTTTGGAATCCCTAGGGTCAGAGGCATGCAAGTGAAAATAATCACTTGGAACAACATTATATTGAGAAAGCTGAAACAAAAAACAACAAGTTGGAAATGCGCAACAAGTCCGTCAACAGCTGGTAAGAGAAAATGTTCTGAAGCAGAATTCTCAAGAAACATTAACATGTCCTGTCTCTCTACAGATGATGATTGACCTGCTGTGCATTTTCAGCGTTTTCTGTGTTTGCTTCAGAGTTGCCTGTTATTTAAGTTAACTCTGAGATGTCTTCCAGGGGGACAGACTGACGCCCCATCAAAATATCGAGAAAGTGCCACATCAAAACTGTTCTACCAGCTCTATGATGGCCTGCTACCAAAATCCTGCTCAGTTGCTGATGAATCAAATCTGCTGATCAATTGCAAAAGCACTTCAGGTCATGGTGCGAACCCAACTTTGTTGCAATGCAGGGCTAATAAAATTAGATCCAGGTTCTGGTGCAACTGGAAAGCTAATATTACTTTCATCTTAAAGATGTGTAAATCATATGCTTCAATTTTTTTGCTGTAAAGCGATTTCCAATCTGACCCTTAGAACCAAGCCATTCCACACTGTTTGCAGTTAAACCCTGCATGGAGCGAAGCATCAAATCTGGTTTAAAAAGTGCTCAGGGGTCCCTTGGACATCTGGACACGATATAAGAATTTACATCGAGCCGTTTTGAATTGTTTAGATAATCTGGCTGCTCCCGTCTTGCAGCATTGTGCGCGTACCTTTAGCACACGGACTGCAACAGTTCAAGAAGGCGGCCCACCACCATCACCTCTTCAAGGGCAACTAGGAATGGGCAATAAATGCTGGCATTGCCAGCGACGCCCCCATCTCGAGAATGAATATAAAAAAAACTATAGGACATGTCGTACAAAATCTTTATAAGGATTTTAAACATTTTGTAGAAAAAAGACTTGCATTTCTATAGCACCTTTCACAACCACCGGATGTCCCAAAGCACTTTACAGCCAATGAAGTACTTTTTGAAGTGCAGTCACTGTTGTAATGTAGGAAATGCAGCAGCCAATTTGCGCACAGCAAGCTCCCACAAACAGCAATGTGATAATGACCTGATAATCTGTTTTAGTGGTGCTGATTGAGGGATAAATATTGGCCAGGACACCGGGGAGAACTCCCCTGCTCTTCTTCAAAATAGTGCCATGGGATCTTTTACGTCCACCCGAGAGGGTAGAAGGGGCCTCAGTTTAACGACTCATCAGAAAGACAGCACTTCTGAGAGTGCAGCACTCCCTCAGCACTGCACTAGAGTGTCAGCCTAGAATTTTGTGCTCAAGGCCCTGGAGAGTGGGACATGAGGAGGAGAGGGTGCTACCCACTAAGCCACAACAGCTCTCATAATACAATTTCTATA
The DNA here is from genome assembly GCF_052327205.1 of Somniosus microcephalus. Lineage (NCBI taxonomy): Eukaryota > Metazoa > Chordata > Chondrichthyes > Squaliformes > Somniosidae > Somniosus > Somniosus microcephalus. Next base: position 259,538,313 of record NC_140992.1, on the reverse strand, counting down.
GCTGCCATTAAAAGCTCCTCACCCCTCTTGTTATACCTTACAGGTACAATGAGGTACATTGACTGATCCCCACACTCCCATTCAGCAGCTGTGCTCAAAGAGGGGGTTAGGGAGGAACTGGGCTACAACACTGTAGCCCTGATTCTCTGATCGGCACTCTCTTCGAGGGCAGTTCCCCGCTGGGAGTGCAGGACTGACGCACTTATCCTAATATCTTCCAATAAGCAGTGACCTGCTATGCTCTTACATTTCATACACACTGGGGGGGCTAAGTTATTGCTCAATGTGCTCTGTCTGACGTAAAAGGAACATTCCAAAAATTCTCAGTTGTAACATTTATGAAATCCCCAATTAACTCTTGCTATTATGATCTGTCATTTATAACTGGTGTTATTATAACAATTAGAGTAATCTTACTGACAGAATTAAGGCAAAGATAAACAGGAAGGCACATTGGTGAGATAAAGAGACACTCTGCAGGGACTTACAATGCAAATTGTTCGGACACACACAGACAGGACAACGGAACAAAAATGACAGTATTCCATCTGATGATAGAAGACACACTAAACCATGGTTAAAAACCCATATTCTGCTTTATATGACAAATCCCTGTTCCTTTAAAAATCCATTATTAAAACAAATATTAAAAAATCTAAATAAAACAATGTAGGAAGATCACCTTACTATCTCTTACCATCTCCAAAAGGCTCATCAAAGGTTACCGTTTACACCACGCCTTCAACATAATCCTTAACTTATCTCCTACTGCCAGATCAGTGTACACCGTTCTCCAATGTGAAGCCCTTGAAACAATTCTGTACATGAAAGGTACTGTAAGTTGCTGTAAGCCATCTAACAGCTTTCTATTAAATACTTTGCAGGATATTCAACCCTCTCTCTGTGATTGTCTTTGCTGTTTTTCTCCCGTTTCCTTTTTTCTCTATAATATGGCCAATTTATTACTGTGTTTTCTTTAAATTTGTGAGGATATTAATAGAAAACTAGGAGAATCCTACTGGCATAAAACCTTCAGCTGATTACCATCAAGTGACCAGTATAAGTTCTGCATTAGTAATGCTATAGGTGTTACATAAGGAATTGTGTCTTTATCTGCACCATGCTATAGATATATAGTAATGTAAAACTACTTTTAGCTCTGATGTACAGCCCCTCACTTCTACAGTATTGCCTACATTTAGAATCCTCCCTTGATACTGGTACAGAAACTGTACAGGACCATGTCAGTTGTAGCACAGTTGGTTGCTCATCTCCTGAGTCAGAAGATTGTGGGGTCAGGTCCCACGCCAGAGACTTGAACACAAAATTTAGGCTGACACTCCAGTGTGGTACTGAGGGAGTGCTGCACTGTCAGAGGTGCTGTCTTTTGGATGAGATGTTAAACCGAGGCCCTGCCTGTCCTCTCAGGTGGATGTAAAAGATCCCATAGCACTATTTCGACGAACAGTTCTCCACGGTGTCCTGGCCAATGTTTATCCCTCAACCAGCATCACTAAAACAGATTATCTGGTCGTTATTGACGTAAGAAAACTACTAGGCACTTGGTCTAAGCGTTAAACAAAGCTTTAATCAACTGTTTTACAACATGGAGGTCTAGTTGTGTCCTTCACTAGTTCCTGTTAAGAATGTCCTGTGCAAGCTGGGCCCGTGCCTGAGTATTTATACTCTCCCTGGACAGCGCCACCCGTAGGCCGCTCAGTATTATTTCATAAATCTTTCTTTCATGAATGACTGATTCATGTCAGTCATCACATTGATGTTTGTGGGACCTTGCTGTGCGCAAACATCCTACACTAGAACAATGACTACACTTCATTGGCTGTAAAGCACTTTGGGATGTCCTGAGGTTGTGAAAGGCGCTGTATAAATAAGAGTCCTTCTTTTTCATGAAAAAGTTTAAAAATGCATCTGCAGATTTTGAAGTTGATAAAGTTCTTCCAGGTTTCTACTTTCTTTCCTTCAAGTTCAAAGGCATAAATGTTGTTTACATTGAATTAGGAGTAACTGTTCTTGTAAGATTCATGTATCAATTAATCAACCAAATCAATCAAGCACTGAGAGTTTGGGCCAATAGTTAAAACAATCAAGCAAGACCTGCCAAAAAGCTTTTTTTTAAATGGGATATCTATAATAATCGTGTTTGGTAATTCCAGTTCTGGTTGAGAAAATACCACTAGAGGGCAGAAGAGCAGCAGCTAGTTTCAAATGTTATTTTCAATAAATGGGAGAAACCAACAAAAGCCCACAGAACTGAGCATCCGAAGCAATTCTCATTGTACATTTTGGTCGATGGGTCTTCGAATCAAATATTACCGTGATTTGTATTTATAACCTGAATGATTTATACTATTTAAGTAGGGGAGGTACATTTGGAATTTATCCTTAGTTAACTGTAAACAGTTAAAAGTCAAACTTTGATTACCTTAATTAGGGCAATCAAAGTTTGACCATCAGATACCACCCGTCTCCGCACCCCCCAACCCCCACAACCCCAAATTGGCTGAAAACAAAGAGCTAAAATATCCATCATTACCAAATCCTTGGTCCTAATTTTGTTTTTCAATTAGAAACAAACTGGAATACAATTGTTAACGTAACATCACCTCACCTTGTTGAAATGTTTCAAACTGCACACAGTGAGTGTAGTGACTCAACAACAACAACTTGTATTTATATAGCACCTTTAATGTAGTAAAATGTCCCAAGGCACTTTACAGGAGTGTTATAAGACATAAAATTTGACAGCGAGCCACATAAGGAGAAATTAGGGCAGATGACCAAAAGCTTGGTCAAAGAGGTAGGTTTTAAGGAGCATCTTAAAGGAGGAAAGAGAGGGAGAGAGGCGGAGAGGTTTAGGCAGGAATTCCAGAGCTTAGGGCCTAGGCAAGAGAAGGCACGACCACCAATGGTTGAGCGATTATAATCGGGGATGGGACTCGTTGTGTAGGCAAAGGCAGCAGCCATTCTGTGCCAGCTAGGTCCCACAGACTGGATTGGTGCTTCTGTAATTCGGATCGCGGACCAGCGATGTGTGTGTGCCAGCTCCCTGTATTTATATTGCGAAACCTCGGTGATGGGTCTATGATTCTGGCATTGGGTTGCGAGGTTTAGCAATGTAAATATAGGGAGCTAGTTCACAGATGTTGGTCTCCCGTGACCCAGACTGCAGACATGCCAAGTGCAAAAAGCATCTAATGAGATGAATGAACTGTTATTCTATTTTTGATGGTATTTGTAGACGGATGAATGTTGACTCGGACTTTGAGAGAATTTCGTGGAGCTAATCAATGTGTAAATGGGTATGAGCACCTTGAATTCAAGGATGATTTAAACTGAATTGGGTAGAAAGATTCTAAAACTATGACTACGAGAGAAAGAAAAACTTGCATTTCAGTAACATCCTATCATATCTCGCAGGAACATCTAAAAGTGCTTCACATACAATGAATTACTCTGAGGTGCAGTGACTGCTGTAATGTAGGCAAACGTAGCAGCAAGCAAGATCTCACAAACAGACGCTCGGCCGGTTAAGCTGTTGTGTTTTGGTGGTATTGGGTTGAGAGGGGAATGTTGGGCAGTACACTGGGAGAACTCCCTGTTCTTCCTCAAGTAGTGCCATGGAAGCTTTGGTCACCGCCTGAACCACTGAAAGAGTTTGGATCAGATAGACCTCAGTTTAAAGTCTTGTCGGAAGGATGGTACCTCCGACATTTTTGTTAAGTCTGTGTGTTACACCACAATCCTCCCTTTTTAGCTTAACAGTATATATTCCCCATTAACATAACATAATAACATATATACACAACTTCATGCAAAAACGGTTCACAGATTCAGTCTCTCTGGAGGCTTCCTGACTCGGTCCGGATAACGCCTTGGTGGTGTAGTAGTTTTCGGTGGTGTAGTAGGTTCTTTTGGCAAGGTCGATTCGGCTTGAATGCCAGTGTCGGGTTCATCTGATTCCAGTATCACCGGATCGGAGGTAGATCCTATGGGTATCTCTGCTTCATCATTAGGCGTATAGAGTTGTGGAGTAGGTTGTCCCTTTTCGGATGACTCTATGATCTGATCAACATGGCGCCTTATTATGCTTTCACCAATGTCCACGGTATACATCAGCGGTCCTAGTCGTGTGCAAATAGTTCCAGGCTGCCATTTCTCGGTACGGTAGTCCCGGGCCAAAACTTGTTGACCTATCTGGAAGGTTCTAGTTGGCCTTTCATTCATGCCTTGAAATTGCCGGTTCTCTACGTCCCTTCTGATGTTTGGCTTGATCAAATCCAGCCGGCATCTTAGTCTTCTATTGAAAAACATCATGGCGGGAGTTTGGTTTGCAACCGCATGTGTTGCATTCCTGTACGCCAACAAGAAGTTATCTACCTTATGTTGTAGATTTATGTCTTCCTTACCCATGGCCTTTATGGCCTTCTTGAAGGTCTGGACAAACCTTTCAGCTAATCCATTGGTGGCGGGATGGTATGGGGCGGACGTGTAGTGCTTAACCCCATTGTTTTTTAAGAACTTCCTGAATTCTTCGGACACAAATTGCGGTCCATTATCAGAACAGATCTGTTCTGGCAGCCCATTCCTGGCAAATATGGTCCTTAATACTGTGATGGTTTTTTCCGTGGTGGTGGAGGACATCTTTATTACCTCCGGCCACTTGGAGTGTGCATCCACCGTGATTAAGAACATTGAGTCCATAAATGGACCAGCAAAGTTGATATGTACCCTTTGCCATGGAGATGAGGGCCACTCCCATGGAGGTAGAGGAGCTTGTGGTGGGGGTTTTGGACCTTCTGGCATCCTAGACAGCTCTTGGTCATTTCTTCGATGTCTCCATCGATACCTGGCCACCACACAAACGCTCTGGCTAGGTTCTTCATTTTCACTCCACCCAGATGCCCCTCGTGAAGCTCCGTTAGCACTTTATGCTGGAGTTTGGGTGGAATCACCACTCTGGATCCACACATCAAAGTTCCTCGGCACACTGACAGCTGTTCTCTTCTTTGCGAAAATGCTGGCAACAGTGGTTCGCCATGTGCTGGCCATCCCTTCACCGTTAAATCGTAGACTCGTGAGAGAGTCGGGTCATTTCTTGTTTCCTTTTCGATCGTAGAATTTGTTACTGGTAGACATTCCACTATGGTTGAGTGAAACATCTCCACTGGGTCCACTGTAGGCGCCTCTTCTACCGTTGGCAACGGTAGGCGCGATAAACCATCAGCATTCCCATGCTGTTTTGATCCTTTGTATTCTATGTCATATTGGTGTGCCCCTAGGAAAAGGGACCACCTCTGTAGCCTTTGCGCTGTCATAATGGAAACGCCCATTTTAGGGTTGAATATGGATACCAACGGCTGGTGGTCTGTCAGCAGTGTAAACTTCTGGCCCTGCAGGTAATGATGAAACTTCTTTACTCCCCACAGCAGGCTGAGAGCCTCCCTATCTATCTGAGCATAGTTGCGCTCAGCGGAGGTCAATGATCTGGATGCAAATGCGACTGGCCTTTCCGAGCCATTTGGCAACTTGTGTGAGAGTACTGCTCCAATACCATAAGGAGAAGCATCACAAGCTAAACGAATAGGTAGCGTTGGGTTGAAGTGAGCCAACACTTCCTCTGAGGTGATCAATGTCTTGCTTTTGCGAAAGGCCTTCTTACAGTCCTCGCTCCACTTCCATGGTACTTCTTTCTGCAAAAGAGCATTCAGCGGGTGCAGCACCGTGGATAGATTTGGCAGAAACTTATGGTAATAGTTAATCAACCCTAGGAACGACCTCAACTGGGATACATTTTCCGGAGCGGGAGCCTTCACAACAGCTTCGATCTTGTCAGGTGACTTGTGCAGCCCCTCCTGGTCAATGACATGACCACAGTACGAGATCCGTTTCTGAAAGAACTCACATTTCTGGCGATTAACTCGAAGGTCATATTCCTTCAACCTGGTGAGCACCAGTTTCAAATTTGCAAGGTGTTCCTCATCGTCATCTCCTGTAATCAGGATATCGTCCAAGTAACATTGAGTGCTTGGAATTCCCTGTAATACCTGCTCCATGGCCCTCTGCCAAATTGCTGGAGCCGAAGCCACTCCAAAAGCCAGTCTATTATATTGATACAAGCCTCTGTGCGTGTTGATTGTGAGATACTGGCGCGACTCTTCCTCAACTTCCATCTGTAAGTACGCTTGCGCCAGGTCTATCTTGGTGAAGCGTTTCCCGCCAGACAATGAAGCAAAGATATCCTCAATCCGCGGAAGCGGATATTGCACCGTGTGAAGCACCGGATTAACTGTGATCTTGAAGTCTCCACAGATGCGGACCTTCCCCGGTTCCCCTGGCTTGTTACTCGATGAACGCTTCATGACAGGAACAATGGGCGTGGCCCACTCACTCCAGTCCACCTTAGACAGTACTCCTGAACGTTCTAGCCCTTCCAGCTCAGCTTCCACAGCAGGTCGTATCGCATAATGTACCGGTCTGGCTTTAAAAAATGTTGGGTTTGCATGTTCTGCAATCTTGATTTTTGCCTTAATTCCTCTCAGTGTTCCCAGTCCCTGTTGGAACACCTCTTTAGCCTCATCCAATATTCTGGACAATCATTCAGGTTTGACATCTTTTTTTCCGGAATCTACCGTTATTGCGTTTAGGGAGTGCCAGTCCATATTTATTTTCCTGATCCACTCCCGTCCCAGAAGTGGTGGACCTCCCTCAGGTAGTACATATAAGTCCATTCCTTGGTGTTCTTTGCCCTTGTGTACCACCTTGACTTTTATCTTTCCGATGGGGTATACTCTTTGCCCCGTGTATGTCTGCAATACTATCTCCGTATCCCATAGGGGAATATGTTTGAATAACTTTTTGTAATCTTGCTTATTCATGACCGTCAACGCCGATCCGGTGTCCAATTCCATCTTCACTTGGGCTCCTGCTATCTGCAGTGTGACCCAGATAGTTTGTAGGTCAGCTTTCTTACTCACATTGTGAATTCTCAGACTACCCAGTTCCTTGCTGTTGGAGTCTGAATCCGAATTCTGTTCATCCGAACACTTCTCAGCCACCTTATGTACCTTTCTGCACTTTTCCTGCGGTGACTTTTTGTTGCTGGTCTTCTTTCCTGACCGGCATACTTTAGCTATGTGACCAAGCTTGCCACATTTTCTACATTCCTGGTTTTTAAACCAGCATTGGTTCTGATCGTGTGTTGTCTTTCCACAACGATAACATTTCATTGTACCCGAAGCCATTTGATCTACGCTGAGTACCGCTGCCTTCAGCTGCATTTCCGCAGTGCCTCTCGCTGCGGCTTCGTGCGATGCTGCAATAGTGACAGCCTTATCAAGTGTAAGATCATTCTCTTCAAGCAGCCGCTTTTGTGTTCCTTCTTTCGACAATCCACACACGAATTTGTCTCTCAGTGCCTCTGTCAGACTTTCCCCAAACTGACAGTATTTCGCTAGCTTACGCAGTTCAACCAAATACTCCGCGTTGCTTTCCTCTTTCAGTTGCGTTCTCGCATAAAATTTAAATCGTTCCGCTAACATCAGCGGTGTGGGGTTCAAATGATTTTTCAGGACAGCAACAATTTTAGCGAAAGTCTGATCCGCCGGTTTAGCTGGTGATAGAAGATGCTTCAATAGCCCGTATGTCTTCGCACCCATTGAGTTTAGTAAGGTTAGTGCTTTATCTTCATCTGATATTTTATTTGCCTTACAATATATCTCTATGCGTTCTACATACGTGGCCCAATCTTCAACATCGGGATCGAAATCGTTGATGTTACCACGCTTAGGCATCCTCGCAATCTTCTTGAGAAACCAAAAAGAAACTTTTCTTTTATTTATTTTTTTCAAAATGGCGGTTTCCCGCGCTTGTCTTCTTCCCCCGCCTACGAAAATGGCGGCTTCCCGCGTTTGCCTTTCTTCCCCGCTGGCTGTAATGGCGATTGCTGTATTGCTGCGTTCGCCCTCCCCAGCGGTTTTCAAATCGTGCCTCCCAGCCCCTCTTGCAGTCCGGTCCTTTCCCCCCCGGCTGCGGCTGAGTTCTCCGTGTTTTTTAAAAAAAAAATTTCTCTCGCACCTTATGCTGACCCGGTCGCTGCGCCTCGCGGCCTCGGTAGCTGCCCAGCCTTTTTCACCGGTCGCGGTCGAGCTCTTTCTCGACGCTGTTGTTGCGTCTCCCAGCCCGCTTGCAGCCCGGTCTTTTACACCGGCTGCGTTTGCATTCACCGCGGCTCCCGTGCCTTACGCTGCCCCAGTCTCAGCGCCTCTGGCCCCGACTTCTGTCCGGCTCTTTTCCCCGGCCGTGGTCGAGTTCTCCGCCCTTATATCCTCCGTTTTTCCCTCCCCTACTTCACGCCAACGTGGCCGACTTGCTGCTCGTCGCTGATCGGCTTACCCACCACCGTGATAGAAGGGATGATCACTGCCTGTTGCTGATGGAAGGCTTCGTGTCAGAATTCTTCCTTTGCTCTGCAGACCCGAGTCTTCTCTCAGCAGAATGATGAGGGCGGATGCCTCCTCTCGACGCCCGTTAAACTGCCTTGGATGTATCTCTGCCGCAGGGTAAGATCGTACTCGTCGCCACTGTTAAGTCTGTGTGTTATAATGAGAATTACTACACAGACCACAAGAGTAACTTTTAACAGGTCTTTACTAGTCGAAGGTCCGGGCTGAACTGCCCAATAAATCATTACACAGCACTTATATACTGGTGTGGTCACCACCGGTATTACAGTATACAGTAGCCAAGATAAAGTAGTGCAACTCTTAAAATAGTTCTCTTAAAGGTGGAACGGTTACATACACCACAATTTTAGCAACCGCTTAAGTGTTAACCTAGATCGTGTACTCCAAGTTCTGAAATGGGCCTCATCTTCCGATTAGGCACTTTGCAGCCTTCCGGACTCAATAGCGAGTTCAACAATTTCAGATCATAACCTCGGTCCCTATTACATTTTTACTTATTTTTTTTTCCACCCCTTTGTTTTGGGTTTTCCCTCCTCCCTCCTTTCCTTTTTGTTCTCTCTCCCACGTGGCAGCTGTCTCTCATTCTGCCAGTACACTTCACACCTAATCTGAGCCGTCTTTTGTCTCCACTAGTCCTATCACCATCTCGTCTGGTTTTGAATACCTCTTAATGTCTCTTCACTTCTTTTGTTCTATCGCAGCCCTGCCTTCGATCTATTTCATTTCATTTCCTTTCCAGTTTTGAAAAAGGGTTTCGACCCAAAACGTCAACTCTAATTTCTCTCCACGGATGTTGCCTGGCCTGCTGAGTTTTTCCAGCATTTTCTGTTGTTATTTCTGAAATGGGGGCTTGAATGCCCAACCTTCTAATTCGGAGGCAAGAGTCCTAACAAATGGAAAAGGTTGAATCTGGCAGACTGCAAAAATACAGTGTAAAACTAGTAAATCAATGTGGAAGACTCTACGGGATAAAATTATACTAATTTGGTCACAAACATGGGGTTAGCCAGAATATTCACATGTTCTGCCAGAGCTGTGCTGGTGTAGTAAATTTTTTTATGAGGTTTGGTTTCCACTAATCCATACAAGTTCCTTTATAATACTTTATTATAGCAGCTGAATGCTGGACTAGGACCAGAGACAGGAGACAACCAAGAAGATTTTAATGCTGCAGCCAATTAGAAGTTCCCTCAAGCCCCTGCTGTGTTTCAGTTTATCAATCCTGATATTTTCCGTAGCCGTCAGGCTATTAATGTGTAACAGATTGAAATAACATTGGGAAAGGAGGGCTAGAGCTCCTGACAGGAAAGGAAAAATGGGAAGCTTTTGAGGATCAGTGTCGGGCCTTTGCTCTGAAAACACCTTTAACAGGTCAGCAATGTTCCATTTTATTTCTTTAGCTCTGTTCATTTGTTTTTAATCTGAGGGTAAAGCCGCGTTTTATGGCTGTTTTCCCAGACTTTGTACCAACTGCGGTCATGGTAGTGGGTGGGAAACCCTGCTCAGGCCTTTGTCCATGCTGCTGTGACCCAGTCACCGGAAGAAAGAACTGGCATCTTTCACACCTTCAGAAACTCCCAACGTGCTTCACAGCCAATGAACAACAGGGAACTAAGGGAGAAACTCTCCCTCTGAATTGTCTTTCCTCCTTATGGGGCAGTGCATTGGCTACACTTCATGGTTCCTGAATGTGGCAACTGAAATCAGGTAAGCTTGGCAGTTCTGGTGTCCTGGCACTTTATGGTGCTGCCGCCTTCTTCTTCTTCTTTTGTATGATAGTAGCAAATCAGATGTCAATATCTAAGTCAGATATCCAGGCCAAAGCTTCCGGTGTAACAATGTGGCTATCTTGTAGGCTGCCTGTGAATTTCCTCTGAGGGCAGTGCTCAATGATGTGCTCCAGGGTCTGATCAGGAGCTCCGCAGTCGCATGATGGGGATGCTTTAATCTTCCATCTACGGAGAAGGTGGCAGGATCTACCATGACTGGTTCTGAGGCGGTGCTGTGCAGTAGTGCGTCAAAGTGTTATGGTGGTTTGCCTCCTACTGGTGTTTCTCTACTCATTAAAAAATGCTTGATAATTCTTTACAGGTGGATATAAGGGGCAGGATTTTCATTGAGCCATGGAGGCGGGATTGGAGGCATGTGGGGGATTAAAATCCCCAAATCAGGGGGCACAAACCCATCCCGCACCCAACCCGCCTCCATGCCAGTTTCAAAGGAGGCGGGTACCCGCCCCGCACTGGGACCCGCCTCCCCGAGGCGGGAAGGGGATTAGTGCCAATTAACTGCCTGCTAACAGGTAGTTAACGGGCAGTTTTTAGCCTAATCCCTATTTTTAATGTTGAAGTGTGGGATTCCCGATGGCTTCAAACCACGCCAAGTTAGAGGAGGCGGACCGTCGGGATGAAGGGCTTGGAGGGGTCGAGATGTCCGGTGTTCAGGTGAGTGATGGGTGCATGAGTGCAAAGGTAAGTGTGTTTGGTGTGTGTAAAGTGTTTAAAGATGTTTTACATACCTTTACTTACCTTTACAGCCTTCCTTCCTTCAGATCTTGGGAGTCCCTCATCTCACCGGCACAGAAAGCAGAATGGCTGCGAGCTGTCAAAAATTGCAGCATTCAGCTTTCTGTTCTGGGGAGATCTCTAAATCAACCTGAGAGGAAGGAATTAACCTGCAGTACAGTTTGTCAGTGTTTGACAGCTTCAAACAGCTGTGAAACGCTGATGTTTCATCTGTCAAAAGGTCTTGACAGATGAAATTTCAATCTGTGACATCACCTGTTGCCAGGTGGCCCTTAATTGGCCTGCTGAGCCCGCTGGACGGGCTCAACAAGGTCAATCAAGTCATCACGTGGGTTGGCTAGAACTCGATGGAGGCGGGACTACAAACCCGAAAGTTGTAGTCTCGCCTCCTACCAGACTCCTCAATGAAAATCCAGCCCAAGGATTCAGAATTAAATAGAGAGAATAAGCAGATGTATGAAGGATGCACCTAAATTGGTGGCTTGAAGGTCTTCAGGCTAAAGGGTTACTTTGAAGTATTTCATGAAAGTGAATGGACATTTTCGTAACACCATTGTCTGCAAGTCTATCATGTGATGACTATTCAGCAAACCTTATGCTAATTGACTTTTTTTTTGTTTATCTTGTTCTTTAAAAATTTACACTGGTTTACATACTGTTGGAGTGATACATTTTGCTCAAGCAGTATCTAAAATAGTACACATTTAACATGTTTGTTCGCTGATCTGCCCTTAAACTGGAAGGGGGAAAAGATTAAAATTAAAGTTGTAAAAAATAAAGTAATACAATGATTCACCCTGGTCTGCGTGGATGCCTTGAGATCTTTTTAACTTTCCTGAAAGAGATGAAAAACACTACATTTGGATTGGATGGAGAGAGAGAGAGGAAGCATAAGGAGACGACTCCAGCTTCACCTTTACAAGGGCAATTAGAGATGAGCAATAAATGCTGGCATTGCTAGTGACGGCCACATCCCAGGAACGAATATAAAAAGAATTGATGGGCCATGTTTTAGTGAAAGTGTTGCTTTCAGGTTTTTGAGTAAGGAAGTAGAAAATGTGTTTATTTCGCCTCAATTTTCTCCCTTCTCTCAGAAGGAGCTCATCCCTGTTGGGATGGAGTTGCATGGACATTAGCAGCCTTCTGGTACATTATCTACACTCTGGTACCTTATCAACATGGCCATTCTTCTTGTGTGAGCCTAGACAGTCAGCAGGCTATTCTAGCCTGGAGTATGTCCAAATCTGTCCTCACATGGTGTCGACACACGCACGTTTCCCAGGATGTGTGACTGAACAGCAATGAGAATGGGAACTATAGTAATCTGGGATGTAATGTTTAAGTTATCCACCAGATGGAGCCAAAGATTAAGGGATCATATTCACCAGTGTTTAAGGTAATGTCCTGGTACACCAGTTAGTATGGTAATGTGGCATTGCATTATGGGTATGATTCAGAGGTGAATCCTCCATTTTGCATCGTGCAGTTAGAAATACTGTGTTTTGCTTGCAGCCTGTAAGAGATGTTTCTCTGCTACACCGTATAATTAAACAGTTGGGTTTTCTGCCTAAGAACTCGCTTCTCTCAGTTTCTGACCTTACCACTCAGATATCTCATATTGGCGACGAGAATAAACAGATCACATCTTGAAGGAGAAAAAAAATTAAAAGGAGCGCTGAATAACCGATCATGGCTGCTATGGTAGGAAAGATCTCTGCTTTTGATGTTCAGGCTCAGACCTGGGATGAGTACTGTGAGGTGCTGATGCATTTCTTTGAAGCAAATGATATAGATGATGTCAGAAAAAGGAGAGCTATTTTGCTCACTTCCATGGGAAGTCAGACGTATAGTTTAATGAGAAACTTATGCAGTCTTGCAAAGCCGGGAGACAGTACATTTGCTGAATTAGTGGCCTTGCTGAAGGAACATTTCAATCCCAGACCGAGTGAGATTGTACAGCGTTTCAAATTTAATTCACGGAACAGAAAACCGGGAGAGACTGTATTGGACTATGCAGCGGTGTTGAGAAAATTGGCACATGATTGCAATTACGGGAACAACCTGAAAGACATGCTGAGAGATAGGCTCATTTGCGGGATAATGGATAATCGAATGCAGAGGAGATTATTGTCCGAGACTGGGCTTACGTATGAAAAAGCGTTGGAACTTGCTCAAGCCATAGAGACAGCAAACTGAGATGTAAAAGAAATACAAGGTTCAGATTGGGCTACTACAAAGCAAGTTGCAAGTCAGGTTGCTGTGCACAAGTTAAATATGCGTCAGAAACCACAACGTGAGCATGTAAAGGCATGTTATAGATGCAATGGCGATCACCTGGCGAGGGAATGCAGGCTCCTGGAGGAAAAGTGCCACAAGTGTGGGAAAAAAGGACAAATAAAACGTGCATGCAGGGCAAAAGCAACCGTGGAGGAATACAAACCAAAAGGGGGAGAAAAGCAAAACCTAGGAAGAGAAGTGAAAAAACAGGGAGCACATCACATCAGCGGAGAAGCTGAGAAAGAAGACGACATGTTCATAATGCATAGTATGGTAGAGAACATTCCAAAAGTGGATCCTATCACTTTGCAACTGACAATAAATGACTTTAAGGTCAACTTTGAAGTGGATACAGGATGCGGCGTAACCATAATGAACAGGGAGGAGTACTCAAAATTGTGGAACCGTGCAAAAGTTCCAGAGTTAAAGTCTTGCTCTATACAGCTTAAAACATATACCGGTGAACGAGTGGCGACATTGGGTGCAGCTACTGTAACTGTGCAACACAGGGACACTGTGGAACAGCTACCTGTAGTTGTAGTATCGGGTTCCGGACCAAACTTGCTAGGTCGGGGCTGGATACAAGAACTTAAATTAAATTGGGGAGCAATAAATCAAATGGAGGGAGGCAAACAATTGTCTTTGCAAGAAGTGTTGATTAAACATGAGAACGTGTTCAAGGAAGAACTTGGCACATTTAATGGCCCCCCAGCTAAGATTTATGTAGACAAGGAGGCACTGCCAAGGTTTTTTAAACAACGACCTGTGCCTTATGCCATGAAGCCAAAGGTAGAGGCTGAGCTTGACCGTCTTTTGAGAGAGAACATTCTGGAACCGGTGAAATGTTCAGAATGGGCAGCTCCCATTGTATCCGTTTTAAAACCGGACAATTCGGTAATACTCTGTGGAGATTATAAGTTGACAGTAAATAGGGTGTCAAAACTAGAACAGTATCCTATTCCCAAAACAGAGGATCTCTTTGCAAACCTGGCTGGAGGGAAGAAATTCACGAAGCTGGATATGAGTCATGCATACTTGCAGATTACACTAGATGAGGAATCCAAGAAGTATGTAACCATAAATACACACAAGGGTTTGTTTACCTATAATCGCTTACCATTCGGTGTCTCATCTAGTCCAGCTATTTTCCAGAGGACTATCGAGGGTGTACTGCAAGGGATCCCACATGTTTCAATCTATCTAGATGACATTCTGGTGATGGGAAGAACCCACCAGGAGCATCTGAGCACTCTGAGAGAGGTACTGCAAAGATTGGATAAGGCTGGGTTACGGCTCAAGAGGAGTAAGTGCACTTTCCTGGGGAATGAGGCCATGTTCCTGGGACACAGAGTGGACGTCACCGGGCTCCATCCAATCAAGGAGAAGGTACAAGCACTGCAGGAGGCCCCAGCTCCTACCAATGTGACTGAGTTAAAAGCTTACCTGGGACTGCTAAACTATTATAACAGATTTTTACCAAACTTGTCAACAGTGTTAGCACCTCTTCACAAACTTCTGCGCAAGGAGACACAGTGGCAGTGGGAAGAGGAACAGAGGGTTTAATTTGAACAGTCCAAGAAGCTGATGCTGTCCTCGGATGTGCTGGTTCACTACAATGCAGAGAAAGACATCATTCTCTCTTGTGATGCTTCACCTTACGGGGTGGGGGCGGTTCTTTCACACAGTTTGGATGATGGAACAGAAAGACCAATAGGGTTTATGTCTCGAACTCTGACACCAGCGGAAAAAAACTATTCCCAGTTAGATAAAGAGGGATTAGCGGTAATGTTTGGGTTACAGAGGTTTCACAAGTATAGGTAGACTACCCTTTATCCGGACTTCCGAAAACCGAAACCCTCTAAAAACCGAAGGTTTTTTCGGTCAGCGTAAGTTCAGCGTAAGTCGTGCGCACGACCCCCCGCGGACCCCCCCGCGGACCCCTGCCGGCCCCGACCCCCGCCGACCCCCCTGCCGACCCCCCCCGCACCCGCCGGCCCCGACCCCCGCCGACCCCCCCGCGGACCCCCGCCGACCCCGAACCCCGCCGACTTACGCTGAGCGTCAGCGTAAGTTGTGCGCACAACCCCCCGCCGACCCCCCCGCTGACCCCCCCCGCGGACCCCCGCCGGCCCCGACCCCCGCCGGCCCCGACCCCCGCCGACCCCAACCCCCGCCGACTTACGCTGAGCGTCAGCGTAAGTCGTGTGCACGACCCCCCGCCGACCCCCCCGCGGACCCCCGCCGGCCCTGACCCCCGCCGACCCCGACCGTAAGTCGGCGGGGGTCGGGGTCGGGGTCGGCGGGGGTCCGTGGGGGGTTCGGCGCCGGCGGGGGTCCGCGGGGGGGTCGGCGGGGGTCGGGGCCGGCGGGGGGGTCGGGGCCGGCGGGGGTCCGCGGGGGTGTCCGTGGGGGTCGGGGCCGGCGGGGGTCCGCGGGGGGTCGGCGGGGGGGTCGGGGCCGGCGGGGGTCCGCGGGGGGGTCGGCGGGGGGGTCGGCGGGGGTCGGGGCCGGCGAGGGTCCACGGGGGTCCGCGGGGGGGTCGGCGGGGGGTCGTGCGCACGACCCCCCGCCGACCCCCCCGCCGACCCCCCCGCGGACCCCTGCCGACCCACCTTCCGAAATCCGAAATTCTCCGAAAACCGAAACACGGCTGGTCCCGAGGTTTTCGGATAAAGGATAGTCTACCTGTACATATATGGCAGGAAATTCGCCATATGCACCGATCATAAACCTCTTCTATCTCTTTTTAATGAAATGAAAGCAGTACCACAGATGGTGTCTCCCCGGATCCCGAGGTGGGCAGTGACGTTAAGGGCATATGAGTATGTCATCGTTTACAAGGCGGGCAAGTACCATGGGAACGCAGATGCCTTGAGCCATCTTCCAGTGCCAGGTACACCTATCCATGCAGGTCCAGAGGACAGAGTTTTGATGTTGGAGGACACGGACACGGAAATCTGACCGCAGAACAAGTAAGGACATGGACTGGTAAAGATCCAGTACTGTCTAGAGCTCGAGAATATGTGATGAGGGGTTGGCCACAGCATCTGGAAGGGACTGATTTCACACCTTACAGTGTCAGGAAGACAGAGCTGAGTGTGCAGGATGGTTGCGTGTTGTGGGGAGCACGAGTGATTATTCCACAGCCAGCATGACAGTCTATCCTAGGGCAACTACATCAGTGTCATCCTGGAGTTTCACGTATGAAAGCCTTGGCAAGGAGTTACTTGTGGTGGCCAAAGCTAGATGAGGAGATAAAAAATCTAGTCAAGACATGCAGCACTTGTCAAGTACACAGGAAGGCACCAGCAGCGGCTCCTCTCCACCCTTGGGAGTGGCCGGATAAACTATGGAGAGGATTACATGTAGATTATGCGGGTCCATTCATGGGAAAGATGTTCCTCATAATCATTGATGCACATTCAAAATGGATGGATGTGTATCCTGTAAATTCTGCTTTATCTACTGTTACTATGGACTGCCTGTGTAGGAGTTTTAGTAATCAAGGGCGACCGGAGATCGTAGTAAGTGACAAGGCCACGTGTTTTGTGAGTACCGAAACAAAAGAGTTCATGAGAAAAATGGCATAGTGCACGTGACCTCAGCTCCATATCATCCGTCTTCAAATGGACTTGCGGAGAGAGCCGTACAAACATTTAAGGAGATGATGAAAAAAAAGTGCGGAAGGGAGTTTGGCAGCCAAGGTGTCATGAGTTCTGTTCAGCTACAGAATAACACCTCAATCTACCACAGGACTCTCTCCTGCTGAGCTGTTGTTAGGACGTCGACTACGCTCCACTCTTGACCTGGTTCACCCAGACCTAAAGAGGAAGGTGGAAAACCGACAAATCAAACAAAAGGAGAACCATGACAGAAGGACAAAGAGCCGCAGTTTTGGAGAAGGAGATGCGGTCCTTACCAGGAATTTCAGTTATGGTCCAAAATGGATTCCTGGCGTCATAGACTCAATGACCGGTCCAGTATCATATACGGTCATGGTGGGAACTGGTCAGGTAGTACGCAGACATGTAGATCAGATACTGACCAGACAAAGGGAAATCGAACTGGAGGTTCCAGAGGAGATATCGGAGGACAAGTTGGCCCCCAGTTATCCAAATGCATTGGTGGTACCAACACCACGAACAGAGCCAGTTCCACCTGGACCCCTTCGTCAAGAGGAAACCATCGTAGCAGAGTCAGATACTCTGAGTACTGCTCAGGAGCAGCAGGTGGCTCTACCACAACCAAGCAGGGACTTGACTGTAAGACATTCACCAAGGACTCGCAAGCCGCCAGAGAGATTGATAATGACCTGCTAGATTCATTCAGTATGGACTATCGTTAAAGGAGTTGCCTTATGGGACTTTTTAAGAATGTTAAGAAATTAATGTAAACTTAAGGGGGGGGGGGATATAGTAATCTGGGATGTAATGTTTAAGTTATCCACCAGATGGAGCCAAAGATTAAGGGATCATATTCACCAGTGTTTAAGGTAATGTTCTGGTACACCAGTTAGTATGGTAATGTGGCATTGCATTATGGGTATGACTCAGAGGTGAATCCTCCATTGCATCGTGCAGTTAGAAATACTGTGTTTTGCTTGCAGCCTGTAAGAGATGTTTCTCTGCTACACCGTATAATTAAACATAGAAACATAGAAGATAGGAGCAGGAGTAGGCCATTCGGCCCTTCGAGCCTGCTCCGCCATTCAACGAGATCATGGCTGATCATCCAAACCCTAGCACCCGGTCCCTACACCGACAGCCATCCAACCCAAGCCCTATCCCCGTAACCCCACGTATTTAATCCCCCCTAACACTAAGGGCCAATTTTTATCATGGCCAATCAACCTAACCCGCACATCTTTGGACTGTGGGAGGAAACCGGAGCACCCAGAGAAAACCCACGCAAACACGGGGAGAAAGTGCAAACTCCACACAGACAGTCACCCGAGGCCGGATTTGAACCCGGGTCCCTGGCGCTGTGAGGCAACAGTGCTAACCATTATGCCACCGTGTTGGGTTTTCTGCCTAAGAACTCGCTCCTCTCAGTTTCTGACCTTACCACTCGGCTATCACAGGAACCCTGGCTGATTTTAGCCTAGGGGAATAGAAGCAAAGTTTAGCATCTTAATACAAAAGCAAAGTACTGTGGATGCTGGAAATCTGAAATAAAAACAGAAAGTGCTGGAAATAAATACTCAGCAGGTCAGGCAGCATCTGTGGAGAGAGAAACAGAGTTAACGTTTCAGGTCTGTGACCTTTGAACAGTTCTGATGAAAGGTCACCAACCTGAAACGTTAACTCTGTTTCTCTCTCCACAGATGCTGCCTGACCTGCTGAGTATTTCCAGCATTTTCTGTTCAGCATCTTAATGTTGTCCTGGCTGAGCTCACCTAACCCAAGAGACGCCAGGCATTGAAGTAGAATCAGTCTGATTTGTAAGTCTCAGTGCTGCACTAGACAGTACCTTTATCCACTTGGTCGTCGGGAAAGACTACAAGGCAGAAAGTTTGATGTTCAACTGTAACGTTGAGGATTATAATAATAATGATGATGAATACTGTATAATAATAATGCACTGGATGTGGACAACTCAATGATGAAGCGGTCTGGCAGTAATGCGATATGAGCCAAGAACTCAAGGTGGATGCACCATTCCTTCGGCACTTGCCCACATAACAACAGTGACTGCATTACAAATGAAATTATTGGTTGTGAAGCACTTTTGGAAGTCCTGAGGGAGTGATAAAGGCGCTATATAAAAGCATTATATAAATGCAAATTCTTTCATTCTGTTGAAGGTGTCCTAATTAAGAGAGCGAATCCTCGTGAATACTGAGATATTCTACTTCATGAATGGCTGAAAAGGAGTTGCTGCTCTACCGAAGGGGCAGTGGGCTGGGATTTGTTAAGAGGATTTGTGTGCTACAGTGACATTTGATATAGAGGACTATGGCTGTGCTGTTGGTCCTTACTAAACCACTTCATCGGTTAATAGGGTGCTACCCAGCGCGGACCTGAGCGGGAGTGGCGGCGGTGGCAGCATAAAGAGAGCTGAGAGGAGAAGGCCCAGAACACAGCGAGGACCTGATGGGGAGCGGAGACAGCGGAGATGGTGGCAGCATAAAGAGAGCTAGAGAGGAGACTTAATAAAAAACAAGGAGCGACGTCACAGGACAGCAGGAGGCAGTGTATAAATCGAGTGGGAGGCCCTGAGAGAGTGCAGATGGGAGCAGCCGTGGCAGCAAGGAGCTGGAGGACCGCCAGCGAATACCACAACAACAGCAAAAGCAACAACTGTAAAACAGCTAAAGTGACGTCACAACCAGGGAAGGATCAGATTGGTGAGTAGCCGGTAATTTTTTCCAGTTAATAGTCTATTAAGTAAAGGCATGGCAGGGCAGCTCAGTCCCGTGGAATGCACCTCCTGTGCCATGAGGGAACTCCAGGATGCTTCCCGTGTCCTGGACAACCACGTGTGCAGGAGGTGTCATCAGCAGGAGGAGCTCGAGCGCCGGGTTTTGGAGCTTGAGCAGCCACTGGCGTCACTGCGGTGCATCCGCGAGGCTGAGAGCTTTGTGGATAGCACATTTCAGGAGGTGGTCACCCCGCAGATAAAGAGTGCGCAGGCAGAAAGGGAATGGGTGACCACCAGACAGAAGAGGAGGACCAGGCAGGTAGTGCAGGAGCCCCCTGAGTGCATCTCGCTCTCCAACCAGTATTCGATTCTGAGTACTGGTGAGGGTGATGGTTCCTCTGGGGAGTACAGCCAGAGCCAAGACCACAGCACCACGGCTGTACAGGGGGGGAGGGAGAAGAGTGGGAAAGCAATAGTGGTAGTGGATTTGATAGTTAGTGGAGCAAACAGGTGTTTCTGCGGCCACAGATGTGACTCTAGGATGGTATGTTGCCTCCCTGGTGCCAGGGTCAAGGATGTCACCGAGCGGCTGCAGAACATTCTGAGGCAGGAGGGTGAACAGCCAGAGATCATGGTCTATATCGGTACCAACGACATAGGTAGAAAGAGGGATGAGGTCCTGCAGGCAGATTTCAGGGAACTAGGAAAGATATTAAAAAGCAAGAGCTCAAAGGTAGTAATCTCCAGGATTACTCCCGGTGCCACGCACTAGTGAGTATAGAAATAGGAGGATAGAGCAGATGAATGCATGGCTGGAGAGATGGTGCTGGAGGGAGGGCTTTCGATTCTACCGGCAAAAATCAGGAGCCGTTTCGTTTGTTTTTTTTTCTTTTCATTGCTTTTTTTTCACCAGTCAGGCTCTGCAAGGTCTCGCTGAAGCTGTTGCTAAGCTACAGAGACGCTTGCAAGGTACGGCCGACTGTTAAGCAACAGGGTTTGTTGCCAGATACGGAGCTCAAAATCTCCGTATGTTTCAACATTAGCGCTGGTTTGTCCGGCAGTTTTGATGGGACGGCAACAGCTTGGTCCCGTCGGTACTGGATAGCACAAAGTTTCCTGTATGATGTTATGGCAATAACTGAGACCTGGCTCAAAAAAGGGCAGGATTGGGTATTAAATATTCCTGGTTATAAAGTGTTCAGGAAAGATAGGGAAGGAAAGATAGGAGGTGGTGTGGCAGTATTGGTTAAGGAGAATGTTACAGTGCTGGAGAGGAAGGATCTCCTGGAGGGGTCAAGGAAAGAATCTATATAGCTAGGGTTAAGAAATAATAGAGGTGCCATTACACTACTAGGTGTATTCTATAGACCACCAAATAGTGGGAAAGATATGGAGGAGCAAATTGACAGAGAAATTACAGTGAGATGCAAGAACTATAGAGTAGTAATAATGGGGGGATTCAACTATCCTAATATAGACTGGGATCATAATCGTGTTAAGGGCAGAGAAGGGGAAGAATTTCTGAAGTGTGTTCAGGAGAACTTTCTTGATCAGTATGTTTCTGGCCCGACGAGGGAGGAGGCATTGCTGGATCTGGTTCTGGGGAAGGAGGTAGGTCAAGTGGAGCAAGTGTCAGTAGGTGAACATTTAGGGAACAGTGAGCATAGTATCATAAGGTTTAGATTAGCTATGGAAAAGAACAGGGAGCAATCTAGAGTAAAAATGTTTAACTGGGGGAAGGCCAATTTCAGTGGGATGAGAACAGATCTGGCCCGGGTAAACTGGATTCAAAGATTGGCAGGCAAAACCGTAATGGAACAATGGGCTGCCTTTAAAGAGGAAATAGTTCAGGTACAGTTGAGATACATTCCCAATAGGGGGAAAGGTAGGGCAACTAAAGTCAGGGCTTTCTGGATGACAAAAGAGATAGAGAATATGATGAAACAGAAAAAGAGCACTTATGACAGATGTTAGGTTGCAAATACATCTGAGAATCAGGCTAAATATAGAAAGGTCAGAGGAGAAGTGAAAAAGAAAATAAGAGGGGCAAAGAAAGGGTATGAGAATAGAATGGCAGCCAACATAAAAAGTAATCCAAAAGTATTCCATGGGCATATATATAGTAAAAGGGTAGTAAGAGGATGGGTGGGGCTGATTAGGGACCAAAAAGGAGACCTATGCGTGGAGGCAGAGGGTATGGCTGAGTTACTAAATGAATACTTTGCATCTGTCTTCACCAAGGAGGAAGATGCTACCATAGACATAGTAAATGAGGAGGTAGTGGAGATACTTGATAGGATAAAAATTGATAGAGGAAGTATTAGAAAGGCTGACTGTTCCTAAAGTATATAAGTCACCAGGAGCAGAAGGGATGCATCCTAGGATGTTGAGGGAATTGAGGGAGGAAATCGCGGAGGTACTGGTCATAATATTCCAATCCTCCTCAGATACGTTGGTGGAGCCAGAGTACTGGAGAACTGCAAATGTTACACCATTGTTCAAAAAAGGGTGTAAAGATAAACCCAGCAACTACAGGCCAGGCAGTTTGACCTCGGTAGTGGGGAAGCTTTTAGAAACAGTAATCAGGGACAAAATTAACAGTCACTTGGACAAGCGTGAATTAATTAAGAAAAGCCAGCACGGATTTGTTAAAGGCAAATCGTGTTTAACTTACTTGATTGAGTTCTTTGATGAGGTAACAGAAAGGTTTGATGAGGTGTACATGGATTTCCAAAAGGCGTTCGACAAAGTGCCACATAATAGGCTTGCCAGGAAAGTTGAAGCCCATGGAATAAAAGGGACAGTGGCAGCATGGATACGGAATTGGCTAAGTGATAGGAAACAGAGAGTAGTGGTGAACAGTTGTTTTTCGGACTGGAGGAAGGTATACAGTGGTGTTCCCCAGGGATCGGTTCTAGGACCACTGCTTTTCTTGATATATATTAATGACTTGGATGTGGGTGTATAGGGCACAATTTCAAAATTAACAGATGACACAAAACTTGGAAGTATAGTGAACAGTGAGGAGGATAGTGATAGACTTCAGGAAGACATAGACAGGCTGGTGAAATGGGCAGACATGTGGCAGATGAAATTTAATGCAGAAAAGTGTGAAGTGATACATTTTGGTAGAAAGAATGAGGAGAGGACATATAAACTAAATGGTACAATCCTGAAGGGGGTGCACGAACAAAGAGACCTGGACGTATGTGGCAGGGCAGATTGAGAAAGAAGTTAAAAAGGCTTACAGGATCCTGGGCTTCATAAATAGAGGTATAGGGCACGATTTTGTCATTGGGGCGGGCTGAGGTCGTGTCATCCGCATTTTGTGTTATCCACCCGATTCCAAATCGATGTGGGAGATTGATGCGATTTTCACATAATTGGGCAATTGAGTTCCAGCATGTGGGAACCCATGGCCCAATTCGTTTTTTCAGTCTGAAACTCGCCTCCGATGATGTCATCTTTGCTGCTGCATTTAAGGTCTGCAAGAAACCTTGCTTCTTCTGCAGACTGCCAACCTTTTGGCCTTTGCAGTGAGAGGGTCCTGGAGGCAGAATGAGCAGCAGGAGACCTAAGTCTGCTCCCACATTTGATGACATCGCCCTGCAAGCTTTGGTGGAGGGAGCAAGAGTTAGTAAGGAGGTGCTCTTCCCTTCTTCAGGGAGGAAGAAGCCTCCCCAGCAGACGAAGACTGTGTGGGTCCAGGTGGCCCAGGAGGTGAACTTATTGTCCCTCATCCGCAGAACCTGGCTTCAGTGCAGGAAGAGGTTTCATGACCTTCTGCGCACTGGAAAAGTGAGTATGACTTTGCCATCACCCTCAATCTGATCCCCATTGCCTCTCCTCACCAGCACTCAACTTTAGCAACCTCTTCCTCCACATCCCACTTGACACTGACATCCCTGCACCCTTACCCATCCCCTCTCTCTCTATGGTCACATTCACCTAACTATTCTAATATGCAGCCCTCACACTCCCTATCACTGTGATGCTATGAAAACTGTGGTGTATGTAACCTGTACCACCTTAAGAGAACTATCTTAAGAAGATGGACTACTTTCTCTTGCTACTGTATATTGTAGTACCGGTGGTGACCACACCGGTATATAAGCTCTGTGTAGTAATTTGTAAAGCAGTTCAGCCCTGACCTCCAAGTAGTAAAGACCTGTTTAAGTTTTTCCTGTTGTCTGTGTCCAGTTATTTAAAATAAGTATATCTGGAACACACAGACTCAACAGTGGCGACGAGTCGATCTTACCCAGCGGCAATTGCATCCAAGGCAGCTTCGTCCCCAGAACGGGCGTCGAGAAGAGGCATCTGCCCTCATCATCCTGCTGAGCACCGCATTCGCACGGGAGGCATCGAGAACCCGGGTTGGAATTGCTGACCACGAAGTCCACCATCAGCGACAGGCAGTGATCATCCTTCTTCCACGGCGGTGGGTAAGCCAATCTAGCGACACGGGCAGAAAGTCGGCCGCGTTGTCAGTGGAGAAGGGGGGCAAGACCGGAGGAAAAAGGGCGGAGAACTCGATCGCAGCCGGTGTAAAGGGCCGGGTTGCAATTGGAATAAACGCGCAGCAAGAAAGGAAGCGCTAATACCCACGAGGACAGCGGGGAGTAAAAGCAGCAGCGTCGGGGGAAATTAAGGACCGCTGGGAGGCGAGAACGGCAACAGCGCGGTAATCGCCATTGTAGCCAGCGGGGGAAGAAGCCAAGCGCGGGAAGCCACCATTTTAGTCGGCGCAGGAAGAAGACAAGCGCGGGAAAAGCCGCCAAGCGCGGGAAGCCGCCATTTTGGAAAAAGAAAATACTTAAAGAAACTTACAAGGATGCCTAAAAACGGTAACATCACTGCTTTTGATAGCGATGTCGAAGATTGGGCCACTTATGTGGAGCGTATTGAAGTTTATTGTACAGCAAATGAGATACCGGCTGAAAAGAAAGCACTAACCCTATTAAACTCGATGGGTGCGAAGACGTACGGGTTATTAAGGCACCTTGTAACACCAGATAAACCGGCGGATAAGACTTTCGCGAATATTGTTACTATCCTGCAAGAGCATTTAAACCCCACGCCGCTGCTGATAGCGGAACGATTTAAATTTTACAGAAGAACGCAGCTGAAAGAGGAAAGCAACGCTGAATTCTTAATTGAACTGCGCAAGCTATCAAAGTACTGTCAGTTTGGTACAGGACTAGCAGATGCTCTGAGAGATAAGTTCGTGTGTGGACTATTAAAAGAAAGAACTCAGAAGCGACTGCTAGAGGAAAAGGACCTTACGCTAGATAAAGCTGTCACCATTGCAGCATCGCACGAGGTGGCAGCACGAGGCACCGCGGAAATGCAACTAAGGCCATCGGAACTCAGCACCAATCAAATGGCATTGGGTGCAGTAAAGTGCTATCGTTGCGGAAGGACAACGCACGATCAGAACCAGTGCTGGTTCAAAGATCAAGAATGCAGAAAATGTGGCAGACTCGGTCACATAGCGAAAGTATGCCGGTCAGGAAAGAAGACCAACAACAAAAAGTCACCACAGAAGAAGTACAAAAAAGTACACAAGGTGACAGAGAACAGTTCGGATGAACAGAAGACGGATTCAGACTCCAGCAGTAAGGAACTGAGTTGTCTAAGAATACACAATGTGGGTAACACAGCAGACCACCAAACTATTTGGGTTACACTCCAGATAGCAGGAGTCCAAGTGAAGATGGAATTGGACACGGGATCGGCATTGACGGTCATGAATAAGCAAGATTACAAAAGGTTATTCTCACACATTCCCCTAAGGGATACAGAGATTGTATTAAAAACATACACGGGGCAAAGAGTGTACCCCATCGGAAAGATAAAAGTAAAGGTGGTCCACAAGGGTAAAGAAAGCAAAGGAATGGACTTGTATGTGTTACCTGAGGGAGGTCCACCACTACTGGGACGGGAATGGATCAGGAGAATAAATATGGACTGGCATTCCTTAAAAGCACTAACTGTAGATTCCGGTAAAAAGGACGATGTCAAACCTAAACGACTGTCCAGAATATTGGACGATGCTAAGGAGGTGTTCCAACAGGGACTGGGAACACTGAAAGGAATTACGGCAAACATCAAGGTTGAAGAACATGCAAACCCAAAATTTTTCAAAGCCAGACCGGTACCTTATGCGATACGACCTGCTGTGGAAGCTGAGCTGGAAGGGCTAGAATGTTCAGGAGTACTGTCAAAGGTGGACTGGAGCGAATGGGCCACGCCCATTGTTCCCGTCATGAAGCGTTCATTGAGCAACAAGCCAGGGGAACCGGGGAAGGTTCGTATCTGTGGCGATTTCAAGATCACTGTTAATCCGGTTCTTCACACGGTGCAATATCCGCTTCCGCGGATTGAGGATATCTTCGCTTCGTTGTCTGGCGGGAAACACTTCACCAAGATAGACCTGGCGCAGGCGTACTTACAGATGGAAGTTGATGAAGCGTCACGCCAGTATCTCACGATCAACACGCATAAGGGCTTATATCGGTATAATAGACTGTTTTTTGGAGTGGCATCGGCTCCAGCGATTTGGCAAAGGGCCATGGAGCAGGTATTACAGGGAATTCCTGGCACACAATGCTATCTGGACGACATTCTTATTACAGGTGGTGATGATGAGGAACACCTTGCTAATTTGGAACAGGTGCTCACCAGATTGAAAGAGTATGGACTTCGAGTTAATCGCCAGAAATGTGAGTTCTTTCAGAAGCGAATCTCGTACTGTGGTCACGTCATTGACCAGGAGGGGCTTCACAAGTCACCTGACAAGATCGAAGCTGTTGTGAAGGCTCCCGCTCCGGAAAATGTATCCCAGTTGAGGTCGTTCCTAGGGTTGATTAACTATTACCATAAGTTTCTGCCAAATTTATCCACGGTGCTACACCCGCTGAACGCTCTTTTACAAAAGGGAGTGCCATGGAAGTGGAGCGAGGACTGTAAGCGGGCTTTTCACAAAAGCAAGGCATTGATCACCTCTAAGGAAGTGTTGGCTCACTTTAACCCAACGCTGCCTATTCGTTTAGCTTGTGATGCTTCTCCATATGGTATTGGGGCAGTGCTATCACATAAGTTGCCAAATGGCTTGGAAAGACCAGTCGCGTTCGCATCCAGATCATTGACCTCCGCTGAGCGCAACTATGCTCAGATAGATAGGGAGGCTCTCAGCCTCGTGTGGGGAGTAAAAAAATTTAATCATTACCTGCAAGGCCAAAAGTTTACGCTGCTGACAGACCACCAGCCGTTGGTTTCCATTTTTAACCCTAAGAAGGGTGTTTCGGTGATGACAGCGCAGAGGCTCCAGAGATGGTCCCTTTTCCTAGGGGCACATCAATATGAGATCGAATTCAAAGGTACAAAGCAACATGGTAATGCTGATGGGCTGTCGCGCCTGCCACTACCTACAGCGGAAGAGGCACCAACAGTTGACCCTGTTGAGTTATTTCACTCGACCATCATCGAATGTTTGCCAGTCACCAATGCGAGTATTGAGAGAGAGACCAGGAACGACCCGACACTGTCTCGGGTCTACGAATTGACAGTGAAGGGATGGCCAGCACATGGCGAACCACTGTTACCGGCATTCTCAGCCAGACGAGAACAGCTGTCCGTTTGTCAAGGAACATTGATGTATGGAACAAGGGTGATTATTCCTCCTAAATTAAGGGAGAGAGTTCTAAAGGAACTGCATAAAGGTCATCTGGGGGGAGTCAAGATGAAAAGCCTTGCTAGGGCTTATGTGTGGTGGCCAGGTATCGACAAACAAATAGAGGATCTGACTAAAAGCTGCTCAGGGTGCCAAAAAGTTCAAAATGCACCTCCAATTGCACCGCTGCATCCATGGGAGTGGCCTTCAACCCCATGGCAGCGTGTACATATCGACTTTGCAGGTCCATTCATGGATTCCATGTTTTTGATAGCGGTAGACGCACATTCTAAATGGCCAGAAGTGATTAAGATGGCGACCACTACCAAGAAATGGATTGCCAGAACAGATATGTTCAGACAACGGACCGCAGTTCGTGTCAGAAGAATTCCAGAAATTCATGAAGAAGAATGGGGTGAAACACTATACATCTGCCCCATATCATCCGGCTACAAATGGGTTGGCCGAGAGATTTGTACAAACGTTCAAAAAGGCGATAAAGGCCATGAGCGAAGACCATATTCCACTACAACACAAGGTGGACAATTTCCTAATGGCATATCGAAACGCCACACATGCAGTGACAAATCAAAGTCCTGCCATGATGTTTTATAACAGGAGGTTGCGGTCCAGGTTGGATTTGTTAAAACCAAATGTGCGTAGGGAAGTCGAAAACAAACAGTTCCAGCATGTAAATAACAAGACCACTCGGAGTTTTGAAATAGGACAACCAGTGTTAGCCCGGGACTATAAAAATGAGAAATGGCAATCTGGAACAATTCGTGCCAGACAAGGACCCCTGATGTACACGGTAGAGATTGGTGAAAACGTAATACGACGTCATGCTGACCAACTTGTAGAATCGAGAACAAGGGTCGAACCCATGGCTACGGCAGAGACACCAGTGGAAGAAATTATTGAACCTGTAGCATCTACCTCAAACGCGAACATACATGAGGATGTTCAATCCATAAGAGATCAATTAGAGGAGTCACCCCAGCAACCAGAATCAGAGACCCCTGAAAGGCGTTATCCAACTCGGATCAGGAGGCCTCCTCAGAGACTGAATCTTTGAACAGTTGCATGAAAGCTGTATATATGTTATCCATGTTATGTTTAAATTGGGGTGTACACTGTTAAGCTAAAAAGGGAGGAATTGTGGTGTATGTAACCTGTACCACCTTAAGAGAACTACCTTAAGAAGATGGACTACTTTCTCTTGCTACTGTACATTGTAGTACCGGTGGTGACCACACCGGTATATAAGCTCTGTGTAGTAATTTGTAAAGCAGTTCAGCCCTGACCTCCAAGTAGTAAAGACCTGTTTAAGTTTTTCCTGTTGTCTGTGTCCAGTTATTTAAAATAAGTATATCTGGAACACACAGACTCAACAAAAACAACTTACAAAACACAGGGAGGGCCCTTGGTCTTGCCAACTCACTCCATCTTTGTCTCCTTCTAAGCATCTATGCTATGGATTCTCTACACTCACTCCTTCATTCTCACTCAAACTCCACTTGTCTCCCTCATTGCAGGAAAAGAGATCTCACAATAAGAGGGAAAGAGCGAGGACAGGAGGAGGGCCACCCTCAGTAGTCCACCTCACCCCTTGGGAGGAGGCGGTCCTGGAGATCATGGGACTCGAGGACAAGGCGCAAGTGGGGGACGGACAGACGGGTGCATCACAGCAAGCTGGTGACAGAATAGTTTTTCATCTCTCTCATTGACATTGCATGAGTCACTGATAATGATTCTGAAGCTCTCACAGATGGACTTATGATCATCTGCAATATGCAATGTGCATGTAACCTTGACCTCACATCTCTGACTCTTTCCTTTACTCCCCCACAGGACCATTGCAAGCACCCATCCCCACTATCCAGGAGAAACAGCCTGAGCATCCAGACTCCTCAGAGGAAGCTGCAACCTCTGAGGGCACAGCGTCAGCAGAATTCAGCGCACCCAGTACCAGCACAGACACTCACACCTCGGTGGGACCTTCGGGACATAGAGTAGTGTTGTCACCTGGTGTATCACAGCTCACAAGTGAGCATCAGAAGATTGTGGAGACAGGGATAGCAGTGGAGAGTCCTAGTCGGAGGGCACAGGACTCTCCCAGCTCTGCTCATCTGCATGTCGACCCTCTGCCTCTGGGTCCACCCAGAAGAACAGCGGTGCTGGAACTCCAGGAACAGGTGCAGGAGTCTCTGGCAGGTTTTGTCTCCAAGGTTGCTGTGAGTGTGGAGCGAATGGAGGAGTCCATCGCGAACATGAGCAGAGCCTTTGTGGAGTCATTGGCGCATGAACGCAGCACCATGGAAAGGATGGCAACCTCCGTGGAAAGGATGGCCACAGTAGATTAAAGGATGGCTATGGCCATGGAGGAGCTAAGTCGCCAGAGTGTAGAAAACATGGTGAGTGTTCAGAATAGACTGACATCTCTGGAGGAGCGATGGTCAGCTATTGAACAGAGAAACCAGACCTTCATGGAAGTCCATCTGAGTAGAACTGCCAGTGCAGATACGGGTCCCCATGACCCCCCTGATGTGCAGCAAGGTGCTCTCAAGCCACTTGCAAGCGCTGAGGTGGACCTGACCCATGAGAGGGATGTTGGTGGCAGAGAACAAGGAAGTGGGGGCTCCTCTCCAAGCACTCACAGGTCCATGCCACTGCAAAGCCCTCGGTCAGAGCCCCACCAGAGTCCCCAACCAACTGAGATTGGCGTCTCAACCCCTGCACAGCCGCAGGAGCAGCAGACTGTTGCAGAGCCCTCACAGGTTCGCAACCCCAGAGGACACTCGCCAAAGGTGTCGAGACACGAGCAGCAAGCAAGTGAGCAAGAGGCCTCCACATTTGCTGATGCCAAGGGGGAACCACCACGTAGGAGCACGCGTAAAAGATACTGCACAAATAGTCACAAGTGTAGTCACTTGGGTGAAATGTGATGTTTAATGTTGAAAAGCCATCAGTTGGTTATTGTAAATAAAAATTCTGAAGGCAACTGTTGCAGTTGTGGCGTGTGTCATTTTGCTAATGGGACTTCCACATTGAGGGCTTAGGATTACTTGCAATTGTCAGTATGGGGGTCAGAATGCTAGGAATCCACTGGTTCTTGGCCATTGTTGATGCTCTGGTAAGAAGCTGCAAGGCAAAAGTGCTTGATTGGCTAGGCTAAGCAAATCTGGCCAAGATGAGTGCGTTCCTTGCATCCTGGGCAGCAATGTTCTCACGTAATGCTGCCGCTGGTTGATGGGCCTCTGCAAGATGTTCGTTTTCGCTCTCCTCCTCCTCCGCCTCCTCCTCCACCTCCTCCTCCTCCTCCTCCTCCTCCTCCTAATCTGAGGAGGATATGTGAGGAGCCACTTGGTCCTCAGGAATCTGCAAGCCACGACGCTGTGCCATGTTGTGAAGTGCACAGCAAACCATGACGATTCTGGAGACCCTGGCTGCTGAGTACTGCAGGGCTCCACCTGATCTATCCAGGCATCTGAAGCGCATCTTCAGCAAGCTGACGGTTTGCTCAATTATGGATCTGGTGGACATGTGGCTGGAGTTGTAGCTCTCCTCAGCTTCATTGGATGGGCTCCTCAACGGCGTCATTAGCCACATCCTCAGGGGATAGCCCTTGTCTCCAAGTAGCCATCCGTTAAGTTGGTCTGGCGGACTGGCGCAGTATGAAGGAGCCATGGTAACTGCCAGGGTACTTGGCACAAACATGCAAAATTTCCTTCTTGTGGTCACACACCAGCTGCACGTTGAGGGAATGGAAACCCTTGCGGTTGACAAAAATACCTGGATTGCGATGGGGTGCCTTAAGGGCCACATGTGTGCAGTCAACGACGCCCTGCACCCTTGGAAAGCCTGCCAGATTAACTAATCCAACCGCACGCGCCGTGACACTTGCTTGATCCTTGGAGAAATGGATGTGATTGTGCGCGATGGCAAAGAGGGCATCGGTTACCTGCATGATGCAAGTGTTTGCGGCCGCCTGGGAGATGCCGCTGATGTCTGCTGCTGATCCCTGGAATGAGCCTGAGGCAAAAAAGTTGAGTGCGGTGGTGACTTTGACGGCCACTGGTAAGGGGTGTCCACCTGCTCCTCTGGGCTCCAGGTCTTGCTGCACCATTGCGCATATGCCACCCACTACCTCTCGCGAAAGTCGGAGCCGCCTTTGGCACTGCTGCTCAGTCATGTTGAGGTAGCTGATCCTCTGTCTGTAGACCTTGTTTGGGGGTATCTCCTGCGCCGACGGGCTTCCATGCGCTGGCGCCTTCTGGCCTGTGCAGCTTCAGGTGGGTGAGCAGCAGCTTGGCGCTCCTGTTGTTGCTGCTGCTGTTGGTGCTGCTGTTGTTCAGGGTTCTGCTGCTGCTGCTGCTGGTCTTCGTCCAAATCTGATGCCCAGGAGGAAAGGAAATAAATGGTTCCCATGCTTCTGGTATATGCCTCAGTTGAGGAAGTGCTTAGTCAAGGTGGCGAGAGGGGTTTCCCAGGAGGTTACACTGGAGATGGGTGTCAGGCTCCAAACTTCCACAGCTATGGTTATGCCTGCTAAAACTTCCCCCAGACCTGAGACAACAATGTCCTGCCACCTGCAAATGATGACTGATTAAATCTCCTATTTAATGGTGGAGCTGCAGCTGATAGTCAGCAATCCAATTGAGCTACCGCCAGATTTCACTGTCGTGTTTCAGAGGAGGCATGCATCACATGGGAAAAGTGATAAAATCAGAAAGGCCTCTGAAAATGGGATTATAGAGGCTATTCAGTGGTTGTTAAGGGCCTTAAGGGCCTGTCCCACAACTTGGAGGCGGGACAGAGACGGGATCAGAAACCACGCATTTGGGAAAATTGCTTGGAGGCGGGATGGAGGCGGGGTCGGGCCCGCCTGCCACTTTTTGCAATTTTAACACCCCACACGCCTCCATTCCTGCCTCCTCGGGTCTGGCAAAATCGAGCCCTCTTGAGTACAAAAGTGTGGAAATTATGAGGAACCTGTATAAAACACTGGTTCGGCTCCAACTGGAGTGCTGTGTCCAATTCTGGGCACCACACTTTAGGAAGGATGTGAAGGCCTTAGAGAGGGTGTGAAAAGATTTACAAGAATGGTTCCAGGGATGAGGGACTTCAGTTACATTGATAGAGTGGAGAAGCTGGGGTTGTTCTCCTTGGAGCAGAGAAAATTGAGAGGAGATTTGACAGAGGTGTTCAAAATCATGAGGGCTCTGGACAGAGTAGATAGAGAGAAACTGTTCCCATTGGCCGAAGAGTCGAGAACCAAGGACACAGGTTTAAGGTGATTGGCAAAAGAACCAAATGCGACGTAAGAAAAAACTTTTTAATGCAGCGAGTGGTTAAGATCAGGAACGCACTGCCTGAAAGGGTGGTGGAGGCAAATTCAATCACAGCTTTCAAAAGAGAGTTGGATAAGTATATGAAGGAAAGAAATTTGCAGGGCTACGGGGAAAGGGCGGGGGAGTGGGACTAGCTGAAGTGCTCTTGCAGAGAGCCGGCACAGGCTCGACGGGCCCAATGGCCACCTTCCGTGCTGTAACCATTCTATGATTCTACAGTGACACATACCTTAGGTAAAGACTGAAACCATGGGACCATGCATGGTTTGCTGCAGGAAGTGGGAATTCCTGGTCTATAATTAGGGCTGAGGGAAAGAACATAAGAAATAGGAAATAGGAGCAGGACCAGGCCATTCGGAACTCCATTTATGTGCTGCAGCCACATGGGCTGCTCTCACATGCCTCCTAGAAGCTGCTTTCATATATATGCAGTCCCAATAGCAGTTTGCCCACCATTCCTCGTAGCAAAAGGAGGTGGGTAGCATGGCTACAGCAAAGGAAAGGAAAACATGAGAGAGATTCTCATGCTCAGAAAAATGTAATGGCAGAAGCTTATCTCAAGCTGCCATCTGCATGGAAGAAATCCAGAACTAGAGAGAGAGAGAGGGCGAGAGAGAGTAGGTGACATTATGCACATGGCCAATGAGCTGTGATAGAATATGCTCACTATGTACTAATGCAAGCTTGGTTTTGCAAACTCATTCGAAGGCAGGGATATCGGAATGAAGATGAATGCCATAGTGGTGTGATAGATTTTTCCTAATGACTCATGGAAAAACTAGCTTGCAAAACTGAATTATTTACTAGCAGTTCTGAGTCCACTGATGCTAATTCAAACCTTGTTAAGAATAAGAGCAGTACCACTGGTTTGGCAGAAACCCCGGGGCTGGATTTTCCTCCATTTGTCCCCCCCATTTTCAGACGTACCTGGAGCAGCCAATGAAGGAAAATCAGGCGGACAGGCACAACACCAGTTCGTCACCACAAGAACTTACCGGCCGCATATCGCTCCAGCCCCATCAGGAGCAGACGTCTTGGGACGCTGCAACTTTGCCTCGTTACATGTGAATGATGGCGGCCACATTCCCCTCAGTTACCACTCAGTTGCCAGTGGCAGAAGAGAATGGGGGAAAAATTCAGTTGGTTTGCGCCTCCCGTTAGCGCCTTAGAGGGCGCTAATGGGGCGCAAAGCAACTAGCACCCGGGCGTGGCAATGTTTGCGCCGCTCACGAAATTAACTGGACATTTTACGGCGGCGCTAAACACTATCGCCACAATCTCCTGTGCCGGCAGATTGTGACGTCAGTCGAGTGTGCAACGCCCCGGTAGCGCCCCGACCGGATATTGAGTGGCGCCCCTTGCCTTACCGCCTGCCGCTAGCAACGACAGGTTGAGGGGAGCGTTTTGCAGTCAGGAAGGGACTGGGGGAGCGTTATTTAAAGGCAACCGCTTCCTGCCTTTTTTTGTTGGTGACATTTTTGCACCACGCATTCTGAGAGAGAGAGAGAGAGGGACTTCTGGAGAGATTCAATGCTGTGTGAAGGAGTTTTGGGTACTGAACAGCACTTTGCAGGTTCATTTTGATTTGCCCTTCCTTGTATCGATTTAGAAAAGACTGTGGGGGCTGCACTCTGAGCTCTTTCCCTGGGTCTCTCCATTGTTCTTTCCAGCAGATTTGATGTACAGGTCTCTCCAGGCCGAGATTCAAGGCTGCAATGAGCAGGATGTGGATGGAGAGCAAGATCAACCCTCCCCTTTAAGGACTGGCCAGCGCCAGTGTGTGTTCCATTGCTGACTGACATCACATGAGCTTCGCCAACGCTCTGAGGTAGCGCCTCGCTCCTCGGCCTTTGTGCCTTAAGACAGGTGTGAAACGCCTGATTTAGTGCTCCAATCACCTCCAGGGCTGATAAAAGCCAAGTTTGCAGTCGGAGGCGATAATTAGCGCCAGACGCTAAACTTTGCGCACAGCCGATAATCACGCCCCAAACGGGGCGATACTGAATTTTCCCCCCAATGTCTTGGGGAAGAGTCACTGGGGCAGGCTAGAGGAGGTAAGTAAGCTTTTTAAAGTTGGTTTTACTGTAAAGTTTTTTAAAGTTCCTTTTAAGGTTCTTTAAAAGTTCTTCAAGTATTTTTAAAGTATGTGTAAGCATTTTTAAAGCATCTATAAGGATTTTTAAAGCAAGTTTTAAAAGTTATTTTACGGTTTTTAAAAGTTTAATCTTGTAGACTGAGACGCGAGAACCAATAGGGTCTTCCTTGGGCCTCGGTTGTTACTTTGCGTTGAGGAGACGGAAGAAAAGGATCAGAAGGGCCCCCACAGAGATGCCAGGCTAAACGGGAGAGTAGATGGCCTCCAGCCCCACCTCTTGGTGCCCACAGTTCCCTGTCTACAGATACAGGTGGGCTACTGCAACCTGGCAATGCTCGAGAAGGACTGCAAAGGAATAACTGAGTTGTGCCAGCTGACAGACAGCTGTGGGCACAGCTCATAAGGGAGACCTGAGATCTGAGCTTCTACTGCTAAAGGGGTCTGGTGTCAACCCTTTTTGGCCTCAACTCAGTCGCTGGCTGACAAGTAGCTTTCCTCTGCAACTTCCATTGGGAGATCATTCTGGGACCCCTTTGCACAGGTATCTCACTGACAATAAATCTGACAACCTTCTCACTGTTTAAGACCCCCCTTGGCGCCTACTCATATCTCCTTTCAATCTTAGCCTCCTCCTACTTCTCCGAAAGTGGCAGGAGGTCCTGAGGTGCTTGACTGATCTGCAGCAGGATCCGAGGGGACAATTTTAATATTGGGCGGGGTGTAAAACTGGCATTCCAAGTGATCCTGTTGGTTTCTTGTTCAATGGGTTAGGTTCAAATGACCCACCTTGTGTCATTTAGTAACCATTCACTGAATCTGAAAGTTGTACTTATGAGAGAATTAAAGCAACAATAACAACTTGCATTTACATAGCGCCTTTAACATAGTAAAACGTCCCAAGGTGCTTCACAGGAGTATTATCAAACAAAAATTTGACACCGAGCCACATAAGGAGATATTAGGATAGGGAGTAAGTATTAAGGAACGCCTTAATGGAGGAGAGAGAGGTAGAGAGGCGGAGAGGTTTAGGGAGGGAATTCCAGAGTTAATAATTGTCAGACAGAAGTTGAAGGATAATATAATAACATTGTATAGACATCCCAATCAAATTGGATATTTGAAAAGTTTTATATATATGGAAACATAAAATAGAGAATAAATCAACACAAAATAGCCTAAAAGGAAGCAGCACTTGAAAACCCCAACGAAAAAAGGTTTCAGATAATGGTGCAAATCATAAATAATCATATTGCTAAAAGATGTAAAGAATGCTAGCACTGCATCTTAACGTGCAAGTGTGATGAAAATTAAAGCCTCTTGATTGACTTCATTATCTTACAATTAGGGCTAGGCCATTTAGGAGTGAAATCAGGAAGCACTTGTTCCACATGAGGGGTAGTGGAAATCTGGAATTTTCTCCCCCAAAAGGCTGTGGTGCTGGGTCACCTGACATTTTCAAGACTGAGGTCCAATAGATTTTATGTTCAGTAAGGATATCAAGGGATATGGAACAAAGGCGGGTAAATGGAGTTGAGGTACAGATCAGCCATGATCGAATTGAATGGTGGAATAGTTGTGAGGGGCTGAATAACCTATTCCTGTTCCTATAACAGAGCTGAAGAAATGTCATCAGCAGTATTGACAGATTAGCAACAATAATCTTTTTTGCTTGGCGAACTGTTGCAAGTAAATGTACAGGAAACTCTTTATTATCTGGCACCGACAGGACCGGCGTGGTGCCGGTTTATCAAAAAG
Source organism: Somniosus microcephalus (assembly GCF_052327205.1). Taxonomy (NCBI): domain Eukaryota; kingdom Metazoa; phylum Chordata; class Chondrichthyes; order Squaliformes; family Somniosidae; genus Somniosus; species Somniosus microcephalus. Next base: position 259,501,792 of record NC_140992.1, on the reverse strand, counting down.
TCTGGATTACAGAGAGTTATAGTTAAAAGGTACGAGAGCTCCGTACACAGCAACAAATCCAGGCTTCCCTGTTGCTTAGCAACAGGTGCAAGAAGCCCGGCCACAGACCAAGCGTCCCTGTTGCTTAGCAACAAGTGCAGGAACCCCCGATTACACAGCCAAGAATCAAGAAATGGCCACTAATATGAAGAAAAACTTAACTGAACCTACTCCTGAATTTTGCCGGTTAACCGAGATTTCCGGTTGTTTGGGTGCCGGTAAATCGAGAGTTTCCTGTATAATGAAAATATGCCCCCAAATGACCCCAAATGGATTCCAACATTGAAGCAGTGACTCGTGCAACTAGAGGTAATCCCTCCTCGCCACCACACTCCGTCACTACCCCTGTGAACTGTCCCAACTCTAGATGAGATTTTGAGAATGCTGCTCATCTGGGTCTGAAGGGCACTAGCAGAAAGTAAGGAACGTGCATGTGTGAAACAGTGATCATGGAATGTGAAACACAGAATCAAAGGTCAGCGGTAATTAGCATTACTGTTTAAGGCTGAACCAATTACCAACTGCAGTGCACAAAGGGTAAACAGTCTGGTGGTATATGGTTAGTGTCAGCTCCTGGTTATGTCGGTATTTACTGCAGCAAAGACGCCAATACTTCAGAGAACAACATACAGTGTTGGTGATGGCAGAGCCAGTCTTTACCTGCCGAACATCTGAGATAGGTGCAGCAATACGAGAAATGTTTCTTATAGTTAAGATTACTTTTTTTAAATTATGCTTATGTTAATGCAATATATTTCATAATCGATTTAAAGCGGTATGCTTTGCAATATGTTTAATGCATCAATGAGCATACTCCGCAATGGGTGTAAATGCAATCTACCCCATAATGAGTTACATGCTACATACTCCATAATATGTTCAGTCAGAAAATGTTCGATAAAACAATTTCAGGGAAACGTGAAAAAAGCAACATTTGTCAATGGCTCAAACAAAGCTCTCCCCATCTAGAACCCACCCCTCACAATATCCAATTTTGTAACATATTTGCCATAACAAACATCTCACTCTGGTAATCTTGGAATTAAAATAGGTAATGTCCTCATTAAAATAGAGAACAAAGAACTTCATGGGAAAGTGTTAACACATTCATTCCTAATATCACACAGTGCATCTTTAGTTCCTTTTCAACACACCTCCCAATGATACCCGTCCGATACCATGCCTGTAGAGCCCCATTAATGTAACACCCTCTTTATAACACACCCCTCTCTGTATAGCACCCACAGTATATAGGGTCGAGAGTACAGCTGAGGGGTAATTTTCTGACTATACGCTGCCTCGGTTATTGGAAGCCCATAACGGAAACTCAGATGCGCACCGTGCATGATTTTCTAGTGATAACAGTCAGAAACCACAAATAGTGTACATCTGGCTTTCCAATATGTGTTAAGGGGAGACTTAATACAGGTGCTCAAAATTAGCGTTTTGATAGTTTCCACTGGCAGGAGGGCCGGTAACCAGAGGACACAGATTTAAGATAATTGTCAAAAGAACCAGAGGGGAGAGGAGGAGAATTTGTTTTATGCAGTCAGTTGTTATGATCTGGAATTCACTGCCTGAAAGGATGGTGGAAGCAGATTCAATAGTGATTTTCAAAAGGGGATTGGTCATATACTTGAAAAGGAAAAATTTTCAGGGCTATGGGGAAAGAGCAGGGTGGGGGTGCGTGGGGTGGTGGGTGGGCAGGGGACTAATCTGATAGCCAGCAAAACCAGGGTGGGCTGAATAGCCTCCTTCTGATTTCTTAAAATGTTAACTGTATATGGAGTCCTACTGTTAATGCTCCAGCGTACTCTGCCAACTCGCAATAAAATATGGATTCGCATCCAAAAGCTCCTGACAGGGTGTGTCTCTGTACACGCCCTAGGCTGTTAGCTGAAGGAACATAGTTACTTCTCCACACGGAGGCTCGAAAAAAGTACACACTGTAGAACAGGTTGCTGGAGACTGCATAGCGACCAACGTCAAGAGGGACACTGGCAGAGGTCGGTGAGCAGAACTAGCAGATTGTGAAGGGAAACCTGATGAGGACTGGAGGAAAAAATAAATCAATTGAAGAAAAATAATTCATTAAGAAAAGTTAGCCGAATGTCTAAGTAAATCAATGTGAAGGGAAATTGATTTCTGCCACTTTTTATGAGACTAGCAACAGTAGAGGATGGGAACTTTCTTAGACCAAACACTGAGGGAATCTATAAGAAAGCTTTGTGAAAGGTTGTATTTGCATCTTTGATAGGGTGCACCAGTAATACAATGAAGGGTTCGGTTGGGTCCTTTTGCCTACTGCTTATTTAACCCTAATTGTGGCTCTGTTCATCCTGGTATATTTTTTCCAAACAATTTAATTTACAGGAAGAATAAAATACTGCAGTTCCGATGAAGGGTCATCGACCTGAAACATTAACTCTGTTTCTCTCTCCACAGATGCTGCCTGACCTGCTGAGTATTTCCAGCATTTTCTGTTTTTATTTAAAATACTGCTGCTGTTTGCCTGACCAATCGTCCTTTTATTTTCATTGATCAAACGAGTCTACTGTGGTAATATTAGCTGCAGTTTTAGGTGTCATCCGTGGCTCAGTTGATATCACTCTTGCTGCTAAGTTAGAAGGGTTGTGGGTTCAAGTCCCCCTCTAGACACATAATGGCCCAGTAATTCGGGTCCCAACGCGTGAGTAAGCACCGTGTAGTCATGCGTGGGCCCGATGGAAGTGCCGGTTTTCAGCATGTACAGCGCATGCGCGGAAAACCGGCATTTCCTTTCCTCTAAACCAAGGGGTTCAGAGGTGGAACGCGTGCGCGCAGGAGTCTGCGCGTGCGCGCTGAAATTCCTTTTTTTTTTACAGGGTTGCCCGTGCGATAAGGCCTCCAGTTTTTACGCGAGAAAAAAGCAGACGTAAGTACTTAGTTTTAAAAGGTAAGTGGTCTTTCAATTAAAGTTAGAATTTTTTTTCCACAGGTTTATTATTTTTAAAGACTTTACAGTAAGGTAAGTGTATTTTTAGACCCGATTTGTTAAAAAATAATTTTTTTCAAAAATTTGAATAATTGTTTAAATTAGTTTTTTACAGTTATTAATAGTTCATTTAATTAGTGGGATTTTTAAAAACTTTTATTTGAAGTTTAAGTACTGTTTTGGGCACCTGGAGTTTTCATGAGTTTGACAGTTCTTACTATCAAACTCATGAATGAACTTTTGCAACCTCCGATTGGTTGCCCAGTGCTCACGTGATCCCAGCCGGCTCATCGCACTAAGTACGCCGTTGGGAGCTGAACTGGGCCACTGACAGGAAATCCACGCAGGGCCAGGCTTCAACTGCCGGCGCGCTATGTAAGTGTAGGTCAGGGGCTTGCACCCGTGGGAAGCCCCCGACACCAATTTCTGGGCCATTAAGCATAAAATCCAGGCTGACACTCCAGTGCAGTACTGAGGGAGTGCTGCACTGTCGGAGGTGCCATCTTTCAGATGAGATGTTAAACCGAGGCCCCGTCTGCCCTCTCAGATGGATGTAAAAGATCCCATGGTGCTAATTTGAATTATTTATCCCTAAACCAACATCACTAAAACAGATTATCTGGTCATTATCACATCGCTGTTTGTGGGACCTTGCTGTGTGCAAATTGGCTGCTGTGTTTTCTACATTAAAAAAGTGACTACACTTCAAAAGTACTTAATTGTGCCTTGGCTGTAAAGCACTTTGGGACGTCCTGAAGTTGTGAAAGGTGCTATATAAATGCAAGTCTTTGTTATTGGACTACAAGTCAATCAAGCTGAGTAAATTCATTAGCATAATTTTTCTGGCATTAATAGACAAATTAGCAAAACCAAAGCTGAAATTCAAGTTCAAGGCATTTACATTGAATCCAGCACTGTTCAAGATATCCCATCTCAATGTTCCCTGATATAACACTTCAATTGAAGTCAACAATATTCCCAATAAAACAGACAAATCTGCATTCAATTCCTTACCTTTATGAAAAATCTGTAAATAAGAAGCATGCATCATGGCTCTTTAATTTTTCCTGTTAATTCACTGGAGTTTGTTTTTCAAATGAACATTATCCCAGGACAGTGAGGACGTAGCTACTGGTTTGACTACCCGATTTGTATTTATGTACTTCAGTTCCATCATGCTTTCAATTAGAGTGAAATGAAAATGAAACCCTGCATAAAGTAGAAAAGAACCCTTGAACAGGCTTTACAGTGAAACATGAACAAAGTATTAGCAAGACTGAAACAGATACCATGGAAAGAAGCATCTACTCGGTAGCTCAATTCCACTTTAGTGAAAAACTGAATATTATGTTGGTAACACTTGTGTCTGACGACCGTTAGCAGGTCTTAAAAAAAGTCTTAAAAAGAAAACATTTAGCAGTGAATCGCCCAAAGATCTCTCACCAAAAACATAAAAGAATGAGGATGTGTGACAGGAAAGACCCAATAACTCAACAAACACACGTATCCCAGTGCGTTTTATTTAAACCGCAGCGCAGGCAGCGCAACAAGAACTGGACCAAACACAGTGATGTGACCGGAGTGGAGGGGCTTCTGGAGGATGTGCGGCTGCAGGAGCGGATGGTCGGTGGTCTCGTGTCTGAAAAGACAGGTGAAAGCCTCTAGTTCGTTGACACAGGAGGTGAAAAGAAAGATCTGCTCCGTAATAAAGGAAAATTAAAGCCTCTGCAGATTGAAAGAAAGACTTGCATTTCTATAGCGTCTTTCACGATCACCGGACATCCCAAAGTGCTTTACAGCCAATGAAGTACTTTTTGAAGTTACTTTTTGTAATGTAGGAAACGCAGCAGCCAATTTGCGCACAGCAAGCTCCCACAAACAGCAATGTGATAATGGCCAGATAATCTGCTTTAGTGATGTTGATGAGGGATAAATATTGGCCAGGACACTTTCCTGCTCTTCTTCAAAATAGTGCCATGGGATCTTTTACGTCCACCTGAGAGAGTAGACGGAGCCTCAGTTTAACGTCTCATCTGAAAGACGGCACCTTCCGACAGTACAGCGCTCCCTCAGTACTAATCGACTTAATTCTATATAATAATTTTATTTAAAATAATAAAAGTTTTCTTAGTTGATTTCAGCTTGATTCAGTTCGAAGCACTTTGGGTCACAAGGTTTGGGGTTTGCTTCACATCAGGACTTGAGCGCATAATCTAGGCTGGTGTACAGCTGAGGGAGTGCGGCATTGTTAGATGAGATATTAAACTGAGGGTCCACATAGCAGAGAACAGTACTATCGCCTGGACACTTAGTGGAGACAGTACTACCTCCACAGAATATAGCAGAGACTGGTATTACCCTTGTACAGCAGCAGAGGTTGTGCTATTACCAGGGGATAGACTGACTATAGCTGAGTTCTATATTATCCTCTGCTTATAGACAAGTGCTATACAATCCCCTGGTTATAGTGAGTGTTATACCATCCTCTGGTTATAGTGAGTGTTATACTATCCCCTGGTTATAGTGAGTGTTATACTATCCCCTGGTTATAGCGAGTGTTATACTATCCCCTGGTTATAGTGAAGGGTAATATCAGCTCCTGCCTATAGCAAGAGAGCAATACTAACATTTGGTTACAGGGAACAGTGAATCCCTGGTTATATGGGTGATCAATGGTATATCCTTTATCACCGAGGGAAGTACCGCCATTTCCAGTAATATTATTGTGCACCGGTTGCAGTGTGGTCCTCCCGACCTTGTTGCTGGTCCACGCTGCGCCACTCCTGGGCCTCAACCTTGCTGCCCGGCTCGACCTCGCTCCTGGGCCTTGTCCTCGCTCCTGGGTCCCGACCTCGCCCCTGGGCCTCATCCTCGCACCTGGGCCTCATCCTCGCTCGTGGGCCTCGACATCGCTCCTGGGCCTCGTCCTCACTCCTGGGCCTCGTCCTTGCTCCTGGGCCTCGTCCTCGCTCCTGGGCCTCGTCCCTGGGCCTCGTCCTCCCTCCTGGGCCTCATCCTCGCTCCTGGGCCTCGTCCTCGCTCCTGGATCCCGACCTCGCCCCTGGGCCTCGTTCTCACTCCTGGGCCTCGTCCTCGCTCCTGGGCCTTGTCCTCGCTCCTGGGCCTCGTCCCTGGGCCTCGTCCTCCCTCCTGGGCCTCGTCCTCGCTCCTGGGCCTCGTCCTCGCTCCTGGATCCCGACCTCGCCCCTGGGCCTCGTTCTCACTCCTGGGTCCCGACCTCGCCCCTGGGCCTCGTCCTCACTCCTGGGCATCGTCCTTGCTCCTGGGCCTCATCCTCGCTCCTGAGTCCTGACCTCGCTCCTGGGCCTCGTCCTCGCTCCTGGGCCTCGACCTCGCTCCTGGGCCCCGTTCTCGCTCCAAGGCCTCGTCCTTGCTCCTGAGTCCTGACCTTGCTCCTGGGCCTTGTCCTCGCTCCTGGGCCTTGTCCTCACTCCTGGGCCTCGACCTCGCTGCAAGGCCTCATCCTCGCTCTTGGGTCCCGACCTCGCCCCTGGGCCTCGTCCTCGCTCCCAAGTCCCGACCTCACTCCTGGGCCTCATCCTCACTCCTGGGCCTCGACCTTGCTCCTGGGTCCTGACCTCCTTACAGTGTGTCTCCTTCTAGTGAGTCTCCCTGCTGTCTGCCACAGGGAAAGTCATCGCAAGAATCCTCCTCAATTGCCTTCTCCCAGTGACTGAAGAGCTCCTCCCAGAGTCGCAATGCGGATTCCGTCCACTAAGGGGTACAATGGACCTGATCTTCACTGCGCATCAACTACAAGAGAAATGCAGGAAACAGCACCAACCGCTGTACATGGCCTTCTTTGACCTCAAAAAACCTTCAACACCATCAACTGTGAGGAATTATGGAGTGTCCTCCTCAAATTCGGCTGTCCTCAAAGGTTTGTCACCATCCTCCGCGTGCTTCACGATGACATGCAAGCTGTGATCCTGACCAAGGGAACCACCACAGACCCAATTCACGTACAGACCGAGGTCAAGCAAGGCTGTGTCATCGCACCAATGCTCTTCTCGATCTTCCTGGCAGCAATGCTCCATCTCACCCTCAGTAAGCTCCCTGCTGGAGTGGAGCTAATCTACAGAACAAACGGGAAACTGTTCAACCTCCGTCGCCTCCAGTACAGATCCAAGGTCGTCCCATCCTCTGTCGTCGAATTACAGTATGCAGACGACGCTTGCATCTGCTCACACTCGGAGGTCAAACTCCAAACCATCGTCAACACCTTCAACGAAGCATATGAGAGCATGGGCCTTACATTAAACATCCATAAGACAAAGGTCCTCTAACAACCTGCCACCCTGCCACACAGTTGCTCCCCGATTATCAAAATCCATGATGAGGCCTTGGACAACGTGGACCACTTTCCATACCTTGGGAGCCTACTGTCAATAAGGGCAAATGTCGATGATGAAGTCCAACGCCGCCTTCAGTGTGCCAGTGCAGCCTTCGGTCGCCCGAGGAAGAGAGTGTTTGAAGACCAGGATCTCAAACCCGGCACCAAGCTCATAGTCTACAGAGCAGTAGTGATACCCGCCCTCCTGTATGCCTCAGAGACATGGACCATGTACAGCAAGCACCTCAAAGCACTGGAGAGGTACCACCAATGCTGCCTCCGCAAGATCCTGCAAATCCTTTGGCAGGATAGGCGCACCAACATCAGTGTTCTCGCTCAGGCCAGCATCGAAGCTTTGACCATGCTCGATCAGTTCCAGTGGACGGGCCACATCGTCCGCATGCCCAATACGAGACTCCCAAAACAAGCGCTCTACTTGGAGCTCTGACACGGCAAGAGAGCAGAGGAAATGCTTCAAGGACATCCTCAAAGCCTCCTTGAAAAAGTACATCCCCACTTGCACCTGGGAATCCCTGGCCCAAGACCGCACAAAGTGGAGGAGAAGCATCCGGGAAGGCACGAACACCTCGAGTCTCTTCACTGGGAGCAAGCGGAAGCCAAGCGCAAGCAGCGGAAGGAGCGCACATCAACCCAAGCACCCCACCCACCTGCCCCTTCAACTACCGTCTACCCTACCTGTGACAGAGACTGTAGGTCCCGCATTGGACACATCAGTCACCTGAGAACTCATTTTTAATGTGGAAGCAAATCATCCTCGGTTCCGAGGGACTGCCTAAGAAGAAGAGGAAAGATGTGCACCGGCAATGTTAAAATGTTCCTCAACTGTTTCTGATTTTTCAACTCAGTTTCTGATACAATTGATCCATGATGTTGATTTCTAGGACAAGAGAGGGGTTGGGGTCAGGATAATAAAAGCGACAAAAGACAGATGGGGCTGGATTTTCATTGAGGAGGCGGGTAGGAGGCGGGACTACAACTTTCGGGGTTGTAGTCTCACCTCCATCGAGTTGTAGCCAACCCACACGATTTTGACTTGATTGACCTTGTTGAGCCCACCCAGCGGGCTCAGCAGGCCAATTAAGGGCCACCCGGCAACAGGTGGTGTCATAGATTGAAATTTCATCTGTCAAGACCTTTTGACAAATGAAATATCAGCATTCGACAGCTCTTTGAAGCTGTCAAACACTGACAGTCTGTACTCCAAAGTTAATTCCTTCCTCTCAGGATGATTTAGAGATCTCTCCGGAACAGAAAGCTGAATACTGCAATTTTTGACAGATCGCGGCCATTCTGCTTTCTGTGCCGGTGAGATGAGGGACTCCCGAGACCTGAAGGAAGGAAGGCTGTAACGGTAAGTAAAACTTCTGTAAACACTTTAAACACACCAAACACACTTACCTCTGCACTCATGCACCCATCACTCACCTGAACACGGACATCTCGACCCCTCCAAGCCCTTCAGCCCGACGGCCCGCCTCGCTAACTTGGCGCGGTTTGGAGCCGTCGGGAATCCCACACTTCAAGAATGAAAATAGGGATTAGGCTAAAAACTGCCTGTTAACTACCTGTTAACAGGCAGTTAATTGGCACTAATCCCCTTCCCGCCTTGGGGAGGCGGGTCCCAGCGCAGGTCGGGTACCCGCCTCCTTTGAAACTGGCATGGAGGCGGGCTGGGTTCATGCCCCCCCCGATTTCGGGATTTTAACCCCCCACACGCCTCCAATCCCGCCTCCACGGCCCAATGAAAATCCTGCCCATGGAATCTGCCGCCCCATGTCTCTGCTGCTGTCAAAATTAATTCCAATCTGGATAAATTTAGAGCTTAATTTCTAATCATTGGAGCTTACTCACAGTGCATTAATTGTTTCAGTTTCGTCAGTTGCTGGCTCGGTTGCTTAATGAAGTGCTATGCTAGAACAAAGTGTTCTGGAACGGCACCGGCAGTACTGAGGGAGACGACTGCAGAGCAGTCTGTTTCCGGCTTTGCCAAATGAAAGAGGAGGCACGTTGTAGCAAATGCCATGAGAGGTGATTAAAAAGAGGAAAAATACAGATAACACCTCGGGTGTAACTCTGGTAATACACTGGTGTGCTTTTAGAATTGAAAAGCCGTCAAAGACAACCATCGTCATTCCACACGGGAGCCACCATGCCCAGTATTTCTCACCCAGCCCACTTCCTCTACCACCCAATTGATGGCTGGGGTCCATTTGCTAATCGCATCCTGCCTACTAACAACTCAAAAGGTTGCCAGCCTTACTTAATCGTTTCTGTGTCGGTGTTCTGCCAAAGCAATTCAAACTCATCCCATTGCCCAGTGTTCTCCCCATAGCCTCTGCTTTAAATATTTATCTAAATTCCCCTTAAAAGTTGCAACGGTCTCTGCCTCACCCATTCCCTGTGGCAAAGCACTCCGTGCTCCTGCAATCCTCTGCAAAAGAGACATTTCTCCCAACCTGTGGCTGTTATTTTGTAAACTACGGACCTGTGTGATTTAATAAAAATTAAACGTATTATTATATGCATGTAATATACATTATTACAGCATCCCTTAAAACTGTGCTTTCTGTTCTTAATCCGACAGAAAAACCTCCTCTGATTGAAGTTCCTGTGAAACCTTTCAGCACTGGGTGTATAACTTTACAAAAATCCCAGAAATACAAACTGCTGACAGATCTGACATGCGTAATACATCCATCCAGGCACACTCAGCAAAAGCCAACACTGCACCGAAGAAATTACTTTTTTTTAGGTTAATTTTTGGCAGCAGAGAATTCTAATCCAAACAAGCAATCGATAATACTTTGACATTTCCCTTAAAGTATGATACAGCATTCTCACTGTTTAATGTGAGTTCCTGCTTGTTGTCCCAGTGGGCAGGGACTGACTGGGGTCCTTAGCTAAAATCTGAGGCACTGTGGGACATACGAAAAAGATTATCATCCAAATACATAACTTTTAGCCTCTAAAGCTGACAAATAAATCTCTGATTTCATTAAGTAACACAAGGCACAGTTACGCAGACTTTGTGATGAATTTAATTTCACTAAATAGTATGAGAAAAAGTAACTGCTGCTGAGGTGATTTTTATTAAGTTCTGCAAACTGTAAATGCATAGTATTGATGAGCATTAGGCCATGAAGTTTTTTTTCTTCTGAATTCAGGAGTAAGGGATAACAATCAGATGACCTAAGAAACAGAAGGAGGACTGTTGTGCTGTTATCACATGTGAATCCTAGAGGTTTACAGCACAGAAGGAGGCCAGTTGGCTTATCGTGTCTGTGTCGGTGTCCTGCCAGAACAATTCAAACTCGTCCCATTGCCCAGTGTTCTCCCCATAGCCTCTGCTTTAAATATTTATCTAAATTCCTCTTAAAAGGTGCAACGGTCACTGCCTCAACCATTCCCCGAGGCAAAGCACTCCATGCAAATGGTATGCTGGCCTTCATAGCAAGAGAACATAAGAACATAAGAACATAAGAAGTAGGAGCAGGAGTAGGCCATACGGCCCCTCGGGCCTGCTCCGCCATTCAATAGGATCATGGCTGATCCGAACTTAGACTCACGTCCACTTCCCTGCCCTCTCCCCGTAACCCCTAATTCCCTTATCAGCTAGGAAACTGTCTATCTCCGTTTTAAATTTATTTAATGTCGCAGCTTCCACAGCTCTCTGAGGTAGCAAATTCCATAGATTTACTACCCTCTGAGTGAAGAAGTTTCTCCTCATCTCAGTTTTGAAAGGGCAGCCTCTTATTCTAAGATTATGCCCCCTAGTTCTAGTCTCACCCATCAGTGGAAACATCCTCACCGCATCCACCCGATCAAGCCCCCTCACAATCTTATATGTTTCGATAAGATCGCCTCTCATTCTTCTGAATCCCAATGAGTAGAGGCCCAACCTACTCAGCCTTTCCTCATAAGTCAACCCCCTCATCTTCGGAATCAACCGAGTGAACCTTCTCTGAACTGCCTCAAGAGCAAGTATATCTTTTCTTAAATATGGAAACCAAAACTGTACGCAGTTAAAGAGAGGATTCGAGTACAGGAGCAAGGATGTCTCGCTGCAATTGTACAGGACCTTGGTGAGACCACACCTTGAGTATTGTGTGCAGTTTTGGTCGCCTTATCTGAGGAAGGATGTTCTTGCCATGGAGGGAGTGCAGCGAAGATTCACCAGACTGATATCTGGGATGGCAAGAATGACGTATGAAGAGAGATTGGGTTGATTAGGCTTATATTTGCTAGAGTTTAGAAGAATGAGAGGGGATCTCATTGAAACTTATAAAATTCTAGACAGACTAGATGCAGGAAGGCTGTTCCCGATGGCGGGGGAGTCCAGAACCAGGGGTCACAGTCTAAGGATAAGGGGTAAGCCATTTAGGACTGAGATGAGGAGGAATTTCTTCACCCAGAGAGTGGTGAACCTGTGGAATTCTCTACCACAGAAGACAGTTGAGACCAATTCATCATTAAATATATTCAAGAAGGAGTTAGATATATTTCTTAAGGCTAAGGGGATCAAGGGGTATGGGGAGAAAGCAGGGACAGGGTACTGAATTTGGATGATCAACTGTGATCGCATTGAATGGCGGAGCAGGCTTGAGGGGCCGAATGGCCTACACCTGCTCCTATCTTCTATGTTTCTATATTTCTATGCTACTGCAATCCTCTACAAAGAGAAATTTCTCCCAAACACTTTCCTGACTCTCGTTGTGACAACTTCAAATTGATGACACTTTGACACTGACTCTCCAGCAAGAAGAAATAGTTCTTCATTATTCAAAACCCTTCATAATTTTTTAATTCTCTATTAAACCTGCTCTGATCCTTCTCTGCTCCAGTGCAATTAGTCTTAATGTCTCAAGTCGTCGTTGCACGTTTGTCCTTTGATATCGCAAAAGATGGCTAGAATATCATCTCATTTTTTGAAGTGAGTTCTTTGATGGCTGACCAGACCTATTTATGCTGGGAATGAGCATCCGCAAATTGAACAGTGGATCCTGGATATGCCAGGCTTGGAATCTTGATTTTTTTTCAAGTGAGACTTCATCCGCTGGCATTTACATTCAGCACCAGCAATGCAACGGGCCTTATGGTAGGAGGTGGCACCATGGATGGTTTTTTGGCCATGCTTTCGTATCTTGAGCAAGTTGTTTCCACTGATGGACGTCTATTTTGCACTGTTTCAGAGTTGCTTTTAAGCAGTTTTATATCTCTTTTGCTTGAGCACCACAAAATCGCTTCAATGCACCATAAAAGATCTTCTTTGGGATTCGTTCATTAGACATTCGCACCACATGACCTGACCACCACAGCCGTGCCTTCATGATCAGAGCATCTATACTTGGCAGGTCAGCTTTTTTAAGAACTTCAATGCCAGAGATCTTGTCTTGCCATCTGACCTTCATTAGTCATCTCATGCAGCTTAAGTGAAAGAGATACATTTGCATGTATCTTCAACATGGCCGAAAGGTTGAAGACACCAGTTGATGTGACGTCATGTTATACAGGCCAGAAGATGTTTGGTTTCAGCTAGAGTGGCAATGGGAACATAGGAACAGGAGTAGGCCATTCGGCCCCTCGAGCCTGTTCCGCCATTCAATTAGATCATGGCTGATCTGTATCTCAACTCCATCTACCCACCATGGTTCCGCAATCCTTAATACCCTTGCCTAACAAAAATAGTTACAAAAGTGAGGACATTGCAATTGGCTTCAGCACCCCTGGACTAGGGAAGGAAAAATGTTGTCTATGGATCCTATTCCTGATCGCTATCCAGTGATTCCTGCTGAAATATGTCCAAGTGTGGATGTCAGGTAAGAACAGAATCAGATTCTGCTATAATGTCTTAAAGGTGGAATAAATAGCCAGTTGGCAGTCACCGCCTTTGGCTCAGACATCAAGAACAGCTGCCGAAGGTACTGGCGGTGTCCAGTATCTGTGGAACTGTAGCCCAGCACGATTCAGCACCTTCAGGAGAGGAGAGGGAAGGGGAGAAGTTTACAGATAAAGAAAACATTTATTTTGTTATTAGGAAACAACTGATTGGGGCACAAATGGAACAGATGGATCAATGTGTTGATATTGCTCATGGCCAGTTGCAAAGTAACACTGGGGTAGAGGTCCTAGGGAAAATGTCTTTGTTCATGATCCAAGTTGGAAGTGGTTGTGAAAATCTAGCCTGAGTAAGGAAATATATGTCTTGATTTTCCAAGTCCATCAAGTACTGCCAGCAGACAAACTCTGGTGGCTAATTTGCAAAGTCCTGACCCGTGGACGGAGGTGGTCAGGGCAGAAGGTGCTGCTTGTGGCACTTGGGGCACTGCTATCATCTTCCTAAATGTGTTCTGCTTAGAAGCCAAGGCTGCACACAACCACAGAGAGAGAGAGAGAGAGGATCAGGACAGGTGGGAGACCAACAAATAGCCAAGAATCTGTGAAAGGGATTGGCAAGGGTGAGTTTGCAGGCATGGTGCCATCTTGTAGCAAGCACACTCCATTTACATTACCTTTCCCACATTCATTTACTTAGACCTCCCTGCTGGCGCTACACTTGCTCAGGCCTCTTAATGTTGCACAGAAATGTGTTAGGACCTTACTGCTCTCTGAAGGCATCGTCTTGGCGCTGAACGATAAGTTTTCTTTTTTACTTTTGCTATAGGCTCTTCTCAAGATGAAGGCTGGATGAAGTGGCACCACGGACACTGACACATCACAGCAGACTGCATCAAGCACTCCCCCTGCCTCCAGCACTAGTACAGCTCCTAGCTCCCCGGAGCATTTAGCAGTGAGTTTGAAGAAGGTGCACCAAGTGAATCGCACCTCACAAGTGAGATGGGTCAAGTGGAGGTGGCAGGAGAGGACGTAAAAAGATCTGGCCAGGCTGCAAGCCTACATGATATTCGTATCCTACCAGGCCTGCCTTGAGACAGGAGTTAATGCAGGAAGAAAAGGCTTTTTGCAACATTTTTTTTTTAGTCTGCTAAGAGCAGCCTTCAGCAGCTGGTGGAGAAGGTGCAGCTGTGCACGGCAACGTCACTCAGTCCTGTGGGGGAATGCAAAGTGACTCACAGTGAGTGGCATCTTCATGGCCATCTGCAGAGGAGCCTCACGGCATTGAGGATGCCAACATCGAACAGCATCCCCCTCAGCAACTGACAGACCTTATGCACTACCCTTCACTGGCCATCCAGATGGGGTGCCCAACTACGGGATTGGGGCAACAGTGTCTAATGAGCCAGCTTCCTCCCAAGGTAGCCACGCATCCTCTCACGTCAGTCAATCAAGGCCCCTCGTAGCATTGAGGAACTGACATCAGACCTGGCTCCAGCCGTTGCAGGGATAGCTCGTGACCTTGCACCCAGAGGTTTAAGGTCATGACCATTCCAACAAGGCAGCACAACCCAAAGCAACCTGCCACCACAATTGCCTTATCCACTCAGGGAGCGCTTCACCAAGCACACCTTATATGGTCACTAAGGAGAAACACGGTAGGGCAGTGGAAAGATTATAGTTGTTGGGAGGCAGCTAAAAGATGGCCCTTCAGCTAGAATAGAAAGAATGCGCGCCATGTTTTTAGGGCCTGCAGTGTGTGGGATCTCATTGGAAAAACAAAGTCAGTGGCGGGATGTGTCCATTACTGGAACCAGTTCTCGATCAGAGTTCTACACCAATTTCACGTCTGCAAATCAGCTCCCTCCATATCGCCCTCCTCAATTTCCTTCATTCTCTTCCTGTAGGCTTGCAAGCCTTGTGTTCCTCCCCCTCATCCTACTGCAGGCTGACTTTTCTTTGATAATTTTGGGAGAATTTGGTCAGACTGTCAAGAAGCACGCTGCCTCAGTGCTCCATACAAAAGGAATAGTTATTTCAGCATCTCTATAGTGGGCTTGACGGTACCTCAGGAGATGGCATGGGGCTCATTGCATCTGTGCCTTACTCGTGTGTGGGAGGTTCTGATTAGGGTTCTCAGCCAAGGTTACAATGGGTAGCTCTAATCTCCCAACAGGACATTCAAATAATGCAAGACATGTGCTTGGCTTCAGAACAAATGCACCATTCTTGCTCCCTGGATAATGAGAATTGACTTGGAAGATCATGGGGGAATTTTAACACCAACCCCCTCCCCACCCGACGATGGGCAGGAGAGGGATTAAATTAGTAAAAATGTGAACCCTAATTCCAACCCACCACGAACGCGCCTATTTCCAGTTTAATTGTGGTAGGTTTGCGGGTGACTGAGTAACCCGCTCTGAAGAGGCGGGCCTGTGATTATAATATTTAAATGAGGCTGCGTTCCACAGAATTTCGCAGCCATTTGAATTTAAAGGCCGAGGCCTGAGTTTCCCAGGGCTCGGTAATCCCGGCAGCTAAAGGGAGGCGGGAGCTGCCAGATCCAGCAGGTGAGTGCTTTTCCAGCACTGCTTGTAGTCCAGGAGGAGCAGGCGTGCTTCCTCCCAGCTCCTCAAGAAATTCTTCTGCCGCAACCTGCCTCCCTCCCCTCGATTGGCCCCCCCACCCCGCCACCGCCCACACCCATGCCCCGCGATCTTCAGGCTGGTAAATGGTAGGTAACATGCGCGCCACACTAGTGCCAAGCAATGACTATCTCCAACAAGTAAGAGTCTAATCACTGCCTCTTGACATTCAATGGCATTACCATCGCTGAATCCCCCATCAATATCCTGGGGGTCACCATTGACCAGAAGCTTAACTGGACCAGCCACATAAATACTGTGGCTACAAGGGCAGGTTAGAAACTGGGTATTCTGCGGCAAGTGTCTCACCTCCTGACTCCCCAAAGCCTTTCTACCATCTACAAGGCACGTCAGGAGTGTGATGGAATACCCTCCACTTGCCTGGATGAGTGCTGCTCCAACAACACTCAAGAAGCTCAACACCATCCAGGACAAAGCAGCCCGCTTCATTGGCACCCCATCCACCACCTTAAACATTCACTCCCTCCACCACCGGCGTACCGTGGCTGCAGTGTGTACCATCTACAAGAATCACTGCAGCAACTCGCTAAGGCTTCTTCGGCAGCACCTCCCAAACCTGCGACCTCTTACACCAAGAAGGACCAGGGCAGCAGACGCATGGGAACACCGCCACCTCCAAGTTCCCCTCCAAGTTACAAAACATCCTGACTTGGAAATATATCAGCATTCCTTCATTGTCGCTGGGTCAAAATCCTGGAATTCACTCCCTAACAGCCCTGTGGGAGTACCTTCACCACACGGATTGCAGCGGTTCAAGAAGGCGGCTCACCACCACCTTCTCAAAGGCAATTAGAGATGGGCAATAAATGCTGGCATTGCCAGCGATGCCCACATCCCAGGAACAAATATAAAAAGGCAACCCCAGGATCTCTTTCCCCCCCGCCCCCCTGCCCCTGTGATCTCTCCTTCCCCACGACCTCTCCCTCCCTCCTCGCTACCGCATTCCAAACACCCCCCCCCCCAATATTCTCCAGTTACCGGGGATCATTCCCATTGATCCCCAGCTGCGGCCTTCTGCCGCAAGCTTTCCCACCCGGGAGTCGGCCAGCCTCTCAATCTGACCAGTCGCCGTGCGCGAAATGGAGTAAAAAACAAATGCTAATGAGGTTCTGCCATTAAATTCAGCAGGACCTCCGCGTTCCTGGCATTTCACTCACCACTGCTCCCTCCCCGCCGCCTCGTAAATATCAGAGCCCATATTTCTGTAGTCTAAAATTATTTGTACATTTATCGTGCAGTAACTGTTCCTGCTCATGTATCCATTTAGTTTGACCTGTAAAGCCCTCATGGCCACATGGGTTCCATCTGTAACTTCCTGGAGTGGTAAAGGTCCTGTGCTCACTCTGCTTGGTGTCTCCTTTCCACCGTTGATTGGCATCTCTGGCATATGTCATCTGCGGCGGGCAGAGAGGATCCAGTGGCTTAGGAGCTTAATGCTGTGGTGACCTTATCAGTTATGGAAACAGCCACCCAGTTCTTGAGATTGTCAGTCGCAGCAAAAGCCTCTGTAGTGACATGGAGGCAGCGAAGAACAGATTCCTTTGACCTAGGCAGGAGTGGTGTGGTCTGTGAACAGATCCTGGGATTTTGAAGCCTGTGAACATATCATCTGAGCTGTCTTTGCACCTGAAGATGAATTGGTTCCTCGTTATCCACTTCATGCAAGACCATGAGAACAGCCTCATCCTGGTAACCTCGTTAGGTGTAACTTGTACTACTGTGGTAATTGGCCAGACTTCAGGAAAGTGTGGCTTTACAAACTGAAGGAATGAGGCAAAAAGGCAGACATGTGGAAGGAAATAAAAGCATGCAAGATCTTCAATGCAGAAGTAGAGAAATGCTCACTGCCAAAAAAAAAACTCGACTTCAAGTGCAACTGAAAGCAACAGCAACCTTACTTTAAAAATGATTCCACAGTAGGCCAAGCTGTTGAGACGTCGGGCAGGATTTTCATTGGGCCGTGAAGGCGGGATTGGAGGCATGTGGGGGGTTAAAATTCCGAAATCGGGGGGGGGGGCACGAACCCATCCCGCCTCCATGCCAGTTTCAACGGAGGTGGATACCCGACCTGTGCTGGGAGCCGCCTCCCCGAGGCGGGAAGGGGATTAGTGCCGATTAACTGTCTGTTAACAGGTAGTTAACAGGCAGTTTTTAGCCTAATCCCTATTTTTATTCCTGAAGTGTGGGATTCCTGATGGCTCCAAACCACGCCAAGTTAGCAAGGCGGACCGTCGGGCTGAAGGGCTTGGAGGGTTCGAGATGTCGGGTGTTCAGGTGAGTGATGGGTGCATGAGTGCAAAGGTAAGTGTGTTTGGTGTGTGTAAAGTGTTTAAAGAAGCTTTACTTACCTTTACAGCCTTCCTTCCTTCAGGTCTCGGGAGTCCCTCACCTCACCGGCACAGAAAGCAGAATGGCCACGAGCTATCAAAAGTTGCAGCATTCAGCTTTCTGTTCTGAAGAGATCTCTAAATCAGCCTGAGAGGAAGGAATTAACTTAGAGTACAGATTGTCAGTGCCTGACAGCTTCAAAGAGCTGTCAAACGCTGATATTTCATCTGTCAAAAGCTCTTGACAGATGAAATGTCAATCTGTGACGTCACCTGTTGCCGGGTGGCCCTTAATTGGCCTGCTGAGCCCGCTGGGTGGGCTCAACAAGGTCAATCAAGGGAAAATCGAGTGGGTTGGCCACAACTCGATAGAGGCGGGACTACAACCCCAAAAGTTGCAGACCCGCCTCCTACATGCCTCCAGTATCAAAATCCAGCCCAATATGTTCCCACTTTAAATGGGTGATGTGGCGCTGGAGGCAGAGCCTTGCCTGAAGTTGGGAAATTTGGCACAAGACCTCATTTGCTTACACATGCCAAAGCGCTTTGGGAAATCCTGAGGGTGTGAAAGGTACGCTAGATAAGTGCAGGTTCATTCTTTCTTTCAATGAAGCTCAGGCAGGCCTGCAGTACAGCCACTTTGGGCTCACCCAAAACTGCACGTTGGAAAATTGGGCATGCTGTGAATTGGATGTGCAAGGTTGAAGGGCTGATTTTCCAACCCATGCCTGCCAGAGGCTTGTAAAATTGGCTCTATGCTGTGTAAACTAGTGTAAAAGAAAGAGCAAATAACTAACACATTGTTAAGTGACTTGTAAAATATAAAGCAATTTTATGCCTGCTGAGTTTAACATGTTGGCGTCTGGTAGAAAGAAAAGCCGCAAAGCAGTTCAAATATTGAAACGTTCACTGCAGGTTTTTCATAGTCAATATTCAAATAGCATCTCCAGGTGTTGCCGACACAGATTCAGGGAACTTATATAGATCTGCATGCCGCACTGCACCAGGGTTATATTGGCAGATAAAAGCAAAATACTGCGGAGGCTGGAAATCTGAAATGAAAGCCGAAAATGCTGGAAACACTCAGCAGGTCAGGCAGCATCTGTGGAGAGAGAAACAGAGTTAACGTTTCAGGTCAATGGTCATCGACCTAAAACGTTAACTCTGTTTCCTTTTCCACAGATGCTGCCTGACCTGCTGAGTGTTTCCAGCATTTTCTGTTTTTATATAATTTCAGATGTTCACTATATGGTATATTTAGCTTGGATGACCACTTCAAGTACTGCCATTTAATCCATACTGGCATGTTTTTTCAGTTCGTGCAATTGAATAAATGGAAGGCTTTGAAGTTAAGGCTTGGAAATAAGTTCCCTTTTTCAGAGCTCACACAGTAGTACTGGTTTTGAACGCCATTCCTTTAACCTTTCGTTCTTCGTGGCCAGTTTTAAAATACCACACCAACTTTCTTTTCCCTAGATCTCACAGGGTTTCAGCTTCATTCATGTGATTTACCAGATATATTGAAGAAAAGAAAGACTTGCATTTATATAGCGCCTTTCATGACCGCAGGATGTCCCAAAGTGCTTTACAACCAATGAAGTACTGTTGTAATGTAGGTAACGCGGCAGCCCATTTGCACACAGGAAGGTCCTACAAACAGCAATGTGATAATGATCAGATCATCTCGTTTTTAGTGATGTTGGTTGAGAGATAAATATTGGCCAAGACCCTGGAGAGAACTCCCCTGCTCTCCTTCGAAATAATGCAATGGGATCTATTACATCCACTGAGAGGGCCGATGGGGCTTTGTCAGATAGTTGGTTGCCAATCTTGGGAAAAGTTTAACAGGGAAGAGTGCATTGCCAAACAAACAAAAACAAGGTGGCTGCTCTGACCAGGATTCCTCTCATCTCCCTCCTAGTTGTAAAACCCCAAGCAGCAATGGGCTTCTCAATATCCCTTTATTTATCTGCACTTTGCCAATTCTTGCACCATGACTTTCTTTTTGTAATGGGAATGTTTTGATATTTTAAACGCCATTTTCATTGTTACCAGACTGACCCCAATTTGGAAAAGAATGGGATTTAATCCTCCTGGGGAAAATGTCTGTCAAATTTGACAAAAATGTAAAGTATGAAGCTTTGCCCTGGCCAGCAGATAGGGGACTGGTGTCACACGCCTATCACTATAAAAAACATAGAAGCTAGAAGTACCAGTATAAAGGCTGATAACATTACTGTAATACGTCAGACTACTACACCATAAAGACTTACATCCCTGCTCCTTCTGAATGTCATCTCCCAGCACCATTTAAGAGTATAATATTTCGGCTGTTACTATCGGAATTCTATTCAAATAGCCACTCCAATGGTGTGCCGATTAGCCATACTGTATGGAGTGGTACTGAGCCATATGGTTCAGGGGGGTCTTTACTTTGATCCTTGGACTGTGCTCACTTGGCTGATCTCAACTAGTACACAATGGGGTTTCTACAGCTGGCCACAGTGCCCATTTAGAAGGGAGTGGTTGGGTGGGGGGAGGGGGATGCGGAAATCAGCCATGGTTCCTGCTCGTGATCATTATCCAGTGACCTATACTGGAAAGTGCACATGTGTGGGCGTTTGATGGGGATAAAATGAGCTCTATGGTGATGAATAGCCAAATAGTCCGCTGACATTTACTGTGAAGGCTCACATGTGAAGAACAGGTACTTGGGTGAGGTACCTGAAGTCGGCTAGCACCTGTGAGCTCTGATTCTAGCATGAGTCGGTGCCTTGAGGGGAGGAGGTCAGGAGTTCCTATCAGGGAGGAGGGGGGGGGTGGGGGGAAGGAAGAATTGAGAAAAACAAAAAGAAGATACCAATAGTTCTATTCTTCTCATCATTTGGCGTTATTGCGTCTGAAAGCGAAGATTTCAAATAGATCACGTATTCTTTATTGAAGAAAAGAACTCATTGGCTGGTATAAATCTGCAGGTCCCACCTCGGCCAATGTTTAAATCTGTCTGATATGTGAGTTTCTGGCCTGCGTTGATCATTTCAGAATTGTTAGCAAGGCATGTGTGCATTCTGGGATTTTTACCACACCATTAATTATTACGGCACTGTGAGCAGCTGAGTGTTCAAATACACCTTCTGGTGTAGTTCAGGGTTGAGGAGTGGAGAGATGAGGATGGATGAATATTTTGGAGCTGTGTTTGATTATTTTCAAGGATCAGAGATTATGATTATGGGCATGGAACTTTCCCTCAGGAGATTAAATGGGTGGATGCATGACCGGGCGGATTGTGCACAGTTTACGGAAGGAGAGGACATGATGGGCTGAATGGCCTTTTCGCTTTGCATACTTCCTTATGGATTTATGATCCTGATATAGACATGCACACACACATGCACACATGCGTATATACACACACAAACGCACACATCCCTTACTGTTTGTCACTGTCATTAGGCCAATAGGTTGATATATTGCAGAATAGGATAGAATCAATGATAAGCTATCCAAAAACTTGGTCAAAGAGGTAGGTTTTAAGGAGCGTCTTAAAGAGGAAAGAGAGGTAGCGAGACGGAAAGGTTTAGGCAGGGAATTCCAGAGCTTAGGGCCTAGGCAACAGAAGGCACAGCCACCAATGGTTGAGTGATTATAATCAGGGATCCTCAAGAGGGCAGAATTAGAGGAGCGCAGATATCTCAGGGGGGTTGTGGGGCTGAAGGAGATTACAGAGATAGGGAGGGGTGAGGCCATGGAGGGATTTGAAAACAACGATGAGAATTTTGAAATCAAGGCGCTGCTTAACTGGGAGTCAATGTAGGTCAGCGAGCACAGGGGTAATGGGCGAATGGGACTTGGTGCGAGTTAGGACATGGGCAGCCAAGTTTTGGATGACCTCAAGTTTATGTAGGGTAGAATGTGGGAGGCCAGCCAGGAGTGCGTTGGAATAGTCAAATCTAGAGGTAACAAAGGCATGGATGAGGGTTTCAGCAGCGGATGAGGTGATGCAAGGGCAGAGACGGGCGATGATACGGAGGTGGAAGTAGGTGGTCTTTGTTATGCTGCGGATATCTGTTCGGAAGCTCATTTCGGGGTCAAATATGGCACCAAGGTTGCGAACAGTGTGGTTTAGCCTCAGACAGATGTTAAGGAGAGGGAGGGAGTCGGTGGCTAGGGAACGGAGTTTGTGGCGGGGACCGAAAACAATGGCTTCGGTCTTCCCAATATTTAATTGGAGAAAATTTCTGCTCATCCAGAACTGTATGTCGGACAAGCAGTTCCCTCTGGAACCCAAAGTGAAATAAACCCTGGTAAAATTTCCGCTCAGTTGTCACTTCATTCAATTGCAGGTCTACTGACTGACAATGTTTTAACACCACCTAGCATTGTAGCTGTAAATGGAATCAAATCACCATCCACAAACTGCACTTGTATATAAATTATAAAAGCGAACACATTGATGGAATGTGTTTCAAGGATGAAACCTGGAGTTTCTTGGGGGTCAGAGGTTACTGGTCTAAGCTCTTTGATGTGGTTACTGTCTCATGACACACTCTGGTCCTATCAGGTGCCATATTATGCGGCGACACATCGACCAAATATTATATTTTCTGTCATCAGGTAAATAATGTAAGAAATACCAGATCTAAAGCCAAAAGTGAAGGTTAGTCAAATTAGCAAAAGGAAGAATAATGCAAGGGGCAAATCACATTCCAAATGAACATTTTGAGTCTGTGTGTTATGTGAAGGGGATGTGACAGTGTTACGATAGCTTGTCACAATGGTGTTATTGTCTCAATGTTGATATAATTGTACATTCATAATTGCCCTATTGGAATCATATACTAGCACACAGCAGAATCCTATTGTGCCTCACTCACCAATGGTGCCGCAATTGCTTGAATGTCTTTTGGTAAAATCCATCTCCTTTTAAATCAGGCAGCAGAATCGTTCCATTCACTCCTACTAAATCCCGCATGATCCCAGCAGTTTAGGCTATTGAGCAAATAGTAAATAAACGATAAACAAATAAAACGTAGCAAAGATGCCTCAACCTATCAATGACCAAAAACCTGAACTTATGTTTTTCTGTTCCAATTTTTGTCCTCTTCTGAAGGTGCTGACTCTCGCCAGGATATGGTTCCATCTGTGGCACTTTGGTAGCCGTCCAGTACTTCACCCAAATGGCTACCTTGGTGCGTGAGCTGAGGTCGTGTGTTTCCAGGCTGTGGCAGTCACGTCTGAACCTCCTTACCTGATGTCCACACGCACAGCCTGGGTTTCAAACCTGGTACCAGGGGATTAAGCCTGGCTCTGATCGAAGTACCGTTGAGGTCGCAGATTACAACTGCATTGAAAGCCGCAAAAATTTTCATTATACTGACAGAAGTGCAAATGAAATGTTACGCTGTATAGTTTGATGTAATAACATTATAAATGTAATCGTTTATTCTACATTTCTAATAAAATGACCTTACTGAGTCAATGGTTGCTTTCCACATTCACTCATCAAGCTGGGTGAAGGAAATTAAAGATTTTTTAAAAATGTTATAGCCAAAGCAAACATTTCCATCAAAATGCTATTGAATTACTAGAACTGAAATGCTTTTACTGTACATCTGTAGAAAATTATGACTCACCACTTGGATATTTAACACTTCCTACTCACCCACATTGTTCTTTCAGAGCGGACGGGATTTTAGCCCAAACTTTTTTCAAAAATTTATCATTTTTATTTTTAAAATAAACTCATGTTTTAACGTTTATTTTATTAGTTTCATTTTAGAAGTTGTTATTGATTTTTAGCAAAGTTTACAATCTTTCTTGCACATTCTCCCCGTGTTTGCGTGGGTTTCCTCCGGGTGCTCCGGTTTCCTCCCACAGTCCAAAGATGTGCGGGTTAGGTTGATTGGCTATGATAAATTGACCCTTAGTGTTAGGGGGATTAAATACGTGGGGTTACGGGGATAGGGTGGGATGTGTGTTGGTGTAGGGGTTACGGGGATCGGGTGGGATATGTGTCGGTGCAGGCTCGATGGGCCGAAGTGGCCTCTATCTGCACTGTGGGTTTTCTGTGATTCTGTGATGGTCAGCTGGTACTTGCAGAGCCGTCCACTGAGGGTCGAATCTGTTCTGGACACCGGGGCCCTGAAATTCCATGGCGTGTTTGTGTCTCTGGGGTCTAAAATCAGGGCAACATCACTTTAATGGCCAGCAAATTGGTGCGAAAACTGCCTCCACAGTTTTTCTGCCTCAAAGAAAGTGAAGCGTCCGACTTTCCAAATGAGATCCAACCGTCGAGTCCCCATGCAGCTGATATTGAAAGGAGGGCCAGGGGCGCTGCAGCCCTGGATTTCCTGACTTTGTGCTCGCCATGCACTAAGTCATATGGGCTCGATTTTGTCAATGGGGGGCTTTTGGAGGCGGGATTCCCACTTTTTGGGCCAACCCACGCTATTTTCCCTTGATTGACCTTGTTAAGCCCGCCCAGCGGGCTCAGCAGGCCAATTAAGGGACACCTGGTTACTGGTGACGTCAGTGATTGACATTTCATCTGTCAAGAGCTTTTGACAGATGAAAAATCAGCATTTGACAGCTCTGTGAAGCTGTCAAACACTGACAATCTGTCTTCTAACTTGAGTCCTTCTACTCAGACTCAGTTAGAGATCTCTCCAGACCAGAAAGCAGAGGCTGCAGCTTTTGACAGTTCAGCGGCCATTCTGCTTTCTGTGCCGGTGAGCTGAGGGACTCCCGAGAACTGAAGGAAGGAAGCCTGCAGGAGAAAGTAAAGGTAAGAAAAACTTATTAAAACACTTTACACTTACCTCACACACTTACCTCTGCACACATGCACCCATCACTCACCTGCACAACGGACATCTCGACCCCTCCAACCCCTTCAGACCGACGGTCCGCCTCGCTAACTTGGTGTGGTTCGGAGCCGTCGGACAGCCCACACTTCAGGGCTAAAAATAGGGATTAGGCAAAAAACTGCCTGTTAACTACCTGTTAACAGGCAGTTAATCGGCACTAATCCCCTTCCCGCCCCGGGGAGGCGGCTCCCAGCACAGGTCAGGTACCCACTTCCTGGGACATTGGCACGGAGGTGGGTTGAGGGCGGGATGGGTTCCTGCCCCCCGATTCTGCAATTTTCCCACCATTCCCACCTCCAAACCCGCCTCCTCGGGGCTTGGAAAATTGAGCCCATAGCGTTATACAGCACAGAAAGAGGCCCTTCGGCCCATTGTGTCCACGCTGCCCATCAAGCCCTGTCTATTGTAATCCCATTTTCCAGCACTTGGTCCATAGCCTTGTATGCTATGGTGTTTCAAGTGCTCATCTAAATGCTTCTTGAATGTTGTGATGGTTCCTGCCTCTGCCACCCTTTCAGGCAGTGAGTTCCAGATTCCAACCACCCTCTGGGTGAAATTTTTTTTCCTCAAATCCCCTCTAAGCCTACTGCCCCTTACCTTGAAACTATGCCCCCTGGTTATTGACCCCTCTACAAAGGGGAAACGTTCCTTTCTATCTACCCTATCTATGCCCCTCATAATTTTGTACACCTCAATCAGGTCCCCCCTCAGCCTTCTCTGCTCCAAGGAAAACAACCCCAGCCTGTCCAGTCTCTCTTCATAGCTGAAACGCTCCAGCCCAGGTAACATCCTGGTAAATCTCCTCTGCACCCTCTCCAATGCAATCACATCCTTCCTAAGGATAAACTGGAATGAGAAATATAAGGTTCAGCTGTTGCCAGGATCAGCTGAGACTGGCGGAAGTGAGGGGTTTTTGGGCCCGAGGATTGCTGAAAGTTCAGGCAGTGTTTACAGCTGCTGGGAACGACTTCTTAGAGCTCATTTTTGCTTTGAGCCTAGTTGGCCTGGGACTTCCTCCTGACTGGCTGTGGGAGTGCAAGACCACCGGAAGATTTTTGACTCCCTACTTGCAAACAGTGAGAGCTTCTCAGGATCAGGTATGGCCCATTCACTTGCGCATAATGGCCATGAGAGGCAGGGCACTGTAGAGGGCATCCCCGACAGATTGGACAGTATCCTGTGTACTGGCTTTCGGACCCTGGGGGCTGGGATGCCAGCCACTATCTCTCAGGGCTTTTAGGATCTGATAGCTGCAATTAGACCAGCCATCCTGCTGGTCAGTGGGGACAGAGATCTAACGCACAGTGGAATGGTAATGGCTGGAAGTGACCTGCCTGAGGCTGCTGTTTCTCAGGACAACCGTAGATGCCAGGCAACCAGCCTTCCTCCTCAGAGCACCATGCCAGTGACATATCGGAGATGACACCAGGCTGCCCAGGCGCAAGCCTCAGAGATGGAGCCAGCTGTGGCTCCATCCCATAGCAAGCAGCCATGAGAAGAGGACCACCTCAGACCCATGAGCCTTTTCTTGCTGGCATTATGCTTAGGAGAAGCACGAGAATAGGAGAAAGAAAGACACGTTTAGCCACCAAAAGGAAACATGGTGTAAGGAAAGAGGTTGGCTTCAGTTCACTTTGGTGTTTGTTGTATTAAAGGGGAATGTGCATTTGTGTTGTGCTTTGTTCTTCATGGTGATTATAATCATACAGGAAAGGGTGTACTTATTTCCTGCTAATGTATTCAATTAGATGATCCTTATTGGCAAGGGTAAGTAGGGGCAAAGAGGTCTGACATGTTGTGATGTTCCAGAATGGGCACTGGATTGAAGGATTTGTCCTTTATTTGAGGTGGGGTAAAAGGAGTTAACCAAGTGGTGATGGTCATCCTGATGTTCTACTCCATGTAGTTCTGCCTCCAAAGAAGATACGGCCAGCTCCCTGGGAATGTCAATGTCCCGGCCTTATTGGATGGCAAAATTGGACACGGCATAGAAGGCTACAGCTATGTGGGTTGCATGAGCTAGAGCTTATTGCAAAGCAGCTCCTCATTTGTGAAGACAGAAAAAGCATCTCCTTTTTAGGCCTCAATGGTCCCCTCAATAACCACTCTGGTAGAGGCTGGTGCCTCATTGTAGTGCTCCTCTGCTGCTGTTTGTGGAACTCTATGTGGGCTCATTATCTGTGGGAGCAGGAGGTATGACTTGTCATGCATAAGGCATCCACTGAGATGATTTTCTTTCTTGAAGAGCTCAGGGAGGGTCTAATTCCAAAGGATGAATGCATTGTAGCAACTTCCAACAAATCTCATGTTGACATGCAGGATTCTTTGCACAGTTTGGACATTCAGCAAGTGGTATCCTTTTTGTTAAGGAAGTTGAGGGGGTTGATGACGGGTACTTGGAAAGCAATGTGGATGCTCAACACCAATACATCTCACCGGCTAGTTCTCACAGGTTTTTAAATCTGCTTATAGGTTTTAATCATTTACCTGACGATTTACATATTGAAGTTAACTCATAGTGATAAAGAGTTCAGTCACAGCCACCTAGTATCTGTTAAAGATTAAGTACTGACTATCCTGGTGAGATTATTTTTCAGTAAACCTGTACGTTTATGCAGTACAGTGGTGCAGTGTATTCATCCCGCAAGACAAGTGTCATGGAGCTCTTCAACTGGTGTTGGTGCCTACGATTGCTCACACATTGAGCTTCCAATCTCAGACATGAATTCAGGGAAAGGCAGTGAGTGGAGGATGCAGCTGGTTATAGCATGTCACGGGAAAGGCCCATTATACTACAATGAGAATGATCTGGGGAA
The DNA here is from genome assembly GCF_052327205.1 of Somniosus microcephalus. Classification (NCBI taxonomy): domain Eukaryota; kingdom Metazoa; phylum Chordata; class Chondrichthyes; order Squaliformes; family Somniosidae; genus Somniosus; species Somniosus microcephalus. Next base: position 259,473,897 of record NC_140992.1, on the reverse strand, counting down.
ACTTAAAAAGGGCAAGGGGAGGAAAAATGAATCAGTTCCTGTTATAAAGCTCATCATCAAGAAATTACTTATGAAATAACGCTGGATGGCCAGCTGGTGGCACCATCCAAGGAGTATAAATACTTGGGCGTGGGTCCCAGCTTCCCAGGGACATTTTGTAAGACAAGGAGCTAGTGAAGTACAACTAGACATCCATGTTCAGAAACAAGTTGATTAAAGCCTTGCTTTAAGCTCAAACCAAGTGTGTAATGAGTTTTATTACGTCAGTTCCTTCTTGTCACATGAGCGGATTCATGAGCAAAACTCTGTTCTTCCCTAGTTTGCCCTCAATTTTCTCTCCTTACTCCTTCTCTCCAGGAGTCAGTCGCTTACAGTGAAGGATGGTGCCACAACACAGATGAATCTCTGGTACTTCAGCTCAGGACTGCTCTTCAAGCGTAAACCCAGACAACAAGTGCCGATTGGCTATTCAAGCATCAGACAATCATAGCTGAATCCGACACTGGCCTTACCTCTGACACCCACGTATGGCCACTTACAGCACAGGTCACTGGATAGCGGTCAGGAATAGGAACCCTGGCTAATTGTTCGCTGTCTCGGGTCTATGAGCATTCTTACGGCTGCAGCAGTTGAGATTAGTTAACTCAGAGATGAAACCTAGAACCTTGCTGGTCTGCATTGCTCAGTACTGCACTGTATGGCCCACTTACTTAATGACCCATTGGACGAGCTGTAAAACGCACTCTGATGCAAACCGTACAACAAATCGCGCAAGCTGTGATCATGTCATATAAGGAACTGCAAGTATCTGTAAAAGATTTGAATCTGAGTGTCAGGGCTTTTTCTACCCCACATCTGTAGTGTCCGTGTGTTGATAAAGACACTGAAGACAGGAGTTGGTTCATAGGTATTTACTAAGCAAAGTCTGGGGGGGGGGGTTCTAACGGATATACACAATATACAGGCTTATATAGCCCGAGTGGCAATTACCGGCATTACAGCACACCTGGGGCTCTTAAAGGCACATACACCACAATTCCTCCTCTTTTAGCTAACCAGTACATCATATTTTAAGTAATTATTAATTACAAGTTATGAGCAAAATAATATACATTGCTGTAGTTAATTAATTATAAGTTAGTCTCTCAGGAGGCTTCCTGACTCGGTCCGGATAACACCTCGGGGGTGTAGTAGTTTCTGGTTGTGTAGTAGGTTCTTCTGGCAAGGCTGATTCGGCTTGAATGCCAGTGTCGGGTTCATCGGGTTCCAGTATCACCGGATCGGAGGTAGATATGGGTATCTCTACTTCATCATTAGATGTATAGAGTTGTGGTGTAGGTTGTCCCTTTTCAGATGACTTTATGATTTGGTCAGCATGGCGCCTTATTATGCTTTCTCCGATGTCCACGGTATACATCAGTGGTCCTAGTCGTGTGCAGATAGTTCCAGGCTGCCATTTCTCAGTACGGTAGTCCCGGGCCAAAACCTGTTGACCTATCTGGAAGGCCCTAGTTGGCCTTTCATTCATGCCTTGAAACTGCCGGTTCGCCACGTCCCTTCTGATGTTGGGCTTGACCAAATCCAGCCGGCATCTTAGGTTTCTATTGAAGAACATCATGGCGGGAGTTTGGTTGGTAACCATATGTGTTACATTCCTGTATGCGAATAAGAAGTTATCCACCTTGTGCTGAAGTTTTATGTCTTCATTACCCATGGCCTTTATGGCCTTCTTGAAGGTCTGGACAAACCTTTCAGCCAATCCATTGGTGGCGGGATGGTATGGGGCGGACGTGTAGTGCTTAACCCCATTGTTTTTTAAGAACTTTCTGAATTCTTCGGACACAAATTGCGGTCCATTATCAGAACATATCTGTTCCGGCAGCCCATTCCTGGCAAATATGGTCCTTAATACTGTGATGGTTTTTTCCGTGGTGGTGGAGGACATCTTTATTACCTCCAGCCACTTGGAGTGTGCATCAACCGCGATTAAGAACATTGAGTCCATAAATGGACCAGCAAAGTCGATGTGCACCCTTTGCCAGGGAGATGAGGGCCACTCCCATGGATGTAGAGGGGCTTGTGGTGGAGCGTTTTGGACCTTCTGGCATCCTAGGCAGCTCTTGGTCATTTCTTCGATGTCTCCATCGATACCTGGCCACCATACAAACGCCCTAGCTAGGTTCTTCATTTTCACTCCACCCAGATGCCCCTCGTGAAGCTCCTTTAGCACTTTATCCTGGAGTTTGGGTGGAATCACCACTCTGGATCCACACATCAAGGTTCCTCGGCACACTGACAGCTGTTCTCTTCTTTGCGAGAATGCTGGCAACAGTGGTTCGCCATGTACTGGCCATCCCTTCACTGTTAAATCGTAGACCCGTGAGAGAGTCGGGTCATTTCTCGTCTCCCTTTCAATGGCAGAATTTGTCACTGGTAGACATTCCACTATGGTAGAGTGGAACATCTCTACTGGGTCTACTGTAGGTGCCTCTTCTACCGTTGGCAACGGTAGGCGCGATAAACCGTCAGCATTCCCATGCTGTTTTGACCCTTTGTATTCTATGTTGTATTGGTGTGCCCCTAGAAAAAGGGACCACCTCTGTAGCCTTTGCGCTGTCATAATGGGAACACCTTTTTTAGGGTTGAATATGGAGATGAGGGGTTGATGGTCAGTCAACAAGGTAAATTTTTGTCCGTGTAGGTAATGGTTGAATTTCTTCACTCCCCATACCAGGCTGAGTGCTTCCCTGTCGATTTGGGCATAGTTACGCTCAGCTGAGTTTAATGAGCGTGACGCAAAAGCTATTGGCCGTTCTGAGCCATCAGGGAATTTATGGGATAATACTGCTCCTATGCCGTAAGGGGATGCATCGCACGCCAGTCTGATTGGCAGTGATGGGCTGTAATGAGCCAAAACTTCTTCGGATGTGATTAAGTCTTTGCATTTATGGAAGGCACGTTTACAGTCTTCGTTCCATTTCCAAATCACTCCTGTTTGTAGAAGTTCATTAAGAGGGTGTAGAAGAGTTGATAAGTTCGGTAAAAATTTATGATAGTAATTTATTAATCCCAGGAACGACCTTAATTGTGAAACATTTTCAGGTGCTGGGGCTTTTATAAGCGCTTCAATTTTTTCAGGTGACTTATGCAACCCTTCATTATTAATTATGTGGCCACAATATGATGTCTGATTTTGGAAAAATTCGCACTTGGGGCGATTCGCTCGTAGGCCCCGTTCTTTCAGCCTAGTGAGCACCTGCTCCAAATTGGCAAGGTGCTCGTTGTCGTTTTCTCCTGTTACAAGGATGTCGGCTAGGTAGCATTGAGTCCCCGGAATCCCTTGCAGGACTTGCTCCATAGCTCTTTGCCAGATAGCTGTAGCTGATGCTACTCCAAAAACCAGTCGATTGTACTGGTACAGGCCTTTGTGTGTGTTTATCGTGAGATATTTTTTAGAGGCCTCCTCAACCTCCATCTGTAGATATGCCTGTGCCAAGTCAATTTTGGTGAAACGTTTCCCTCCGGATAGTGAGGCGAAAATATCTTCTATCCTCGGAAGAGGATACTGTACTGTGTGAAGGACCGGGTTTACAGTCATCTTGAAGTCACCACAGATGCGAATTTTTCTCTGTTCTTCAGATTTATCTTTATTCAATGCTTTTTTCATGACTGGAACAATGGGTGTTGCCCATTCGCTCCAATCTATTTTGGATAATACGCCTGCTTTTTCCAAATTCTCCAGCTCTGCTTCGACTGCTGGACGTATTGCGTATGGCACCGGTCTTGCCTTAAAAAATTTGGGAATTGCTGCATCTTCCACTTTTATTGAGGCGGTGATGCCTTTCAAGGTTCCTAGTTTCTCTTGAAACACTTCTTTGGCGTTGGCCAAGATGTCTTTTAATCGTCAGGTATGATGTCATCATTGTTTTTTTCCTTACTGGTCACCGTCAGTGCCTGAATGGAGTGCCAGTCTAAACGTATCTTCCTGATCCATTCACGTCCCAACAACGGTAGACCACCATCTTGTAGAATGTATAAATACAACTTTTGTATTTCTTTGCCGTTGTATACAACAGGCACCCTTATTTTTCCTTTGGGGTATACTTTCTGCCCCGTATATGTTTTTAAGATAATGGATGTGTCTTTTAGAGGTATATGCGAAAATAGCCTCTCGTAATCCCGTCGATTTATTACGGTTAGAGCTGATCCTGTATCTAGCTCCATTTTGACTGGGGACCCTGCTATTGTGAGGGTAACCCAAATGGTTTGGTAATCATCTTTGGTAAGTACATTATGTAATTTGAGACAGCTTAGTCTCTTGTTTTCGAAGTCGCTATCGCTCTTCTGGTCTTTGGAGCTACTGTCCGTCATCATTTGTACCTTCCTGTACTTTTCTTTATTGATTTTTTTTTTTCTGTCAGTGGATTTATTTTGTCCAGATCGGCATACCCGTGCAATGTGTCCAATCTTCCCGCATTGCCTGCATGCTTTGTCCTTGAACCAGCAGTCCCTCTGGTTATGGGTGGATCTGCCGCAGCGATAACATCTTTCGAAACCCTGTGTCATTTCATGGGTGCCGAAGTCCTGTGTCTTTTGTTGTATCTCTGCAGCTCCTTTTGCTGCTGCTTCGTATGATACAGCCATACTGAAAGCTTTGTCCAATGTTAAATCTTTTTCAGAAAGCAGTCTTTTTTGTGTTCCTTCACTTAAGAGACCGCAAACGAATTTGTCTCGAAGATAATCTGATAGTCCTGCCCCGAATTGGCAGTACTTTGATAGCTTTCTTAATTCGGTGAGGTAATCAGCGTTACTTTCATTCTTGTGTTGATTTCTCTTGAAGAACTTGAATCGTTCCACTATCAGCAGCGGTGTTGGGTTTAAGTGCTCCTGCAGGGTATCAACAATTTCTTTAAAATTCTTGTCCATTGGTTTGGCTGGAGTGATTAAATTTCGTAACAGCCCGTATGTCTTTGCGTCCATTAAGTTCAGAAGTACTGAAGCTTTTTTTTCATCTTCTATTCCATTTGCAGTGCAATATACCTCTACTCTTTCCACGTATGTGGTCCAATCCTCTATTTCGCTATCAAAAGCATCAATATTACCAGATTTAGGCATTTCAGAAAAGATATGGCGCTTCCCGCGCTTTTTTTTCTTTTCTGTAGCAAAGATATGGCGCTTCCCACGCTTTCCCGCCGCTGCTGCCGATAACAACGCTGTTTACTGCGGTTTCCGTTCTCTTTTTTTTTAAATTTACTGTTGGAGACTTGTTCCCGCCGGAGGTCTGAACTCTGACCTGCTTGCCGCACCGGCCGTCTCCCGAGTGCTCCCTCCCAGTCCGTTATTGCTTGCCTCCGATTTCGCTGCCTGTCTCAGCTGTAGAGCCCGCCGCTGGAGCCCCAGCCTGACGCCCAGGAAGGATTAGCGCAGTACCTGCCACCAGCTTGGCCAGTTGGTGAAACCACAGCTTCTCTCACTTCCTTGAGTCTTCTGGACGCCCGAGGAATCGATGTCCTTGAGGTGCTGCCGAATTGCAGGTAAGTCCGTTTCCACTTCGTCGCCACTGTAGTGTCCGTGTGTTGGTAAAGACACTGAAGACAGGAGTTGGTTCATAGGTATTTACTAAGCAAAGTCTGGGGGGGGGTTCTAACGGATATACACAATATACAGGCTTATATAGCCCGAGTGGCAATTACCGGCATTACAGCACACCTGGGGCTCTTAAAGGCACATACACCACAACATTTAAAAAGCACGATAACATTCTGAGCAATCTTTTATTCTCCATAATAAAGCCTTTAAAATTAAGATAGGGTAGGCGTAGAGAAGATTTTCCATTTGTGGGGAGTTTAAAACTAGGGATCATAAATATTAGACACTCACTAATAAATCTAATAAGGAATTCAGGAGAAACTTCTTTACTAAGAGAATGGTTAGAATGTGAAACTGCTACCACAAGGAGCAGTTGAGGTAAATAGCATAGATGCATTTAAAGGGAAGCTAGATAAGTACATGAGGAGGAAAAGAATAGAAGGATATGTTGATGGGGTGAGATGAAATGGAGTGGGAGGAGGCTCGTGTGGAGCATAAACACCGGCATAGACCAGCTGTGCCGAATGGCCTGTTTCTGTGCTGTAATTTCTATGTCATGCAATAACATATACAAATGACTCTCGCATACTTTGGGATAATTTTCAACTTCCTTCTCTAAGAAAGGATATACTTGCCATAGAGGGAGTGCAGCAAAAGTTCACCAGACTGATTCCTGGGATGGCAGGACTGTCGTAGGAGGAGAGATTGGGTCGACTGGGCCTGTATTCACTAGAAATAAAAACAGAAAATGCTGGAGAAACTCAGCAGGTCAGGTAGCATCTGTGAAGAGAGAAACAGAGTTAATGGTGAGACCACACCTGGAGTACTGTGTGCAGTTTTGGATATACTTGCCATAGAGGGAGTGCAGTGAAGGTTCACCAGACTGATTCCTGGGATGGCAGGACTGTCGTATGAAGAGAGATTGGGTCGACTAGGCCTGTATTCACTAGAGTTTAGAAGAATGAGAGGGGATCTCATCGAAATGTATAAAATTCTGACAGGGCTAGACAGACTGGATGCAGGGAGGATGTTTCCCCTGGCTGGTGGGTCTAGAACGAGGGGTCACAGTCTCAGGATACGGGGTAGGACATTTAGGACTGAGATGAGGAGAAATTTCTTCACTCAGAGGGTGTTGAACCTGTGGGATTCTCTACCACAGAAGGCAGTGGAGGCCAAGTCACTGAATATATTTAAGAAGGAGATAGATAGATTTCTAGAAACAGGAGGCATCAAGGGGTATGGGGAGAGAGCGGGAATATGGTATTGAGATAGAGGATCAGCCATGATCATATTGAATGGCGGAACAGGCTCGAAGGGCCGAATGGCCTACTCCTGCTCCTATTTTTCAATGTTTCTCTACCTGCACAGTAACTGAGTGGAGTGGATCACCTGTTCTTTATCGAGCCCACCCGAGTTTCATTCCATTGATTTTAACGGGACAAAAATTAGGTGGGCTCTACAATGGGCAGGCGATCTGTTGCTCCAGGTTATCACCCAGGCAACGGAGTTGAAAATGACCTCCTGTGGTTCTCAAATATTTATATAGCCTTTTTAATTCATTGCTAAATTTGCATAATCCATATCAGATTTGCATCGCAATGCTGTACCTCTCGGAACTCCTTCCAAGGTGATTCTGTCAGTGCTTCATGAAGGGAGGCCAAAAGAAAGGGAAACTTGTATTATATGAACTAACAAGTGTTTCAGCGGATTAATTAGAAACATGTGCGATCCATTGCTGGTTGGGCTGGCGTACTAGCCCAAACTGATGCAGGACCTTGCATATGCTTGTAATTCAATTTCGCACCATTTATTATTCTATATGACATTTCATGTTATGATGTAAGTAACAGCTGTCAATAAATGCCGACAGAATCTAACCATGTATGTCTGTCTGTTCCTTAGCCACACACAGCTGGCATATATGCCAATTCTGGAAAGTCCTACAATGAAGAAAATTGCTTCAGGCACAAGGCAGCCTCTAATTAAAGCATGGAGAACTTTCTGGCACAAAAGAGACAAATACACCAGCAAAATTTATTAAACACATACATTGCCAATGCACAATTACATAAAATTAATTTCATTGTGCAGCAGAGAAGTATCAAGGCCTAGAAATTCAGTGGGCTTTGCGCCCAGTTACCGCCCAAAGAGGGCTTCTGCGCCAGTCTGCAAACTTCGGACGAACTTCATTGACGCGCTAATTGCGGCGGTAGCCGTTAGTGCTGCGCCGCCACCGATGACGTCATTGGTGTGCGCAGCGCCCCGGTACCGCCCCGACACCGGCCCGACCCCCATCTTCAGTAGCGGCCGCCTCTTCCGTGGTGGCCGCTAATAAATTCGGAGACCGGGTCCGTACAGCAGCCTTAGTGGGGCGCTTTAAGGTGGAGGTGCGGCCGGCCGCTTTTTCGGCGGCCGCCTGCCCGCACCTCCTTCCCCGGCCTCCTCTACCCCCCCTCCCCGCGGCATTGCCAGCTGGTTTCCGGGAGCCCGGCACTTCTCCGTTGTGCCGGGCTCTTTTGCCGGCACTCGCGATCGGGGCTCCGGCTGTTGCAGGCACCTCCCCCTTAAGAGAGGGAGGAAGGCCTGCAGTACCGCAGCCTGCCGCTCCGCTGCGGGTGGCGCTGCGGCCACTAGCGCGCCAATATTCAGTTTCAGCGCCCCAAGCGGGGGCGGCCACACCCTTGAACAGCGGCTGTCCTCGACTTTGGGCGCTGAAACTGAATATCGGCTGGGCGCGAGTGGCTCCGCGCCCAGCGGTAAATTCTGGCCGCCAGCGAGCTGGCGGGGCTATAGCTAATTTCTAGGCCCAAGTGTCTAAAAGGCAAAGAAAGTGGGCTGGGATGATTTCCTCTCTCTAATGCCAGTCTCTGGGGCACTAGGGAGGGGACCTGTAATGCGGGTCCCTTTCCCAGTTGTGCTTGACGCACATTTCCTGCGCCATACATGGCTTGGGCCAGAAGCTGCATTTTAATGGTATGCAAATCTCATTCTCCGGAGATTCTGCCGGGCAGATACCTGCCCTGAAAAGTGCCCGAATAAATTGGTTTTTAGAGGTTGTAGAGCTGCCCCTTCAGTTTAGGGCAACTATACTTCCCTTAGGTAAATACTTTTTTAAAATGTATAGGTGGAGCAGGCCAGCTGGCTAATGCTTTTGGCAGTAACCAACAGGCCAAAAATTGCAGGACTTTGTGCTGCTATGGCCCTTTAAGGACTGCAGCAGCGAACATTTTTCTTCCCCCAATTTGGACCAAGTTCCACTCCCCAAGGGGTAACTTGGACTATTTGAATGAGGTGAAAATGGAAAATGTTCAGATTCAACTGAAGTAAAATCAGGCGCTTGTGAAAAGTGCACTACCCGATTAGAAAATCAGGGCCATTGATTCCAAAGCATCATATTTGGAGACAGTGATGACCTTCAGTGCCAATGGGTGCACTCCAGATTGGCTCCCCGCAGGTCATAAGAACATAAGAATTAGGAGCAGGAGTAGGCAATACGACCCCTCGAGCCTGCTCCGCCATTCAATAAGATCATGGCTGATCTTCTGCCTCAACTCCACTTACCCGCCCTATCTCCATATTGCTTGATTCCCTTCAAGGTCTTCATGGTCCAGGTGACATGTCTCAGTGACACCCTCCCTGGTGAGTCTAAGCCTCCTTTGGCGCTGCTCCTTTGCCATTCACAGGTAACTGCAAATGTTGCCTTAGACAGTAATAACCACTGCCAGTTGTACATGTCCTATGCCCTCTCCTCCTCTTGCTATACTGTGGCCATTACACTCATGTACTCCGCCATAAAAACCTTTTGGGTACTGTTCACTTCTGTTGAATTCAATAATGACAAGTCTTAACTGGTGTAAAATACAGTGGAGTACTTACTGCATAGGCGAGGAAAACTGCACAAGTTCCTCATTCATGTTCCTCTATGCAACTTAACTATACCAATGAGATATTTTCATTCCCCACACCAGTCATCATCATAACCTCTCTGGACATAAAACTGTCAATTTAGTGTTGAAATTATTGGAAGTTCTGAAGTGGGCACTTGCACCTGCCAGGAGCTGAATTGGGACAGCCCAAATTCATGTCAGTTTGAACATTTTCAGTCCATCAGTCTTGGTTGGATTTGAGTACAGATATTGGAGTTGAAGGTTCTAACTAACTAAATGTGCCGACTAGTCCACCATTTCCCTTAGTTTCCTCTCCTCTTCTGCGGAAGGCACTGATGCAGTTCTTTGAGCATCAGCCCCCATCCAGGGCTTTGCCCAAGTGTCCATTCTTCAAGTGTGAACCTAGGGAATGAGCATCAGCAGGCAATTTGACTGTGGTCACCATCACAACCAAGCCTGATCCTGTCCTCACCAGACATGGGGGGAAAAATTCAGTGTCGCCCCGTTTGGGGCGCCATTATCGGCCGTGCGCAAAGTTTAGTGCCTGGCGCTAATTATCGCCTCCGACAGCAAACTTGGCTTTTATCGCCCCTGGAGTTGATTGGAGCGCTAAATCAGGCGCATCACACCTGTCTTAAGGCACAAAGGCTGAGGAGCGAGGCGCTGCCTCAGAGCGCTGGCGAAGCAAGGAAGGGCAAATCAAAATGAACCTGCAAAGTGCTGCTCCATACTCAAAACTCCTTCACACAGCATTGAATCTCTCCAGAAGTCTCTCTCTCTCTCAGAATGCGTGGTGCAAAAATGTCACTGACAAAAAAAGGCAGGAAGCGGTCACCTTTAAATAGCGCTCCCCCAGTCCCTTTCTGACAGCATAACGCTCCCCTCAACCTGTCGTTGCTAGCGGCAGGCGGTAAGGCAGGGGGCGCCACTCAATATCCTGTCCGGGGCGCTAACGGGGCGTTGCGCACTCGACTGACGTCACGATCTGCCGGCGCAGGAGATCATGGCGGTAGTGTTTAGCGCCGCCGCAAAATGTCTAGTTAATTTCGCGAGCGGCGCAAACATTGCCGCGCCCGGCCTCTAGTTGCTTTGCGCCCCATTAGCGCCCTTTTAAGGCGCTAATGGGAGGCGCAAACAACTGAATTTTTCCCCCATGGACTTTCTGGCAGGAGGGTCACTGAATAACAATCAGGCATGGGAACCTGAGCTGACATTTCCCTCCCTAGCTCAGGTGTGGTGGGACTAATTGTATTATAGGAACATAGGAACATAGGGACAGGCCATTGAGCCCCCCGAGCCTGTTCCGCCATTCAATGAGATCATGGCTGATCTGCGACCTAACTCCATATACCCGCCTTTGGCCCATATCCCTTAATATCTTTGATTAACAGAAAGCTAGCAATCTCTGATTTAAAATTAACAATTGATCTAGCGTCAACTGCCGTTTGTGAAAGAGAGTTCCAAACTGCTACCACCCTTTGTGTGTAGAAGTGTTTCCTAACTTCACTCCTCTCTGGATGTAAAACTGTCAACTTAGTGTTGAAATTATAGGAAGTTCTGAAGTGGGCACTTGCACCTGCCAGGAGCTGAATTGGGACAGCCCAAATTCATGTCAGTTTGAACATTTTCAGTCCATCAGTCTTGGTTGGATTTGAGTACAGATATTGGAGTTGAAGGTTCTAACTAACTAAATGCGCTGACTAGTCCACCATTTCCCTTAGTTTTCTGGCTCTAATTTTTAGAATCCCCAACCAATGTAAATAGTTTCTCTCTATCTACCCTATCTGTTCCCCTTAATATCTTGAAAACTTCAATCAAATCACCCCTTAACCTTCTAAATTCTAGGGAATACAACCCTAGTTTGTGTAATCTCTCTGCATAATTTAACCCTTGGAGTCCAGGTATCATTCTGGTAAACCTACGCTGCACTCCCTCCAAGGCCAATATATCCTTCCTAAGGTGTGGTGCCCAGAACTGGTCACAGTACTCCAGCTGTGGTCTAACCAGGGTTTTGTATAGCTGTAGCATAACTTCTACCCCCTTGTATTCTTGTCCTCTAGATATAAAGGTTAGCATTCCATTAGCCTTTTTGATTATTTTCTGTACCTGTTCATGACATTTTAATGATCTATGTACCTGGACCCCTAAGTCTCTTTGGACCTCCACTGGTTTTAGCTTTTCACCATTTAGAAAGTACCCTGTTCTATCCTTTTTAGGTCCAAAGTGGATGACCTCACATTTACCTACACTGAAATCCGTTTGCCACAGTTTTGCCCATTCACTTAATCTATCAATAGCCATTTGCAATGTTATGCTTTCATCTACACTGCCTACAATGCTGCCTATCTTTGCGTCATCGGCAAATTTGGATATGTGGCTTTCTATGCCATCATCTAAGTCGTTAATAAATACTTTGAATAGCTGCGGCCCCAACACAGATCCCTGCGGGACATCACTAGGCACATCCTGCCAATTAGAGTACCTGCCCATTATCCCTGCTCTTGGTCTCCTGTTGCTTGTTCCAAATGCTGCCCTGGTTATGATAAACTAACATAACACAGGCTGGGGTTTTAAAGAAAAGAAAGAACTTGCATTGATAGAGCACATTTCAAGACCTTACGACGTCTCGAAGCACTTTACAACCAATTAAATACTTTTGAAGTGTAGTCTTTGTTGTAATGTGGGAAACGCGGCACCCAAATTCGTACAGCAAGATCCCACAAACAGCAATGTGACAATGACCAGATAACCTGTTTTAGTGATATGGACCACAACACCGGGGAGAACTCCCCTGCTCTTCTTCGAAATAGTGCCATGGGATCTTTTCCGTCCACCTGAGAGGGCAGACGGGGCCTTGGTTTAACATCTCATCCGAAAGACGGCACCTCTGACAAATGCCAGCTTGCAAGGACAGTGACCCTTAATTACCTGTTCACTGTGTTGATGTGGGCATAACCGTGCACATTGGTAGCTCTCCTGAGACCCTGGCCCTGTGAAAGGTAAATGCGCCTTAGGTCTGGAGGGCCCAGTAGCACACTAGGCAACCAAGCCTAGGGAGCACGCGCTTTCATGTTTAATCTACTTTCAGCAGCAGGTTCTATATTCCCTGCCTAATCTCAGCATGAATTGATACACAGAAATGATAAGGCAATGTATCCAAACACGTTTAAGTGCAAAGAACCAAAAACACTCACCCATTAAAAAAAAAATTAACATAAAGCAGGGAAGATTTTTTAAAAATACAGTACATTTCAATAGCTAAAGCCTGCTGATCATAATATACACAGACTGGTACATTCAGTGCTAAAGCTGCAAGTGGCCGTCTGTAAGTTATGTGGAATAATGACAGTTTTCCCAAGATACAATTAAACATATGTCTCCCAGTAGTAGCTTTTGCAATGCATGGATGGCCATTGTATGCCTAAGGGCAGTAATTTTTTCTACACAGGCACTGGGAGGAAGCTTGCAGGATGTTATCAGCATCCTGTTACTGTGACCTGCTGAGCAATATCAGGCTAATGTGTCCCCCCACACCACACCCCAGAGTCAACCTTTGGCTCCAGTCTGCTATCGATGCCCCAGCAAATTAATGATGTTATTTGCTAAAAGACAGGAACACAGAGGTTGCAATTACAGTGAAATGTTATTTCAATTAAAAGTCTGGTAAGGGCAACCAAAGCAGACATTAAATATACTTAGGAGTGAAAAGGACAATGAATTACTTATTTAATGTTATGCGTCTACCTATATGGTTTAAAAATGTTACAATGCTCTCTCTCCCTTAAGCTTCTTCTCTCCATTTAGCCTCCAACAGCTACAAAAATAGATGATTTTTGGTACCAGTTCTACTCAGCCAACAGGAACTACACTAACTTCAAGGTAGGGGGCACTAAACTAAATATTTTTCCCTATTCCCATTAAACACCTCATTTTTCCTCTTATGTATATTTTTGTCTTGTAATTACTCGAATCTGAGAGACTCTTTCAAAATATATTTCAAGTATATTTCAAAATTATGAGGGGTTTTAATAGAGTAGATAGGGAGAAACTGTCTCCATTGGCAGGAGGGCCGGTAACCAGGGGGCACAGATTTAAGGCGATTGGCAAAAGAATCAGAGGGGAGATGAGGAGAATTTGTTTTACACAGTGAGTTGTTGTGATCTGGAATGCACTGCCTGAAAGGGTGGTGGAAGCGGATTCAGTAGTAACTTTCAAAAGGGAGTTGGATAAAAACTTGGAAAGGAAAGGTTTTCAGGGCAAGGAGTGAATGAGGGAAAGAGTGGGACTAATTGGATAGTTCTTTCAAAGAGCCAGCACAGGCATGATTGCCTGAATGGTCTCCTTCTGCGCTGTATGATTCTATGATTCTATGTTTGTTTACAATCAGTTTAGCGCCCTTTAAGATCTTTGGTCAGATGGTGATGAGGGTGATGACAACAAGAACTTATACAGTCTCTTCAACGTAGAAAAGTGTAACACGTTGTTTCACAAGAAGAGGCTGGAAAAAAAAAATCTGAAAAATCAGACACTGAGCAAGAATTGGAAGATTATGGGGAGGTGACTGATGGTGAAACTAAAGAGGTTTTGAGAAGGCTTATGAAGGTGGGAGAGATGTAGCAGAGTGGAAGGGTTTAGGGAGAGAATTCCAGAGTGCGGTGCCATGATGGCTGATGGCTCTGCCACTAATGTGTTGGGGGAGGAAGCAACATTCCCTCTAAAAAAAAATTTGTGCGTGGCTCCTTTAACTGGCTGCGCGGTCCGTTCAAATTTTTGCACATGTGCGGTTTCTCCCATGTAAAAGCCGGTGAGCGGCCTGCGCGGGACCTCCAGACCGCTGTGCAGGCCAAATGTTGGCCACAAGACAGTGGTACAGGAGAGGGGAATGTTCAAGGAGCGATGATGTCAGGGCTAGGGGAGATTGCAGAAGATGGTGGAGTGAGACAATAGATGGATTTGTAGACAAGGGCAAGGATATTGAGATCAATGCTGTTCCTGTCACTGTCGAAGTCACAAGGGCTCTCATGCAAGTGAAAATGGGGCTTAAGTGATAATAATGGGTCTGGGAGGAGTGAACAGGGGGTCCGAGGATACAAGGCAGGTCTAGAGACAATAGGAGAATGATTGAGGTTGTTGGAAGCACAATAATTACTTATGGGGCAACATTTCTGGGCTAGAACAAAATCTCAAAATCAATATTTCAATGTAAGACCCATAGTTTAGAAGCTTTGTTCCACCCTCATTTCAGGTCCAGCATTCAGAGGAATGCTGGGAAGCACAGTAATGACCCAGCCATCTATTTACTTAACATATAGGTCAAAGTTAAACTCCAAGTCAAGCCAAGAGCTCTGGCTGTAGAAAGCTGGACACCCAATGCTAGGGATTTGATTTCAAATTACACTTTTAAATTATATTCCAACTCCCTTTTGTCCAGTGGGTGAATTATGCTGTTCTCAGACGGGCCACTCAGTAATACAGCTTATGGTAGTTGAATGCTGCATCTTGTGTGGTGTCATAACCTTGGTATAAAATGCTGTAGTTTTAATAAGTATTAACGGACAAGCATTAGATACATTTTTGATTATTGAGGTTGACGAATATCTACCAAATACCTAGATTTCAGAGATCGTCGTATACATATACAAATCTGCATTATGTGTCCTCAGAGTTACAATAAAGTAAGGATCATATTCTAAAAGATTTTTAAAAATGTGAAGGACTTGCTCTTAGAAATGTCTTGCAAGGAGTTGCTGGAACCCATTTTGTTGCCTTACTTTAGTAAATTTACACAGATAAAATTCAGAGAACGACTATCTCTGAAATCTAGGTATATGGTAGCAATTTGGTAGATATTCTTCAACTGCAATAATGCAATAATCAAAACTGTATCTAATGCTAGTCTGTTAATACTTATCGCTCAGAGAAGGATAAAGCAAGGAGTAGTGTCCGTTTGGCTTGTGCTCTCATCTCTGAGCCAGAAGGTTGTAAGTTCTAAACCCCAATCCAAAATGTATGTAAATAATCTATGTTTACACTCCGGTGTAGCACTGAAGGGGTGCTGCATTGTCAAACCTGCTGTCTTTCGGACTGAGGAAAGAAAACAGTGTGTATTTTATTAACTGCAATGACCTCTCGACGAAAGGTCAAAAGATGGAATCAACTGCCGGCATCCCCCCCCCCCCCCGCCACTGATCCGAAGTAAAGAACTTTATGAGGTATGTCAGTGCATTGGTAATAAAGTATTCTTCTGAGTACATCAAATGGACTTTTCCTGTGAACTAACTGGCACTAGGATTGTTTTTATTGGCATCAGTGACTAATTGTTTCCATTAAAAGTCAACATAAAGATCCTGAATACAACCTAATTCACGGGATTTAATGCTCAGGATAAGATCATTTTATTGTAAATAAGATTCAGCCGCCTTCACTTTCCATTGCTCGGTTCCATAATCTCACCAGCCCCCAAACACCACAAAAATACATAATCTGTTATTATTTATCATCTCTGCTTTCAGTCTGCTAATTTATTTTTTCTCTTTATTTCCACTTTATTTTTATTCTGTTTTTTCCCCACTTTTTCCCTGTCTCTAATTTTCTTTCTGTAAATTATTTTAATTTCTCCTGTCATTTAATTTACTATTTACGCTTCTGCATATTTCCTCTTTTCGGCTTCCCTCAGTTTGTATTTTAACCATATTCCTTTGTTTGTTTACTTCCCCCCTCATATCTTTGACAACCAGTGAGTAATCACTGCAGCGCTTGAAGTGACACTGATTCACAGATGGTGATAAAGAATTGAACCAGTTCCCGCTCTCCAGTAAACTCTTTCACACTTGTTTTTTTGTTTGGGGGGGTGGGGGGCGGGTGGGGGAGGCTTATTGTTTTACAACCACAAGGTTGAGAAATATAAGTTCTGGAGATTCGAGATAGTTTTACTTGTGGGGCTCAGAGAGCGAACCAATCGCTCACAGGAAAACCGCCGTAAGGATTAAAAGCCGAGTAAAACTCCCAGTCTATAGAAAGCTGAATTGCTAGGCTGAAGCAGCTGCAGCTAGCTTAGTTTTTGACCAAGCACAGAGCCACCTCCTGTTGAACAATTACTGGTACTTTTATCCATATATATACAGCACCAGCCATTGTGAGAGCTGGAGAACAGTGAGTGAGTCAGCAAGCAGTGACTCCGTTTGCAGTTTTTGCACTTTCACCATCTCAGAACATCCCAAAGGGCTTTACAGCCAATGAAGTACTTTATTTGAAGTGTAGTCACTGTTATAATGTAGGAAACGTAGCAGCCAATTTGCGCACAGCAAGCTCCCACAAACAGCAATGTGATAATGATAATCTGGTTCTTTTTTGGGATGTTGATTAAGGGATAAATATTGGTCCGGACATAGCAGATAACTCCCCTGCTCTTCTTTGAAATATTGCCATGGGATCTTTTGCATCCACCTGAGAGGGCAGACGGGGCCTCGATTTAATGTCTCATCCAGAAGACGGCACCTCCGACAGTGCAGCACTCCCTCAGTACTGCACTGGAGTGTCAGCCTAGATTTTTGTGCTCAAGTCTCTGGAGAGTGGACTTGCTTCTGAGTCCAGAAGGTTGTAGGTTCAAGAGCGCTACCCACTGAGCTACGGCTGACACTCAACTTCATGATTGAATGAAGCCGAGAGCTAAAAAAAAAACTGTATTCTGCCACAAAGAGATGTGAGCTCAAACCTAGAGGAGCAGTATCATCTGCACAAATGTGAATTTTCTTTTTTCCTATGGCTACCATCCTTGAGGCCTGAGTGAGACTCCCAATTCAGTGGCAATCAATGTGCACTTGTGTGCTGTGGACCTGTGCTCGATAGAAGGTCAGTGGAGACTGCCATCGTTCTACTCAGGGTCCTTAAACCCAGCAGAGAGAGGAAACTGTCATCACCTCAGTCTGTTTTGAATTGTAGCCTAGCTCCCAGAGGGGAAAGGTCAGCGTGCTAACTCACTAACTTTTTTCTTTTTATGCTGCCTTTATACTCCACAAATTTAGCATTGGTGTGAAGGTGGTGTAATAAAAGAAAGACAATAACAAGGCTGCAGAAACACAAAGGAGAATATCTTCTTGGGAAAGGTGGGTTTTGTAGTGGACAGTAGAGTGCCTTCTCCCCCTCCACTGAGACACTGTAAACTTCCATTTGACAATTTCTATCCATACACTTCTCTTAGTTGGACTTGAGGTTGCAACAGAACCATTCTGGTGACAAAACTAACTGCTAGTGCGACGAGTTTAACCAGTGCAAACTCACATGCAATGGACAGAAATAGATCCTAAAAAGTATTATTGGATAGAAATGTAGCACTGGTGTACTGCTCTTAGTTATATAAAAGCAATGGGATGACTTTGTGCGATAGTGTAAAATGGATAATAGCGAGTCGGCAGCCCGTTGTACATCTTCAATGGAAATAAAAATTGAGCGATGTAAAACGGGCTGCTGTCTCACTATCACCCGTTTTACACGATCGCACAAAGTCAAGATCTACCCCAATGTATTTTGCCCAAAGCCATATACTAAGTGCATTGCAGATTGAATAAACTAGAAGCTATACTAAGGGTTCCTGGCATGTTTGGAGCTCATACATCAGCAGGTGGCAGAGGGTTCATGGTACCTGTGGAGTAACGGCTCAGGAAATACCGGAGATTCCCTGCAATCTGTGGAGCCCATACTTCAGCAAGTACCAGAGGGATTCTGGCCCATGCTTTACCTGGGGGGGTTTCCAGCGCCTGTGGAGCCCATACCTCAGCAAGTGCCAGAGGGTTGCTGGCGTCTCGGGAGTATTACCTCAACAAGTACCAGAGAGGTTAGGGCACCTGTGGAGGATATATCCTGGCAATTACTGAAGTATTGCAGGACGTGTGGAACTATACCAGTAATGGAAGGGGGGGCATGTAGTAGATGAACAGCAAAGCAGGTTAATCTGTTGTGTGGTTTGGAACACAGGAAAAGGAAAATGTACGGTTCTGAACAGAGTGGCTTACTAATTTTTAATGTGGATTTTGAGTCACGTTCATGTAAACTTTTCTCTGTCACTTTCATGAGTGTGGTCCTTATTAGTTCCTTACAATTCCTCTATTAAGGATTGCTGGAGACAGAGTGGAAAACCTTGCGTCCAGATATTCTGCTCAAAGGTTTTTTTTTTGCACGAAGAAAAAGGAAAAACCAAAAAAAACACAAAAGCTCTAATACAGGCTGCCACTGAAAGTCCTGCCATCAGTCTCCGGGCATATCTTCGCAACCTCTTCCTGCCAATTTTATATTATCACAGGGCTGTCAACAGTAATCACGCACAATAAGTTCCAGCTCACAGAGTGTATGTTTTTCTTCAGCATTTTCCTCACTCTTCTTTTAACATTTCACAAGCCAGCCGTCTCCACTTTGAATAATTGTCCCCGTGGGCAGTTTTGAAAAGCTCAGAACACACTACAAAATGATAAATTACAACCACGAATCCTCCACACTGCTAAAAGATGTTAGCACTGCATCTTAATATGCAAGTGTGATGTGATGAAAATTAAGCCTCTTCATCTGCTCCACAATTGTAAGTTTAGAGCTTAGGCCATTTAGGAGTGAAATCAGGAAGCCGTTTTTTTTAACACAAAGGGTAGTGAAAATCTGGAACTCTCTCCCCCCTAAAAGATGCTGGGGGTCAATTGAAATTTTCAAGACTGAGGTAGTTAGATTTTTGTTGGTAAGGGTGTCAAGGGATATGGAACAGAGGTGGGTAAATGGAGTTGTGCTACAGATCAGCTGTGATCTAATAGAATGGTGGAACAGGTTCGAGGGGCTGAATGGTCTACTCCTGTTTCTATTTTCCTGTATTCAACACATCTACTAACTGGTTGCCTCCTAAAATTAAGGGGATTTCACTGCACATCCTCTTTTACAGGGGCAATGATCAGATAGCAGTAAGACAGAGTAGATAGAGAGAAACTGTTCCCATTGGCGGAAGGGTCGAGAACCAGAGGAGACAGATTCAAGGTGATTGGCAGAAGAACCAAAGGCAACATGAGGAAAAACGCAGCGAGTGCTTAGGATCTGGAACGCAAAGGATGGTGGAGGCAGACTCAGTCGTGGCTTTCAAAGGGGAATTGGATAAGTACCTGAAGGAAAAAAAATTGTTGGGCTACGGGGAAAGGGCGGGGGGAGTGGGATTAGCTGAAGTGCTCTTGCAGAGAGCCGGCACGGGCTCGACAGGCCAAATGGCCTCCTTCTGTGCTGTAACCATTCTATGATTCTATGATTCTATAAAAATTGTACTGCGCTCCCCTTTAAAAGGAAATTATTTCTTCATATTAATCGATATTTTCTTTCAGAGAGGTGGGGAAGAAGTGCAACTTGTATTATTAGCTAGTACCATAAGCGTTCAGACTTAAACCCACTGCTCAAACTGCACTCAAATACATATGTCATGCATTATTTTTTTCTGTACTTTCCTGTCAACTGCATCAGTCAAATGAGCCATATGATTGCACTTTATTTTACATTACTGGCTGCTTTTATCAAACTCCAGCTACTTGATTGACTGGAGAGACTAATTCTTGTTAGTGTATCATTTTCTAAGAATGTGCTTTTACTGGTTGTAATCACTAACCAGTGTGTTTGAAAACTTATTTAGAATTCAAACCCTTAAGGTACATATTCTAACCCATCTATTAGCATCATTCTGTAGGCCCCGTTCTGGGTGATGGGCGCTCCAGCTGATTAAATATGTGGGAGTAACAGAGTGCTTTAATCAGCTCTCAGCATTCGGTTGAAAGGATATATTGGCCTTGGAAGGGGTGCCGCGCAGATTCACCAGAATGATACTGGGACTTAGAGGGTTAAATGATCAGGACAGGTTGTACAGACTAGGCTTCTATTCCCTTGAGTAAAGAAGATTAAGGAGTGATCTAATTGTGATGAAATATGTCATTCATCAGACTCTGTATTTAACTACATATATTGTATTGCCTGCTCCGGTGTTTTACCTTGTATTGTACATAGTGCACCGCCCCCTTTCTCCCCATTGGATGTGTCGGCTCCGCCCATACCTGGCCCTACTTAAGACAAGCCCAGGCTTGTCTTGCAGCAGAATGCTAGGTGAAGCCACAGGCATCTTTCTTTGCTAATAAAAGCCTTGTTTTATTCAGTTAACTTTGAGCCTTGAAGTTATTGAGGTGCATCACTAATTGAGGTGTTTAAGACGATTAAAGGATTTGATAGGATAGATAGAGAGAAACTCTTTCCTCTGGTGGGGGAGCCCAGAACAAAGGAGCATAGCCTTAAAATTAGAGCTAGGCCGTACGGGGGTGATGTCAGGAAGCACTTCTTCGCACAAAGGTAGTGGAAATCTGGAGATCCCTCCCCCAAAAAGCTGTTGAGATTAGGGGTCAATTGAAAATTTCAAAAGTGAGAGTGATAACATTTTTGTTAGGCAAAGATATTAAGGGTTATGGAACTAAGACGGGTAAATAGAGTTAAGATGATCAGCCATGATCTAACTTTTTTAAAATTTGTTTATGGGATGTGGGCGTCGCTGGCAAGGCCAGCATTTATTGCCCATCTCTAATTGCCCTTGAGAAGGTGGAGGAAGAGCAGGCTTGAGGGGCTGAATGGCCTACTCCTGTTTCTATGGTTCCTGTCCCCTATTCCAGCATTCACTAAGGGTGGAATCGGAACCTCAACTGAGCTCAGATGGAGGAAAAATACTTGTAACTTGCCGCCAGCATGTGATGTCCCAATGATCAGTGGTGATCCTTGTTCTGTTCCAGTGCATTCATACATCAATAACTGTTTCAATGTATTGCACTCTCTTTTTGGGGGGGGTGGGGTGGAATACCTGTCAAAATAAAAACCACATATTTTAATCCTGAGTGAACCCAGTATAGAGCATTGTGTTCCCTGAATGTATATTGTGTATTTGAGCACTCATCCAATACTTTTAATGAATGAAAAGTCATGGGGCTGCAAACAGGCAGGTGCAGCAAGCAGTTAGGAAGGCAAATGGCCTTCCTTGCAAGAGGATTTGAGTACAGGAGCAAGGATGTCTTTCTACAGTTATACAGGGCCTTGGTGAGATCACACCTGGAGTACTGTGTGCAGTTTAGGTCTCCTTACCTAAGAAAGGATATATTTGCCATAGAGGGTGTGCAGTGAAGGTTCACCAGACTGATTTCTGGGATGGCAGGACTGTTGTATGAGGAGAGATTGGGTCAAGTAGGCCTGTATTCACTAGAGTTTAGAAGAATGTGAGGGGATCTCATTGAAATGTATAAAATTCTGACAGGGCTGGACAGACTGGATGCAGGGAGGATGTTTCCCCTGGCTGGGGTGGTCTAGAACGAGGGGTCACAGTCTCAGGATACGGGGTAGGGCATTTAGGACTGAGATGAGGAGAAATTTCTTCACTCAGAGGGTGGTGAACCAATGGAATTCTCTACCACAGAAGGCTATGGAGGCCAAGTCACTGAACATATTTAAGAAGGAGTTAGATAGATTTCTAGGCACAAAAGGCATCAAGGGGTATGGGGAGAGAGCGGGAATATGATATTGAGATAGAGGATCAGCCATGATCATATTGAATGGCGGAGCAGGCTCAAAGGGCCCAATGGCTTACTCCTGCTACTAATTTTTTATGTTTCTAAACTGAGCGCTCGCACAAATTCCTGACAATCTGCCCCGATGTGTAAGCTCTGCAACCAAAACTGTAACTGCCTCTAATAAAAACATGGATCCACATCCTTCTTCAGCAACTTGATTGGCCAATAGTGATCATGCGACATTTCCAATTCCATGCCACTTTCGAGCAATCTCGCTGATCAGTTGGAGTTCTGTAACCATTCTATTCCTGGCACGTTCTGGCAATCTTCTTAGCTGCAGGTAAATGCATTAACTGGCCTGATTGTTCCATGTTTGGTTGACACAGCCCAACAGTTTTACAGAGGCAGTTTTACCAGTGTTTAAGATGGCAGCCAGTGTTGCTCCTTCCCACCTCTTCACCTCTGCCCAGCTTCCTTTTGGTCTCCGATCCTTGCTCTGTAAAGTGCTTTTGAAATATTTTTTCACCCTACTCCTCTAACATACAATGTTTGATCCTGTGCATATAGTTGAGCAATTAACCACAGTGCCTCCAATTGTGATGAGCTGGGAAATCAGTGAGTTGGCAAGCAATGAAGTAAATAAATTGCTCTTGTTCTGAAGACACAGCCTGACTTTTCCTCCTAAATGATTTAAAACATAGAAACATAGAAGATAGGAGCGGCCATTCGGCACCTCGAGCCTGTTCCGCCATTTAATGAGATCATGGCTGATCATCCAAATTCAGTACCCTGTCCCTGCTTTCTCCCCATATCCCTTGATCCCTTTAGCCTTAAGAAATATATCGAACTCCTTCTTGAATATATTTAATGAATTGGCTTCAACTGCCTTCTGTGGTAGAGAATTCCACAGGTTCACCACTCTCTGGGTGAAGAAATTCCTCCTCATTTCAGTCCTAAATGGCTTACCCCTTATCCTTAGACTATGACCCCTGGTTCTGGACTCCCCCGCCATCGGGAACATCCTTCCTGCATCTAGTCTGTCTAGTTCTGTTAGAATTTTATAAGTTTCAATGAGATCCCCTCTTATTCTTCCAAACTCTAGCAAATACAAGCCCAATTGACCCAATCTCTCTTCATACGTCATTCCTGCCATCCCAGGTATCAGTCCGGTGAATCTTCGCTGCACTCCCTCCATGGCATGAACATCCTTCCTCAGATAAGGCGACCAAAACTGCACACAATACTCAAGGTGTGGTCTCACCAAGGCCCTGTATAACTGCAGCAAGACATCCTTGCTCCTGTACTCGAATCCTCTCACTATGAAGGCCAACATACCATTTGCCTTCTTAACCGCCTGCTGCACCTGCATGCTTACCTTCAGTGACTGGTGCACAAGGACACCCAGGTCTCGTTGCACTTCCCTTTTTCGCAATCTATTGCCGTTCAGATAATAATCTGCCTTCCTGTTTTTGCCACCGAAGTGGATAACCTCGCATTTATCCACATTATACGGAATCTGCCATGCATCTGCCCAATCACCCAACCTGTCCAAATCATACTGAAGTTTCTCTGCATCCTCCTCACAGCACACATGCCCACGCAGCTTTGTGTCGTCTGCAAAGTTGGAGATAATTACATCTACTTCCCTCATCTAGATCATTAATATATATTGTGAATAACTGGGGTTCAAGCCCTGATCCCTGCGGTACTCCTCTAGTCACTGCCTGCCACTCGGAAAAAGACCCCTTTATTCCAACTCTTTGCTTCCTGTCTGCTAACCAGTTCTCTATCCAAGTCAGTACCTTACCCTCAATCCCATGTGCTTTAACTTTGCATGCTAATCTCTTATGCGGGACCTTATTGAAAGCCTTCTGAAAGTCCAAATACATCACATCCACTGGTTCTCCCTGATCTATTCTACCAGTTACATCCTCAAAAAATTACAGTAGATTAGTCAAGCACGATTTACCTTTTGTATATCTATGTTGACTTTGTCCAATCCTGTCACTGTTTTCCAAGTGCTCTGCTATTACATCTTTTATAATGGACTCTAGCATTTTCCCCACTATCGATGTCAGGCTTACCGGTCTGTAATTCCCCGTTTTCTCTCTAACACCTTTTTTAAATAGTGGGGTTACATTAGCTACCCTCCAATCCATGGGAACTGTTCCAGAGTCTATAGAATTTTGGAAGATGACCAGCAATGCATCAATATTTCTAGGGCCACTTCCTTAAGTACCCTAGGATGTAGATTATCAGGCCCTGGGGATTTATCGGCCTTCAATCCCGTCAATTTCCCTAACACCATTTCCGTACAAATATTGATTTCATTCAGTTCCTCCATCTCATTAGACCCTATGTTCCCTGACATCCTTTGTGAAGACAGAACCAAAGTATGTATTTAATACTCTACAGCCCTCTGGACTCAACATAGAGTTCAACAAGTTCAGATCATAACCTCGGCCCCTATCACATATATATATATTTTCTTTTTTTTATCCACACTTTTTGTTTGGCATTTGTTTCTTCCCTCCCACATGGCAGCTGTCCTTCATTCTGCCAGCGCAATTCACACCTCATCTAGAGCCATCCTTTGTACCTTAACCTGTCCCATTACCACCTCCTCTTGCCTTGAATATCTCTTAATGTCTCTCAATGTCTCTTAATCTCTCCTGCTTTCTATCCTATCACTGACCTTCCCTTTTGTTCTTTCATCCCCTCCCCCATTTCCCAGCCCCTAAACTTGCTTTCCATTTCCTGCTTTTTTCCAGTTCTGACGAAAGGTCTTCGACCTGAAATGTTGACTCTGTTTCTCTCTTCACGGATGCTGCTTGGCCTGCTGAGTTTTTCCAGCGTTTTCTGTTGTTATTTTGGATTTCCAGCATCTGCAGTATTTTGCTATGTATTTTGCTATGTCTGCCATTTCTTTGTTCCCCATTATAAATTCCCCTGATTCTGACTGCAATGGACCTACGCTTGATTTCACCAATCTTTTTCTCTTCACATATCTATAGAAGCAAAAATCAAGGTGAGGTAAAGTAACTACTGCTGCCCTGGGTGAGGTCAGCTAGCTCAGCACAGAGCAGGACCCGGAGGCCTTTCTGATCTATAAAGCTCAGGAGCACACCTAGAAGTGCATTTAGCGCTGTGCCAATGGTATCAAAGCAATTTGGACAGCTTGGACAGGCTGTTGCCCCTGACTGGATAGTCCAGAACCAGAGGCCACAGTCTCAGGGTAAGGGGTCGGCCATTTAGGACTGAGATGAGGAGAAATTTCTTCATTCAGGAGGGTTGTGAATCTTAGGAATTCTCTGTCCCAAAGGGCTGTGGATGCTCAATCGTTGAGTATATTCAAGACAGAGATCAATAGATAATCAAGGAATATGGGGTTAGGGCAGGAAAGTGGAGTTGAGGTAGAAGATCAGCCATGATCTTATTGAATGGCGGAGCAGGCTCGAGGGGCCGTATGGCCTACTCCTGCTCCTATTTCTTATGTTCTTATGTTCATTACTGCTAATCAGAATAATTCTGAAGTTTAAATACCACAATATTCCTTAATAGGTCAAAAGCAGATGCCAATTTCTGCCCCTTTTCGGCCCTCCCCCTCTGCTCAGAGTGCTGAGTCTTGCTGGGATCTGGCCCTGCTGGCTCCAATACCTGGCCCAAGTGATTCATCTCCATGTGCGAGCCTGGCTAACTAACAGAAAGCAGAGAGTCGGGATAAATGGGTCATTTTCTGGTTGGCAAACGGTAACTAGTGAGGTGCCACAAGGATCGGTGCTGGGGCCACAACTATTTACAATCTACATTAATTACTTGGATGAAGGGATTGAGTGTAATGTAGCCAAGTTTGCGGATGATACAAAGCTGGGTGGGAAAGCAAGTTGTGCAGAGGACTCAAAGAATCTGCAAAGGGATATAGACAGGCTAGGTTAGTGGGCAAACATTTGGCAGATGGAGTATAATGTGTGAGAGTGCGAGGTTATCCACTTTGGCAGGAAAAATAAAAAAGCAAACTATTAATTAAATGGAGAGAGATTACAAAATGCTACAGTTCAGAGGGACCTGGGGGTCCTTGTGCATGAAACACAAAATGTTAGCATGCAGGTACAGCAAGTAATCAAAAAGGCAAATGGAATGTTGGCCTTTATTTCAAGGGGGTTGGAGTATAAAAGCAGGGAAGTCCTGCTACAACTGTACAAGGTATTGGTGAGACCACACCTTGAGTACTGCGTACAGTTTTGGTCTCCTTATTTAAGGAAGGATATACTTGCATTGGCGGCAGTTCAGAGACGATTCACTAGGTTAATTCCAGAGATGAGGGGTTTGACTTATGAGGAAAGGTTGAGCAGGCTGGGCCCATACTCATTGGAATTTAGAAGAATGAGGTGATCTTATCGAAACATACTGAGGGGGCTCGACAGGGTAGATGCAGAGAGGATGTTTCTCCTCGTGGGGAAATCTAGAACTCGGGGGCACAGTTTTAGAATAAAGGGTCGCCCTTTTAGAGCTGAGATGAGGAGGAGCTTCTTCTCTCAGAGGGTCGTAAATTTGTGGAATTCTCTGCCCCAGAGAGCTGTGTAGGCTGGGTCATTAAATACATTTAAAGTGGAGACAGACAAATTTTTGCAAGATAAGGGAGTGAAGGGTTATGGGGAGCGGGCGGGGAAGTGGCTTTGAGCCCTAGATCAGCCATGATCTTATAGAATGGCTCGAGGGGCCAAGTGGCCTATTCCTGCTCCTATTTCTTATGTTCTTACGTAGATGGATATGCTGATAGGGTTAGATGAAGAGGGGTTGAAAGAGGCTCAGTTGGAGCATAAATGCTGGCGTAGAGAAGTTGGGCTGAATGGCCTGTTTCTGTGCTGTAAATTCTATGTAATTTTAGACAGTAAAGGGGTGGAATTGTTATTTGGTAACAGCGAAGCGGCAAGCAGTTTTACACCCCGCCCTGATGTTAATGGAGACGAGAATTGGGGTGGGGCGCAAAACTGGCTGCCGATTTGTTACCGCCCGTTTTGTGCTTCCACCGAAGATTAATTACACCTCCCTCACTAACTGTTTGGCGATCATCGGAGGTATTACAACTGTGCCGGATTCTGTTCTAATCTGATGTCAACACACACACTTTCCAGCAGGGGGTGCTGAATTATCTGGAGTATCCGATTTTCGTCCTCGCTACCCCAGGGAGACTGAGGCCAACATTGGCGTCTCTACTGCAGTTGTGGCTAAGATCAGCGTAGACTGGGAATTAATTTGGGGACCATCTGGTCCGTCTGGCTCACTTATATACTGCCATTGGCAGAGTTCATGGGCTGGATTTTCATTGAGGAGGCAGGTAGGAGGCGGGGCTACAACTTTCGGGGTTGTAGTCCCACCTCCATCAAGTTGTAGCCAACCCACGCGATTTTGACTTGATTGACCTTGTTGAACCTGCCCAGCGGGCTCAGCAGGCCAATTAAGGGCCTCCCGGCAACAGGTGTCGTCACAGATTGATATTTCATCTGTCAAGAGCTTTTGACAGATGAAATATCAGCGTTTGACAACTGTTTGAAGCTGTCAAACACTGACAATCTGTACTCTAAGTTAATTCCTTCCTCTCAGGATGATTTAGAGATCTCTCCGGAACAGAAAGCTGAATGCTGCAATTTTTGACAGATCGCGGCCATTCTGCTTTCTGTGCCGGTGAGATGAGGGACTCCCGAGACCTGAAGGAATAAAGGTAAGTAAATGTAAGTAAAACTTCTTTAAACATTTTAAACACACCAAACACACTTACCTCTGCATTCATGCACCCATCACTCACCTGAACAGTGCGGGGCAGGTACCCGCCTCCTTTGAAACTGGCATGGAGGTGGGTTGGGGGCGGGATGGGTTTGTGCCCCCCGATTTCGGGATTTTAACCCCCACATGCCTCCAATCCTGCCTCCACGGCCCAATGAAAATCCTGCCCTATGATTCTTTCTTTCATTTTATTATTAATCCCCCATTTTACATATTTTCTCCTTTAGGTAACCCATTCATACCAGGCATTCTTCTTTGGCCTAGAGATTAGATGGTGGTCCTATTCCCAAGCTGTTAATGTCTCCGTAAACATGTGCAAGGAGGTGCACAAGAATAGACAGGCCTCTAATTTTAACTCCCTTCCTTTGTAGAAGTCTCTCCTAGTGGCATGTCTGAGTTTAGGAACTGATTACGCGTGGCTACAAAACCCTGTTAACCCTTTGACTGAAGTCTCTAAAAAGGTCCATTTTATGAACTTCCTGTTCTGGCTCAGAGCTTCACGTGCCAGAGGCATGGGGTAGATGCAGGGAGGGTGTTTCCCCTCGTGGAGGAATCTAGAACTAGGGGGCATAGATTCAGAATAAGGGGTCACCCGTTTAAGACGGAGATGAGGAGGAATTTCTTCTCTCGGAGGGTCGTGAATCTTTGGAATTCTCTTCCCCAGAGAGCTGTGGAGGCGGAGTCAGTGAATATATTCAAGGCGGAGATAGACAGATATTTGAGCTACAGGGGAGTCAAGGGTTATGGGGAACAGGCAGGAAAGTGGAGTTGAGGCTGTAGTGTATGTACCTTTAAGAGGAACTATGTTTTTGAAGCCCCTGTATACTGTAGTACCAGTAGTGACCACTCGGGTACATAAGCCTGTATAGCGTCTTGTGCAGTTAGTTCACCTCCAGACTTTGTTCAGTAAACACTTGTTAAATCAACTCCTGCATTCCGTGTCTCCATTAACACACGGATCTAACAGTGGTGACGAGTTAGAAACGAACTTACCTGCAATTCGGCAGCACCTCAAGGAGATCGATTCCTCAGACGAAGGTCGAAGCCAGAAGCAAGAAAAAAAAACTGTGGTTTCACCAGCTAAACGGGCTGGTGGCAGGTAGTGCACTGATCCTTCCTGGGCTGCGGCGGGCTAGAGCTCGATCGGGTGGCTCTGCAACGGGGCCGGACAGCGAGTCGGGAAGCAGAAGCAAAGAGAGAGGGTGGAGCACTCAGGGCATGGCCGGTGCTGCAAAGCAGGTCGGCGTTCAGACCGAGCAGAGGGAGGGGAAAGTCCCAGAGGATCTGCTCCATGACGGGAACGGTTCTCCAAGTAACGGAGAAACTATTGAAGCGATATTAAAAAAAATTAGAAATACCGCGAAAAGCTGCAGGTCGCAACGGGAACCGCGGAGAACAGCGTTGGCAGCGGCGCCATCTTAACTCGGCGGGGAAGAAAGAAAAGCGCGGGA
Organism: Somniosus microcephalus; assembly: GCF_052327205.1. NCBI lineage: Eukaryota > Metazoa > Chordata > Chondrichthyes > Squaliformes > Somniosidae > Somniosus > Somniosus microcephalus. The sequence continues at coordinate 259,444,635 of NC_140992.1, read as the reverse complement.
GGCGCCATTTTGATCCATCGGGGACGGAGGAAAAGCGCGGGAAGCGCCATTTTAGATTTTCAAGATGCCGAAGACTGGCAATATTACTGCTTTCGATAGTGATATAGAAGATTGGACCACATATGTGGAAAGAGTGCAGGTATATTGCAAGGTGAATGAAGTAACGGATGATAAAAAGGCATCGGTACTTCTAAATCTGATGGGCGCAAGGACATACGGGCTGTTACGAAACTTGATCACTCCAGCCAAACCGATGGACAAGAATTTTAAGGAGATTGTTGATACCTTACAGGAGCACTTAAACCCAACACCGCTGCTGATAGCGGAACGATTCAAATTCTTCAGGAGGAATCAGCACAAGAATGAAAGTAACGCTGATTACCTCACCGAATTACGAAAGCTGTCAAAGCACTGCCAATTCGGGGCAGGACTGGCAGATTCTCTACGAGACAAATTCGTCTGCGGTCTCCTAAGCGAAGGAACACAGAAAAGACTACTTTCTGAGAAAGATTTGACACTGGACAAGGCTTTCAGTGTGGCTGTATCATACGAAGCAGCAGCAAGAGGAGCTGCAGAGATACAGCAAAAGCCACAGGACTTCGGCACCCATGAAATGACACGGGGTTTCGAGAGATGTTATCGCTGCGGCAGATCCACCCATGACCAGAAGGACTGCTGGTTCATGGACAAAGCATGCAGGCAACGCGGAAAGATGGGACACATTGCACGTGTATGCAGATCTGGAAAGAAATCCGCTGACAGTAAAAAGGTCAATAAGGAAAAGTACAGAAAGGTACAAATGATGACGGACAGTATCTCCGAAGACCAGAAGAGTGATAGCGACTCCGGAAACAAGAGACTAAGCTGTCTCAAATTACATAATGTAATTGCCAAAGAAGATTACCAGACCATTTGGGTTACCCTCACGATAGCGGGGTCCCCAGTCAAAATGGAGCTAGATACAGGATCAGCTCTGACCGTCATGAGTCGACGGGATTACGAGCGGCTATTTCCGCATATACCTTTGAAAGACACATCCACTATCTTGAAGACATATACGGGGCAGAAAGTATACCCCAGAGGGAAAATAAGGGTGCCTGTTGTATACAACGGCAAGGAAATACAGAAGTTGTATTTATACGTTCTGCAAGATGGTGGTCCACCGTTGTTGGGACATGAATGGATCAGAAAGATACGTTTAGACTGGCACTCCATTCAGGCACTTACGGTGACCAGTAAGAAAAAAACGATGATGACGTCATACCTGGACGATTAAAAGAAATCTTGGCTAACGCCAAAGAAGTGTTTCAACAGGAACTAGGAACCCTGAAAGGCGCCACCGCCTCAATAAAAGTGGAAGATGCGGCATTCCCAAGTTTTTTAAGGCAAGGCCGGTGCCATATGCAATTCGTCCAGCCGTCGAGGCAGAGCTGGAGAATTTGGAAAAAGCAGGCGTGTTATCCAAGGTAGATTGGAGCGAGTGGGCAACACCCATCGTCCCGGTCATGAAGAAAACGTTGAATAATGATAAATCTGAAGAACAGAGAAAAGTTCGCATCTGTGGGGACTTCAAGGTGACTGTAAACCCGGTTCTTCACACGGTACAGTATCCTCTTCCGAGGATAGAAGATATTTTCGCCTCACTATCCGGAGGGAAATGTTTCACCAAAATTGACTTAGCACAGGCATATCTACAGATGGAGGTTGAGGAGGCCTCTAAAAAGTATCTCACAATAAACACACACAAAGGCCTGTACCAGTACAATCGACTGGTTTTCGGAGTGGCATCAGCTCCGACTATCTGGCAAAGAGCTATGGAGCAAGTCCTGCAAGGGATTCTGGGGACTCAATGCTACCTAGACAACATCCTTGTAACAGGAGAAAACGACAACGAGCACCTTGCCAACTTGGTGCTCACGAGGCTGAGAGGACGGGGCCTACGAGCAAATCGCCCCAAGTGCGAATTTTTCCAGAAACAAATATCATATTGTGGCCATGTCATTAACGAAGAAGGGTTGCATAAGTCACCTGAAAAAATTGAAGCGGTCGTAAAGGCCCCAGCGCCTGAAAATGTCTCACAATTAAGGTCGTTCCTGGGATTAGTAAATTACTATCATAAATTTTTACCAAACTTGTCGACGGTTCTGCACCCTCTTAACGCACTGCTACAAACGGGAGTAGTTTGGAAATGGAGCGAAGACTGTAAACGTGCCTTCCATAAATGCAAAGGCTTGATCACGTCCAGGGAAGTGTTGGCTCATTACAACCCATCACTGCCAATCAGACTGGCGTGTGATGCATCCCCTTACGGCGTGGGAGCGGTATTATCGCATAGATTCCCCGATGGCTCGGAGCAGCCGATAGCTTTTGCATCACGCTCATTGAACTCAGCTGAGCGTAACTATGCCCAGATCGACAGGGAGGCACTCAGCTTGGTGTGGGGGGTGAAGAAATTCAACCATTACCTACATGGACAAAAATTTACCTTGTTGACTGACCATCAACCCCTCGTCTCCATATTCAACCCTAAAAAGGGCGTTCCCATTATGACAGCGCAAAGGCTACAGAGGTGGTCCCTTTTCCTAGGGGCACACCAATATGACATAGAATACAAAGGAACAAAACAGCATGGGAATGCTGACGGGTTATTGCGCCTACCGTTGCCAACGGTAGAAGAGGCGCCTACAGTGGATCCAGTGGAGATGTTCCACTCGACCATAGTGGAATGTCTACCGGTGACAAATTCTACCATTGAAAAGGAAACGCGAAATGACCCGACTCTCTCACGAGTCTACGATTTAACGGTGAAGGGATGGCCAGCACATGGCGAACCACTGTTGCCAGCATTCTCGCAAAGAAGAGAACAGCTGTCAGTGTGCCGAGGAACCTTGATGTGTGGATCCAGTGTGGTGATTCCACCCGAACTCAAGGATAGAGTGCTAAAGGAGCTTCATGAGGGGCATCTGGGTGGAGTGAAAATGAAGAACTTAGCCAGAGCGTTTGTGTGGTGGCCAGGTATCGATGGAGACATTGAAGAAATGACCAAGAGCTGTCTAGGATGCCAGAAGGTCCAAAACGCCCCACCACAAGCCCCTCTACATCCATGGGAGTGGCCCTCATCTCCATGGCAAAGGGTACATATCGACTTTGCTGGTCCATTTATGGACTCAATGTTCTTAATCGCGGTGGATGCACACTCCAAGTGGCCGGAGGTAATAAAGATGTCCTCCACCACTACGGAAAAAACCATCACAGTATTAAGGACCATATTCGCCAGGAATGGGCTGCCTGAACAGATCTGTTCTGATAATGGACCGCAATTTGTATCCGAAGAATTCAGGAAGTTCTTAATAAACAATGGGGTTAAGCACTACACGGCCGCCCCATACCATCCCGCCACCAATGGATTGGCTGAAAGGTTTGTCCAGACCTTCAAGAAGGCCATAAAAGCCATGGGTAATGAAGACATAAATCTACAACATAAGGTAGATAACTTCTTGTTTGCGTACAGGAATGCAACACATGTGGTTACAAACCAAACCCCCGCCATGATGTTTTTCAATAGAAGCCTAAGATGCCGGCTGGATTTGGTCAAGCCAAACGTCAGAAGGGACGTAGAGAACCGGCAATTTCAAAGCATGAATGAAAGGCCAACTAGAACCTTCCAGATAGGTCAACCAGTTTTGGCCCGGGACTACCGTACCGAGAAATGGCAGCCTGGAACTATTTGCACACGACTAGAACCGCTGATGTATACCGTGGACATTGGAGAAAGCATAATAAGGCGCCATGCTGACCAGATCATAGAGTCATCCGAAAAAGGACAACCTACACCACAACTCTATACGCCTAGTGATGAAGTAGAGATACCCATAGTATCTACCTCCGATCCGGTGATACTGGAACCAGATGAACCCGACACTGGCATTGAAGCTGAATCGACCTTGCCAAAAGAACCTACTACACCACCAAGGCGTTATCCGGACCGAGTCAGGAAGTCTCCAGAGAGACTGAATTTGTAATTGATTAACTTCAGCAAATGTGTATATTATTGTTCTTGTAAAAATGTTATTTAATGATTACTTAAAATGTTATGTACTATTTATCTAAAAGGGGAGGAATTGTAGTGTATGTACCTTTAAGAGGAACTATGTTTTTGAAGCCCCTGTATACTGTAGTACCAGTAGTGACCACTCGGGTATATAAGCCTGTATAGCATCTTGTGTAGTTAGTTCACCTCCAGACTTTGTTCAGTAAACACTTGTTAAGTCAACTCCTGCATTTCGTGTCTCCATTAACACACGGATCTAACAGAGGCCAAGATCAGATCAGCCGTGATCTTATTGGATGGCGGAGCAGGCTCGAGGGGCTGAATGGCCTACTCCTGCTCCTATTTCTTATGTTCTTATGAAACGCAATTTTGTAATGTTCCCTGATGTCACTTCAGTATACCACTGGCTTCTTCGGGTATTAGGAGTGGTTTTCGCCACTCTTATTCTGAAGCTGCTGACTGCTTGCTGTGGTTCGGTCCCAGGGGCACCGGTCGTCCTCTGGTACCTCAAGTAGTCCTTATCCTCGAGTGAGCTTGACAGTCAGCTTCATCGGGCTATTATGGAGGCAACGTAGACAAGGGCAACTCAGTGAATTGTGCTGTTCTACCACAGTTTCGTTGAAAATGGACACCTTACATACAATGTTCCTTGTAATTTTTTTTGGTGCGCGGTCCCTTCAAATTTCCGCGCATCCGCGGTTTCTTGCATTGAAAAGCCGGTGAGCGGCCTGCGCGGGACCTCCAGACCGCTACACCGCCGCACGGCTGTGCAGCTAAGTGGGAACGTTGCTTACATAGGCAAGCAGGTAAGTAAGTTTTTAAGTAATTGTTTTATTATTTAGTAAACTGACTGTGTTACATAGAATTACATGGAAATTACAACTCAGAAATTCAGCTCAACCAATGTGTGGTGGTTTTTATCCTCCACAGGAGCAGTAGCCCTAATTTGCTGTGCCCACTCCTGTGCCCATATCCTTTTATCTCTCTCCATCAACCACCTATTCTTAAATGTTGACATGGTCTCTGATGTAATAAAACTCACTACACACTTGGTTTGAGCATAAAGCAGGGCTTTAATCAACTTGTTTCAGAACATGGAGGTCTAGTTGTACTTCACTAGTTCCTTGTCTTACAAAATGTCCCTGAAAAGCTGGGGCCGACGCCCGAGTATTTATACTCCTTGGACGGCGCCACCAGCTGGCCATCCAGCGTTATTTCATGAGTAGTTTCTTGATGAATGATGACAGTCTCTTGTCTCAGTCACTAATTCCGGCAGTACATTCCACAGCCTCACAGCCCGCAGTGTAAAAAGAGAGAAGTGAAAAATACTAATAACTGTGAGAGAAAGACACATAATTAAAAGATAGGCCTATAATTGGAGAGATAGCACTAGGAAAAACATAGAGACACTTAAAAAGGCAGACACGAGAGGGATTCGCACAGTTCAATGGTCAGTACGCTGATCCAAGATGATGTAACAATCTCTACATTACAATGGCTAATCACAATTACGTGAGACACACTGCGTTAACGGTTTATAAAATCGATTGCTTTTTCAGTATGTTTAAGTAATGTGGTGTATCTATTTTCTGAAGAAACTGCAAGCAATTATAGATATTAAAGCATGTAACCTACCACAGGAATTTTTAAAAATTGTTTTATAAAATCACTGAATTTGATAGCACAGAGTTTACAACAGAATGTGACCCTCTGAAAGACCTGTGCACAATTTGACTGTTCTTCTGAGAGCAAGTGGGAGCCTGCAAGATATCAAATAGTTGGCATCATTTGTGCTAGTTGAATAATTAGCAAAAGATCATTTCCACTTAGCGATGTTGCCCACGCCGTTTAGATAGGTTGGCTGGGTAAGCGGTAAACATTTTTACTTTAAAGTTCACAGAAACTTGAAATTGTCAGTTTAATCTGTTCATGGGCGCACTAATGTCCACTCAGATCCAACTGTTAGCAAAGTCTGACTGCTAGGTCCAAGGCCCGAGTCACAAAGTCTGCCTGCTACAATGGAATTCCTGTAGACTTCACTTCATTGTATCTTTTGCTCACAACTACCTTGTGTGGCCTGAAACCCATTAAAGTAGTGCTTAAAAGATAAGGTACAAATAAAATGCAAGATGACCAACAGCAGGTTATAAATATCTCCACTTATGAGGTTGGCAAGAAGCGACGTCTTATCCGTTCTGACTCGCACGTGAAGATATTCATCATATCTCACCGCCGCCCATGACATATCCTCTCTTTATGCTGTTTTACACTTTGTTTCCCCTTATTATTTTCCTTGAATTTGAAGTGATCCGTATAAAAGTTTTTCAAAACGTAAAACTGTTGCATCAAATTTCCGCCCCCCGCCACAACCCCCCCACCTCTCAATATTCTGACCGCAAAATATGATAGATCCACTCTCTGAAAATACTGAAATGGTTATTAGCAGTTGACGACATAGAGAAGGAAAAACCTACCAGTGGTTTAAAGAATAAACAGTCGGTAAAATGGAGAGCATGCTTTTCTTTTTTTTAAATGTTCTGTTTTGGAAAAGAAAAGCTGATCTACATGTGCGTTCTGTCTACGCCAGTGGCAAACGTTCACCCAGGCACCAGAAGCAAGAAATTAGCATGTGATTGTCTGTAAACAGATGTATGGACATTCATTATTAGATTGCTGGAAGTTCTTGACAGAGTGATGGAGGGCGTCACACTGAACAGGAAAAAAACATTTAACCATCAAATTGTCCATTGCGTGCGGCCACAGTTAGGAGCTGCTTCCTTCAGGTCCCGAGTCGTTTAGTAACTACGCACAGTTACTAAATTAGAATGCTGTGAACGACAGCGGCTGGCCATTTAAATTAAACCTCTTGTTCCAACTGCTTTTCATATGGTGGGAAAATGCAGAACGAAGGTTATTTTTTTCCCGGTTTGCTTTTTCACAACATGTGAGTAGTGAAGTGCACCGAGTCAGGGCATAAATTGCAAGTTTCCTGCCGCCTTCAAAAAAATAGTGATTTAAAGAGATCAAATTAAAGACAATTCTATTGAAGTATGTTGTAACATTATAATATAAATTTGTACGTATTATATCTGTGACTAACTACATCCTTGATTGTTATTTCTTCATTACCAACTGTAGATTAACAGAAGAACATAAGATCATAAGAATTAGGAGCAGGAGTAGCCCATACGGCCCCTCGAGCCTGCTCCACCATTCAATAAGATCATGGCTGATCTTTGACCTCAATTCCACTTTCCTGCCCTATCCCCTTATTGCTTAATTCTCCTGGAGTCCAAAAATGTATCTATCTCAGCCTTGAAAATACTCAATGACTGAACATCCACAGTCATTTAGGGCAGAGAATTCCAAAGATTCACAACCCTCTGAGTGAAGAAATTCCTCCTCATCTCAGTCTTAAAAGGCCGGCCTCTTATCCTGAGACTATGCCCCCTAGTTCTAGACTCTCCAGCCAGGGGAAACAATCTCTCAGCGTCTACCCTGTCAATCCCCCTCAGAATCTTATATGTTTCAATGAGATCACCTCTCATTCTTCTAAACTCCAGAGAGTATAGGCCCAATCAACTCAATCTTTCCCCATAGGACAACCCTCTCATCCCAGGGACCAATCTAGTGAACCTTCGTTGCATTGCCTCTAAGGCATATATATCCTTCCTTAAATAAGGAGACCAAAACTGTGCACAGTACTCCAGGTGTGGTCTCACCAAAGGCCCTGTACTATTGTAGCAAGACTTCCTTACTCTTATACTCCAACCCTTTAGCAATAAAGGCCAACATGCCATTTGCCTTCCTAATTGCTTGCTGTACCTACATGCTAACTCTCTGTGTTTCTTGTACGAGGACACCTAAATCTCTCTGAACGCCAACATTTAATAGTTTCTCGCTATTTAAAAAATATTCTGTTTTTCTATTCTTCCTACCAAAGCGAATAACCTCACATTTCCCCACATTATACTCCATCTGCCACCTTATTGCCCACTCACTTAACCTGTCTATATCCCTTTGCAGGTTCTTTCTGTTCTCCTCACAGCTTACTTTTCCACCTAGCTTTGTATCATCAGCAAACTTGGATACATTGCACTCAGTCCCTTCATCTAAGTCATTAATATAGAATGTAAATAGCTGAGGCCCAAGCATTGATCCTTATGGCACCCCACTAGTTACAGCCTGCCAATCTGAAAATGACCCATTTATGCCTACTCTCTGTTTTCTGTCTGTTAACCAATCCTTTATCCATGCTAATACCTCACCCCCAACTCCATTTGCCCCTATCTTGCTTAACAACCTTTTATGTGGCACCTTATTGAATGCCTTTTGGAAATCCAAATATACTACATCCACTGATTTCCCTTTATCTACACTGTTAGTTACATCCTCAAAAAAACTCTAATAAATTTGTCAAACACCATTTCCCTTTCATAAAACCATGTTGACTCTGCCTAATCATATTATGATTTTCTAAGTGCCCTGTTACCATTTCCTTAATCATGGATTCCAACATTTTCCCGACGACTGATGTCAGGCTGACTAGCCTATAGTTTCCGGTTTTCTCTCACCCTCTTTTCTTGAATGGCAGGGTTAAATTTGCTACCTTCCAATCTGCTGGGACCTTTCCTGAATCTAGGGAATTTTGGAAGATCACAACCAATGCATCCACTATCTCTGCATCATTAATAATGGATTCCATATCCTTGGTGTCTTGGCCAATAGTTATCCCTCAACCAACATAACAAAAAAACAGATTATCTGGTCATTATCACATTGCTTTTTGTGGGAGCTTGCTGTGTGCAAATTGGCTGCTGCGTTTCCCACATTGCAACAGTGACTCCACTTCAAAAGTGCTTCATTGGCTGTAAAGCGCTTTGAGACGTTCGGTGGTCGTGAAAGGCGCTATATAAATGCAAGTCTTTCTTTCTTTCCAGCATTTTCCCGACAACTAATGTCAGGCTAACTGGCCTGTAGTTCCTGATTTTCTCTCTCTGTCCTTTCTTGAATTGCAGGTTTGCATTTGCTACCTTCCAATCTGATTGGAACCTTCCTAAGTCTAGGGAATTTTGGAAGATCAGAACCAATGCATCCACTATCTCTGCAGCCACCTCTTTTAGAACCCTAGGATGTAGGCCATCATGTCTCGGAGTTAATCTGTCAGCAGGATGTGAGTGGGACACTTTGATTATCAATGCCTCTTCCAGTGAATACAAAACTGAAAGAAAGAAAAGAAAGACATGCATTTGTATAGCGCCTTTTACGACCACTGGACTTTCCAAAATGCTTTGAAGTGTAATCACTGTTGTAATGTAGGAAACGCGGCAGCTAATTTATGCACAGCAAGATCCCACAAACAGCAATGAGATAATGACCAAATAATCTGTTTTTTTTTAGTGATGTTGGTTGAGGGATAAATATTGGCCAGGACTGCTCCTCAAATAAGTACTGCAAAAAAAAATTCAGAAGGAAATATCTAATCTTGCAGTTCAGATGACTCACTTTGGCAAATGCCACCATCTGAATCTCTCAGATTATTCCCTCAATCATCTAAGTCATTGTCGAATTCCCCAGTATGCTGACTCACTGGCTCATCAGACTAATGCACCATATGGTATGGTACTGAGTCACACAGGAAAGGCCCAGGTTCAATTGAAGATCTGTGCTGAGATGGCTGATCATGGCTACAGTAGCAGTAGGGTTGCTTCAGTTGGGCTAGAGACTAAAGAGAGGGGGGGGGGGAAATCATCTGGTACACCAGTTCTAACCCATCTCCAGTGTGAGCAACCTCCATTTACTCTTTGTTTCCTGTCCATCAATGACATTTCTATCCACGCTGCTACATTTTCTCTTATGTCATATGCCTGAATATTTCTGACAAGCCTTTGTGAGACACTATTGAATGCGTTCTGAAAATCCATAAACATTACATCTACTACATTCCTGTTATCTATCCAATTCTTCAAAATACTCTTACTAACTTTGTCAAGCACAGGTTGCCTTTAGCAAATCTGGACTGGTTAACCCATGCATTACTAAATGCTCACTAATTTTATCTCAGCAAAATGCAATACAAATTCAACACAGCAAAAGACACACCCTGATTTGAGCTGAATCCCGACTGCGACTTGTGCATTGAAGTGCATATATCTCCCCTTCCTGGGAGAGTGGCCCTTCTTTCGCCTGCTCCCCCACCATCGTGACGCCGCTTTTTGTAGGTGGGACCGCTGGGAGACTGGGAGCTCCCTCAGAAATCCTACCAGTTCTGCCTATTGTGTGGTGAGCGGTCATTACATGAAGTGGGCCCCACAATGCTGTTTCCCATTCTTCTAAGACAGACCGGTTGGGATTAGGATAGTGCAATGTCGTCCAATATGTTAGCCGCTAGCCACATGTGGTGAATTGGGAATCCAGATGTGGGAAGTTACATTTCTGAACAGTTGAGTAATAGACACCGTTGTTGGGCCCGTGATCTCAAAACTCACATTCGAGCAGGGTATGCACGTGCACTTTAACCTTTTTGTGTGTTTGTTGGTAAGATGAAAAGCAGAATGTGCGAGTATTTTTTGATTGTTGTGAGTGCTTTAGTTCCTTGGTTACTGAATGTTTGTTAAGTAAATATGCACATGTGAAGTACATTGACCCATACATTGTGAGTATATGTGAGAGGTTCTGTACAACAATTAGTGTAAGTGGCTAAAACAGTGTCGGCGGAGATACACCTGCGGCTGGTCCGCAACTTCTTTTGGACAACACTAGGATAGTGGCAGACCAGCGAGGGAGCAACTTACAGCTAAGGTTTCTAAGTTTCAGGACTTAGGCCAGACTGACCTATGTCCCGACAGAGCAACAAAAGGGTTAAGGCAAAGGCAAACAGGTGGGCAGAACAACAACAACAACAACTTGTATTTATATAGCGCCTTTAACATAGTAAAACGTCCCAAGGCGCTTCACAGGAGTGTTATAAGACAAAAAATTTGACACCGAGCCACATAAGGAGAAATTAGGGCAGGTGACCAAAAGCTTGGTCAAAGAGGTAGGTTTTAAGGAGCGTCTTAAGGGAGGAAAGAGGCGGAGAGGTTTAGGCAGGGAATTCCAGAGCTTAGGGCCTAGGCAACAGAAGGCACGGCAGCCAATGGTTTAGAAATCCTGCCCTGCCACAATTCCAGGGCCTCTGGAATTCCCATCCCAATATTTTTAAAGTAGGGTGGAATCTTGATTATCCACAATGATGGAGGGGACCCGACTGGCATATAGTCCCAAATGACATATAATTGAGTTGCAACTCAGTACAAATAAAAAGGTTTGACCCGAATTCCCAACTCAACATGAAGTTGAGCCCAGCAGTTAAAAGAAGCTCAGCAAAACAGTGAAATCCAATCCGACCTGAATCCTTGACCTGACCTGATCCAAAGGATTTGGTGCGGGGTGCTTTATCCTGAGTCAATTTTTTACAAAAGACACAACCCTACCCAAGCCGACCCAAATTCCTCAGCATGACTTGCGTATGGAAGTATCCTTGAAGTGCGTGTGTAATCTGACCAAAATTGCAGCCCAGCAGTTGATGGATGCAATCCGACCAGTAGCCCTGAACCCCCGCTGGTTCAGTTCATTGACAAATTGAAACGTGGATAATAAGAGGGCAGTTAATCAGGGCTCAAAAGCAAAAAAATGGTAATTTCTTGCTTTTCCCTTGGGGTTACTTTTTCCCTTAATAGAGCATTAACAATTATTGCTGAAGCAGTACTAGCAATACATCGTATTTACAAATGGTATATTAACAAAATACGTAGAAAACTAACAGGCATGTTACAAGATCCAGATAGCTGTCACGACACTGGCCTATGAGGTAAGTGGGCACTGTGAAGGTGATTACAGGGGATCATAGGGTCACTCACCACATGAGGGGGAGGCGGCAGCAATGAACACCCAGAGAAATCAAAGCTGTCAAGAGAGTCTCATCGGGAACAAATTGGCAAACATAGGTTCCAGGAACCCACCTCGAGCAGCTAGCGAGACTCACAGAGGGAACAGAACCAGAAGCCAAAGTACATGGCAGAGGTGTCCAAATAGTTTTAAGCCAATTTCTCTTTCTCTTGATCCTGTGTGTGACTTCCTTCAGAGCCCCGTCTCTCTCTCTCTCTCTCAGAGCTGGGCAGGAAAGCGATTTGGTTAAGATCAGTTTGGGAGCTATTATGAGCCTTGGCAAAAACAGGCCGGTCTTTTATCCAGTCCATGTGTTTCAGCTGGACTCGACAGTATTGCCAAGGGAGGGAACACAGAAGTAAAAAAAAAAGGCTCTGAAAAGTTTCCCTAAGAAGGCGAAGACTTCTTCATAAAACCCTGCTCACTAGGAGTAGGGTTCACACAAAATATTGAAACTTAACTGGGAAAATTATTCAGCTGGTAGGTCAGCAATTATGGTCAAAAGTACATACATAATCACGATAGCAAAGTCCTCAGACTGCCTCTGGAGATAGCAACTCATCGCCTAATGAGAGAAGCTCCTTATAGTTTGATTAGAGTCGACCTATTTAATGTCAGCCCATCAGTGATTATCAGTAGAGTTCTCAGTGCGCTTATTTTCACAAAAACAGTTCCTTTGTAAAATCTGAAACACTCGCCTTAAAATTGAGGCGTTGCCGGACCAGGAGCCAAGCACAGGGATTATGGTGTAACTCTGGAGTCAGAGCCCAATCTCAATGGAACAGCGTCACACCACTTCTGTTTGACATTCGGAGTGTAAATTCGGGACGGTGTCAAGCCAGTTGCCTGGGCGAGGGAAGGGGTGGAGGGTCGTCTTGGAACTCCTGAATAAATTCTACATCTGCCTTCAATTAATTTAAATCTTTATACAATGTGGACACTGCTAACTGTACTTCCCAAACATTTAAAATTTAACTCGTGGGAAAGGCACTCATTGCATGTCTCCGAGCACACGTGCACAGAGCAATCCCTGGATAGCAGAATTCAGGTTTCAGCACATGGTGTGTAGACCGGGTACTGCCTGGCTGAAACTGCCTGTCTTAGACAACCTGCTGCACCCCAAGATATCTAGGTTAAAGCTCACTTCCAGGAATGTTAATTCTGCAGCGTGCAATAGTGATGGGGGTTCCTCTGTTGACTATGGGTAGTAAAATCCCACCGTCAGTATAAAAAACAGATTCACTATTTCAACCCAAGTAGCAAATACAGGACATCAGCCCCCTGGTGATCCTCTCATGAAAGAAAGATGTAATTTGCATTTCTGTAGCACCCAAAGCACTCTTGAATTACAGTCACTATCTCTTCATAGATAAATGTATCTAGATAACTGTGTTGGTGAATTAAAATTTTTTTTTTTTTTCGATGTGTGCGTCACTGGCAAGGCCAGCATTTATTGCCCAGCTAAGCCATTTCAGAGGGCAGTTAAGAGTCAACCACATTGCTGTGGGTCTGGAATCGCATATAAGCCAGACCAGGTAAAGATGTCAGATTTCCTTTCCTAAGGGACATTAGCAAACCAGATGGGTTTTTAACAACAATCCAGTTGTTTCATAATACCAGCTTTTTATTCCAGATTTATTTAATTAATTGATTAAATTGCCCAGCTGCCATGAGTGGGATTTGAAATTATATCTCCAGATCATTAGCGCAGGACTCTGGATTACTAGTTCACTAACATAACCACTATACTACCGTTCCCAATTTGCACAGAGCAAGTGAAATGAACACCCAGTTAATTTATTCTGGAAGTCACTTCCTACACCCCTCTGCATCTCTGCCTCCATCTCCTCGTTAACCCACCTCTTTGACAAAACTTTGGGTCATGTTCCTAATATCACCTTCCTAATAGTCTCAGCGGACATTTCTTTCTGATTACGCCTCCGTGAAGCACCTTGGGACATTCTTCTACATTAAAGGTGCTATATACATGCAAATTGTTATTGTTCTTGGTGGCACTGTTTGACATTGGCCAAGGAATTACTCTTCTTTAAATAGTGCTATGGAATCTTTTACGTTCGCTTAAACTGGTAGAGACGTCTTGCATTTCGTCTAGCTCAGGCAGAAGGACGGCACATCCAACAATACACTATTCCCTTAAAGACTGCACTGGAGTCTCAACCTAGATTATATGCTCAAGTCCATAGTGGGACAGAAACCCACAACCTTCTGACTGGGACATGACTGAGCCAAGCTAGCACGCTGACATTAAAATGTTTTATGGATGGGTGGATAGGAGGATTAACAAGGAGCTACTAACCCCTTAGCACAAATTCCCATTTCTCGTGGAGCAAGAGAATTAACAACATTCCAAAGCTACAATTTCTTTAATCGCAATGCAACTTTTTTTCTTTTGTTTTTTTGCCAGTAGGGGGTGTCATTGTTTAGGCACAAACGTTTGATCTAAAAACTTTTTAAAAGTTCGTTTTTAACTTAGAATTACTATACATCTGGTTTTATCTTAAGGCTTAAAATGAAATAGAAAACAGGGAAAAGGCCATTTCCAACTGTAGCTGAAGTTCTACTTAATGAAATGCACATTAACACTTAAACAGTAATAAAAAGCACTGAAAGCATGGCTGGACATATTATATTCAATATATCTCTTTATTCATTATTACAGGGGTGATTTTTCTTTAAAAAAGGAAGATTTACATTTATATATCGCCTTTCATGACCTCAGGATATCCCAAAGCAATTTACAGTCGATGAAGTACTTTTTGAAGTGTGTTGTAATGTAGGAAATGTGGCAGCCAATTTGTGCACAGCAAGCTCCCACAAACAGCAATGTGATATTGACTAGATAATCTGTTTTTTTAGTGTTGTTGGCAGAGGGATAAAGATTGGCCAGGACACTGGGACGAACTCCCCTGGTCTTCTTCAAAACAGTGCCGTGGGATCTTAAACGTCCACCTGTGGGGGCTTTGGTTTAACATCTCACCTGAAAAATGGCACCTCCAACAGTGCAGCACTCCCTCAATGCTGTACTGAAGTGTCAGCCTAGATTTTTGTGCTCAAGTGTCTTGGAGTGGGTACTATAAACCCACAACCTTCTGACTCAGATGCAAGTGTGCTACCCACTGAGTCACAGCTGACAAGTAATTTGGTAGTGACGGTGGGGGGTGGGTGGGCGGTGGAGTGTTCTTTAATCACTGGGACATGGGGTTGAACCTATTCTAGATTGATGGGATAAAAATGCCCTGTCTGCTAGCAGCGAGGATCCTAAGTGAAAGGAGTTGGACAGTTTCAAGTCAGTTTTAATGGCTCTGAATCCACTTCATAAACATGCCCATTATGTGACACAGTTGACGCACATCTTATTGTTATAGCTCCAATTTTGTGCTGGATTTATATCTGGAATTGTAGCACAAAATTGGTAGGATGATATCAGGCTGCACTGAGTCCTCTGGAATTATACTTGCTGGGTCTGAATAAGCATTGACATCGTGTGTTAACTCCAATAGAACAGCTGAAGTGAACACAACACAAACACACTCTGATTACCTGGCCATCGAGCGTATGAGAGCATGCGCCTTACACTAAACGTCCGTAAGACAAAGGTCCTCTACCGACCTGCCCCCGTCACACAGTACTGCCCCCCCGATTATCAAAATCCATGACAAGGCCTTGGACAACATGGTCCATTTTCCATACCTTGGGAGCCTACTGTCAACAAGGGCAGACGTCGATGACAAAGTCCAACACCGCCTTCAGTGTGCCAGTGCAGCCTTCAGTCACCTGAGGAAGAGAGTGTTTGAAGACCAGGACCTCAAACCCGGCACCAAGCTCATGGTCTACAGAACAGTAGAGATACCCGCCCTCCTGTATGCCTCAGAGACATGGACCATGTACAGCAGGCACCTCAAAGCACTGGAGAGGTACCACCAACGCTGCCTCCACAAGATCTTGCAAATCCTTTGGCAGGATAGGCGCACCAACGTCAGTGTTCTCACTCAGGCCAACATCCCCAGCATCGAAGCTTTGACCATGCTCGATCAGCTCCGATGGACGGGTCACATCGTCCGCATGCCCGATACGAGACTCCCAAAACAAGCGCTCTACTCGGAGCTCCAGCACGGCAAGAGAGCCCCAGGTGGGCAGAGGAAACGCTTCAAGGACACCCTCAAAGCCTCCTTGAAAAAGTGTAACATCCCCATCGACACCTGGGAATCCCTGGCCCAAGACCGCACAAAGTGGAGGAGAAGCATCCGGGAAGGCGCAGAACACCTCGAGTCTCTTCGTCGGGAGCAAGCGGAAGCCAAGCGCAAGCAGCGCACATCAATCCAAGCACCCCACCCACCCGCCCCTTCAACCACCACCTGCCCCACCTGTGACAAAGACTGTAGGTCCCGCACTGGACTCATCAGTCACCTGAGAACTCATTTTTAGTGTGGAAGCAAGTCATCCTTGGTTCCGAGAGACTGCCTAAAAAGAAGGACCTGGCCAAGTTCAACCCCTCCCCCTCAAATTGGTAAACTTGCAGCAGTAACTAGGTGAGCAGGTGAAGCAAGCAATCCACTCCTGTCCAAAGCTTTCCACACATCTCTGCATGTGTAGGCTCTGCTGCCAGTATATATGAAATGGTGCTCTATGATTTGAATGAAGTGAGAGCACTAGTTAAGTATAACGTGGTGGGTACATTGTTGGGCAGCACAGAGAGAGCATTACCCAACATTGAACCTGAGAGTGATTAGGGCCGTCACTAGTTGCAAAAATGTGGAAAATCTTTGATTCCGTAGCACTAACACCTATCATCTTGCTGAATGAAACAGTTATCCAAAAAAGATGGTTTCTATTCTTGCATGAAAACATTGGATAGAAATTCCATTCCGATGGATGGAAGTACTTCCTGACACTGAAAGGATTGGGTTGATTGTGCTTACACAAGAGGAAAAGGAAGAACGTATGTTGGAAAGAAAGATTTTGGGAATAGTTGGATTCTTATGAATTTAAATAAATCTTTGATACACATGGGAGAAGAGTTAACACAGCACAAAAAACTACAAGTAATTACTAAATGGTTTGAGTAATTTCAGTGCAGAAGTAATAAATTGAGACAGACAGCGCATTTACTAAATATGCTCTATGTAGATTCCACTTTATGTCAACCACTGGGGATCAGTGAACAGAAGATTAGAACACAAAGTGAATATTAATTAAGGAATAAAGATGTCTTACTTGAGTAAAATAGGTGACCTTGATTTGGGAGGGGCAAAGGAGCAATTGTATATAGAATGAGGGATAATCATGGGAGGATACACAACATGTAGAATAGTGGATAGTTAAGGGAGATACATTACAGGTTGTAAGATTCGCAAAATTTCTACATTTCCCCAAAGGTTATTAGTAATAAAAGGGACCCTGCATGGACATTTTAATGAAAAGGGTACCCAAAGATGGCGTCCGCACCTCGTGGCCAAAAGCCTGCAAGATTTAAAAAGCTTGGACTCTGTGGCACAAGCAGTTTTTGGGAAATCGAAACCCAAGCTGCAGTTTTTCTGTGAAGAGAGACTTTTGTATTTTGAAAGCAGACAGGACTTTGAATTATGCATTAAGCCAAATCGGAGACAGATCAAAACCAGTGAGGCCTATACTTAAGGCCATCAACTTGTTTGCATAAATAATCGGAAACAGCTTAGGGAAGCCATTGAAGCTGGGCAGGCCGATTAAGATGTATTAATAACAAAAGCAACTCAGGAATCGGGCCGGTAGGTGAGATTACCGGCCATCTAAAAATGGTTAGTTTAGATTGCTACGATTATTTAAACTAGCCTGCCAAGATTGGGACAATGAACTAACCTGATTTGGCGCGCAAATAAGGGCCATCCGAAGGAGTATAATTGTAGGCCCACTGGCAACCTTCTCTCTCTGCCCTTGCTCTTGGCTCCTGCTCCGGCCCCTCGCCCTCGTGGCTGCTGCTCTTCCCCCGTCCCGCGCTTACCGCCCGGCCACTGCCCGTGCCTTTCCCATTCCATCAGGAACGCCCGGCATTGCACCAGGCGGACACGGACAAACCAGGCCAGGCGAGGCGGGATACGAGGAGGCGAGACGAATTGGGAAGACAAATGGAAAGATGATTGAAGAAAAGCTTCGAATAATCGGGCCTTCAATCCAGCTGACCTGTGACTATCTTCATGCAAACTTCAACTGCCGACCGAGGAGGAGGAACCATCATCCCTGCGAGGTAAAGTACTGTGGTAAACCACTGTTATTGTTGTTCACTGTTGTTGTTGTTGTTGCACACTGTTGTACCTATGCATGCCTCAGCATGTCTCTGCTGGCTCCGCCCCTGGCTCCACCCACAGGCCCAGGTACAAAGGTGATTGCCCTGCAGCCCCCTGTCTTCTTGGAACCCAGTCAACCACGAGAGGCATGCTCTGTTCTTTGCTAATAAAAGCCTTTAGTTACTCCCCTAACTCTCCGTCTTTTATGAGTAATTGATAGCGCATCAATTTTATTAGCAAAAACAAAATGTCGACAACAAACGCTGAGCAGCAGGCTGCTGCACCAAACGCTGAGCAGCAGGAGCTGCTGCGAGCCCTCAGACCAACATGCCTGGGCCTAGACCCCCAAGAAGCGGGTTCGGCTACCAAATTCGCGCATTGGCTGCGTTGCTTCGAGGCCTACCTGCAAGCCTCAACTGTGACCCTGGACGAAAACAAGTTGGAAATCCTGGCCTCAAAGGTGAGCCACCAAGTTTATACAATAATCCAGGACGCGACGACCTACGCGGCGGCTATCGATCTGCTAAAAGGGCAATACGCACGCCCGGTAAATACGGTCTATGCCAGGCACCTCTTAAGATCCCGCAGACAGCAGCCCGGGGAATCGGTGGAGGCCTTCCTACGGGCACTACGGATACTCGACCGAGACTGCGATTGCAAAGAAGTATCAGCCGCAGCACACACGGAGGGATTGATCCAAGATGCTTTCGTTGCGGGTCTAAGGTCCGACTACTCCCGGCAGAGACTGTTGGAAAAGGGAGAAATGGACCTGAGAAAGGCAGTGTCCCTCGCGCTCTCGCTCGACGCGGCCCACAGGAATATGGACGCCTTCTCCCCTAACCGCTCCGCAACGTGGACGCCACAACCTTGGGTCATGGGACCGCCACCTTCAACTGCTGCTGCGATGTCCAAGGCACAGAAATGTTATTTTTGTGGCCAGGCAAAACACCCCAGAGCACGCTGCCCGGCGAGAAACGCTACCTGCTCCGGCTGCGGGAAGAAAGGACACTATGTCAGCGCCTGCAAAGGTAAAACCGCTAACGCCAGCAGCGCCGCGTGCGAACCATGGGGGCAGCCATCTTGTCCGCCATCTTGGGCTCCCCCAGCCGCGTGGGGATCGGGACCATGGGCGCCGCCATTTTGTCCGCCATCTCGGACGTCTCCAACTTCAACCACGGGGGACCCGGACTCAACCACCGCCTCATCTGACGACCACATCGACTCGCTCGACCATACGCTGGCCTCCGTGACGCTGGACCAATCTCTCCCTCATCAACTGTCCAGGTCCATGATGGACATTATGGTAAACGGCCGCGCCACTACCTGCCTTTTTGACAGCGGGAGCACGGAGAGCTTTATCCACCCCGACACGGTGCGCAGTTACTCTCTCCCGGTCCTGCCGACGCGACATCGGATCTCTTTGGCTTCCAAAGCCCAGTCAGCGGACATCGGTGGCTACTGTGTAGTGACCCTTTCAGTAAGGGGCACAGAATACAAAAATTTTAAACTCTTGGTCCTGCCCCATCTTTGCGCTGCCGTTCTACTGGGGTTGGATTTTCAGTGTCACCTTAAGAGTGTCACATTAGCGTACGACGGACCCCTCCCCCCACTCACAGTCTGCAGCCAGCAGCTTTTAAATCGCCCGCCGCGCACCATTTGCAGCCTCTCCACCCTTAAAGTCCGCCCCCCATCCTTGTTCGCTAACCTCACCCGCGACTGTAAGCCCATCGCTACCAAAAGCAGGCGTTACAGTGCCGGGGATAGGAGCTTCATTAAATCCGAGGTAGCAAGACTCCTGAAGGAAGGGATTATTGAAAGTAGCACCAGCCCATGGCGAGCACAAGTGGTGGTAGTGAAGACTGGCGAAAAACAGCGCCTAGTTATTGACTACAGCCAGACGATTAATCGCTACACCCAGCTAGATGCATACCCACTCCCCCGCATATCTGACATGGTCAATCAGATAGCACAATACCGGGTGTTCTCGACGATTGATCTGAAGTCGGCATACCACCAGCTCCCCATCAGGGCTGAGGACCGCCAGTACACAGCTTTTGAAGCTGACGGTCGTCTCTACCACTTCCTCAGAGTTCCCTTCGGCGTCACCAATGGGGTTTCAGTCTTCCAACGGGAGATGGACCGGATGGTTGACCAGAACGCGCTCCAGGCCACTTTCCCCTATCTAGACAACGTCACCATCTGCGGCCGCGACCAGCAGGACCATGCTGTTAATCTAGAGAAATTCCTCCGTACGGCCCAGTGGCTGAACCTAACATACAACAAGGACAAATGTATGTTTCGTACCAAGCGCCTTGCCATTCTTGGCTGTGTAGTGGAGAACGGAGCCATCGGCCCCGACCCCGACAGGATGCGCCCCCTTATGGAGCTCCCCCTCCCCCACTGCCAAAAAGCACTGAAGAGATGCCTAGGGTTTTTCTCGTACTATGCTCAGTGGGTGCCCAACTATGCGGACAAAGCCAGACCCCTCATCAAGTCCACCTCCTTCCCCCTGACAGCAGAGGCCTGTGCAGCCTTCACTCTCATAAAAGGAGATATTGCGAAGGCCACAATGCACGCAGTGGATGAGTCCATCCCTTTCCAAGTGGAGAGCGACGCATCCGACTTTGCCCTAGCTGCAACCCTTAACCAGGCGGGGAGACCCGTGGCCTTTTTCTCAAGGACCCTCCAGGGCCCCGAGATTCGACACTCCTCTGTCGAAAAGGAGGCCCAGGCCATTGTGGAAGCTGTGCGACATTGGAGGCATTACCTGGCCGGAAAACGATTTACCCTGCTCACTGACCAGCGTTCAGTAGCTTTTATGTTTAATAATAAGCAGAGGGGCAAAATCAAGAACGACAAGATCTTGAGGTGGAGAATCGAACTCTCCACCTACAATTACAATATCTTGTACCGGCCCGGGAAACTCAATGAGCCCCCAGATGCCCTATCACGTGGTACATGCGCCAACGCGCAGGTCGATAGACTGAAGACCCTCCACAATGACCTCTGCCACCCGGGGGTCACCAGGTTTTTTCACTTCATCAAATCCCGCAACCTGCCCTACTCCATCGAGGAGGTCAGGACCATGACCAGGAACTGCCAAATCTGTGCCGAGTGCAAACCGCATTTTTATAGGCCAGACAGAGCAAGTCTGATCAAAGCCACGCGCCCCTTTGAACGGCTGAGCGTCGATTTTAAAGGGCCCCTCCCCTCCTCCGACCGCAATGTGTACTTCCTCAACATAATTGATGAGTACTCCCGTTTCCCGTTTGCCATCCCTTGCTCAGACATGACCAGTACCACGGTCATTAAATGTCTGAATGACCTCTTCGCCTTGTTCGGTTTCCCTAGCTATATTCATAGCGACAGGGGCTCATCCTTTATGAGCGACGAACTCCGGCAGTACCTGCTCTCGAGAGGTATCGCTACAAGCAGGACCACCAGCTACAACCCCCGGGGGAATGGCCAGGTGGAAAGGGAGAATGCGACGGTCTGGAAGGCAGTCCTTTTAAACTTGAAATCTAAGGGCCTTCCGACCTCTCGCTGGCAGGAAGTCCTCCCTGCGGCGCTCCATTCCATTCGGTCACTGCTCTGTACAGCCACCAATGCTACCCCTCACGAGAGAATGTTCTCCTTCCCCAGGAAGTCCACATCGGGGATCTCGTTACCGACATGGCTGACTTCTCCAGGACCCGTCCTACTGCGGAAGCACGTGAGGTCCCATAAGACGGACCCCCTGGTCGAGAGGGTGAGCCTCCTCCATGCCAACCCGCAGTATGCTTACGTGGTGTACCCGGACGGGCGGGAGGACACAGTCTCCATACAAGACCTCGCACCTTCGGGTGCTCCCGAAACACCTCCCTCGCCACCCACCACTACCCACACCTACCCCCAGTACGCTTACGTAGTGTACCCGGACGGGCGGGAGGACACAGCCCCCACATGAGATCTCGCACCTTTGGGTGCCCCTGAAACACTACCATTGCCATCCACCACTACCCACAACCCAACCCCGCTAGACGGTATGCCGCAGCCCCAGGACCCGTCATTGACCACCCAACCACTCAATGAGACGCCAGATTCGACGTTGGATGCTGCACCATCACCGCCGCTACCACGACGATCAGGACGGCATACAAGGCCACCTGATAGACTTACTTACACGAACCTTTAGTACACTTCACCCCGCCGGACTCAATTTTAAACAAGGGGTGAATGTGGTAAACCACTGTTATTGTTGTTCACTGTTGTTGTTGTTGTTGCTGCACACTGTTGTACCTATGCATGCCTCAGCATGTCTCTGCTGGCTCCGCCCCGGCTCCACCCACAGGCCCAGGTACAAAGGTGATTGCCCTGCAGCCCCTGCCTTCTTGGAACCCAGTCAACCACGAGAGGCATGCTCTGTTCTTTGCTAATAAAAGCCTTTAGTTACTCTCCTAACTCTCCGTCTTTTATGAGTAATTGATAGCGCATCAAGTACCCAAGCAGAGACTTTAACTTTGGGGTACTTGTACCTGGACGACGCCCTTGCAGCGCCCCGAGACCACGTGACGACGGCAGGCTCCAGAGAGCACAAAGAGCGAACCCCAAGCCCCACCGCTGTTTGAATTCAGCAGATCTGTGATTGGTGAGCATGAATTCTGGCCCCTCATAGCTTAATCTAGTTAGGTATAGGGGGTGGGATAAGGATAAGGGGATTGTTAAGATAGTCGTTTTCCCTCGAGGTGCCGTGTGTTCCCCATTCCCTGTATAAGTATAGTTATTTTGTATTTGCCTGTAATTTTATACTACAGGTAGTAACTTTTCATAAGACTGTGTTATTTCTATTTCAATAAAATCTTGGTTTTTTGCTTACATCCAAACCACCTGTCTACTCGAGTCTTTTCTGTATCGCCACCTGTACCTAAGTCCGGTGTCTGGAACCCAGGGGCGTGGAAGCGATTCGAACCGCTCATAAACAGTCAGAGGCATAACTGACTGGGCATACGCGCCACCCCACACCACCCCCTACAAGGCAGAGTAAGGGAATCAAGAGAATATGGTGCATATAGAATAATGAACAGCCAACGGGATTCCTTACATAAAGAATACTGGTTGGAGTTATAAGCCTTGATTTTTCCACTTAATTTAATTGGACGAACTGTATTGGAAAACTGGGTGAAGTTCCATCATACTGGATCACCGCTCACTTCACATCACATGCAATTCCCTGTGGATGGGGAATGCTGCTGAAAGAAGCACCCACCTCAAACAGATGGGCGCTTAATTTATATTAATTTAGGGGCGGAGCTAACCCGAACACTATTTTTTGACATTTTGACGGTGCAACACATCATTCCGTGTGAAATGGCCATCTAGGGTTGCTAGGGAATCAGGGGCATCAAGAAGCCAAATGCAGAGCTATATGCAAGGACAGCTGCATACAATACAGGGCGAGCACATCAGTGGTCAGCTGCAGGCCTGTAACTCCTTTCAGGCATGTTGCAATGCTGGCCATTGATTGACACATAGGACAAGCATTCTATCAGGAAAGGATGAATAAGCTAGGAGAAGGCTGAGAGATGATTTAACAGAGGTCTTTAATATTATGAAAGGTTTTGATAGAATAGACATAGAGTGTGTTTCCACTTGTGGGGAAAAGCAAAACGAGAGGCCATCAATATTAGATAGTCACCAAGAAATCAAATAGGGAATTCAGAAGAAACTTCTTTACTCAGAGAGTTGTGAGAATGTGGAATTCATTACCACAGGGAGTGGTTGAGGCGAATAGTATAGATGCACTTAAGGGGAGGCTAGATAAGCATTTGAGGGAGAAGGGAATAGAGGGATATGCTGATAGGTTTAGATGAGGAAAGAGAGGAGGAGGAGGCTCGAGTGGAGCATAAACGCCGGTATGGACTGGTTGGGCCGAATGGCCTGTTTCTGTGCCATATATCCGATGTAATCCTATGTAATTCTGGCAGCCACCTTATGCAGCCATCAAACTTGAGGTCAGGTGCTGGGCTGCTCAGTCCCTTGCCTACAGGCTTATGCCTTCACCTTGGATTGCATTCCTCGTCATTTTTGCCCGTCACTTCTTTGCCAGCTTCCCCTTCAGCCTTGGCAAAGGAAGCTAATAGGTTAAAAAGCCTTTTCCAAGCCTTTCATAATAGAAACATAGAAACATAGAAGATAGGAGCAGGAGTAGGTCATTCGGCCCCTCGAGCCTGTTCCGCCATTTAATGAGATCATGGCTGATCATCCAAATTCAGTACCCTGTCCCTGCTTTCTCCCCATATCCCTTGATCCCTTTAGCCTTAAGAAATATATCTAACTCCTTCTTGAATATATCTAATGAATTGGCCTCAACTGCCTTGTGTGGTAGAGAATTCCACAGGTTCACCACTCTCTGGGTGAAGAAATTCCTCCTCATCTCAGTCCTAAATGGCTTACCCCTTATCCTTAGACTGTGACCCCTGGTTCTGGACTCCCCCGCCATCGGGAACATCCTTCCTGCATCGAGTCTGTCCAGTTCTGTTAGAATTTTATAAGTTTCAATCAGATCCCCTCTCATTCTTCCAAACTCTAGCAAATACAAGCCCAATTGACCCAATCTCTCTTCATACGTCATTCCTGCCATCCCAGGTATCAGTCTGGTGAATCTTCGCTGCACTCCCTCCATGGCATGAACATTCTTCCTCAGATAAGGCGACCAAAACTGCACACAATACTCAAGGTGTGGTCTCACCAAGGCCCTGTACAACTGCAGCAAGACATCCTTGCTCCTGTACTTGAATCCACTCGCTATGAAGGCCAACATACCATTTGCCTTCTTAACCGCCTGCTGCACCTGCATGCTTACCTTCAACGACTGGTGCACAAGGACACCCAGGTCTCGTTGCACTTCCCCTTTTCCCAATCTATTGCCGTTCAGATAATAATCTGTCTTCCTGTTTTTGCCACCGAAGTGGATAATCTCACATTTATCCACATTATACTGCATTTGCCATGCATCTGCCCAATCACCCAACCTGTCCAAATCATACTGGAGTTTCTAATGCTGTATGAATTTCTGTCCCCCTATTTAACACTTCCTTTTAATTGTCTGTATCCCTTTAAAATTCACGTACTTGCAAATTTCTGTTTCCACCATGAATATGCCCTCTGCACCTGTCAACATCTGCACTGGAAGCTATGTGCAATTGTAATGAGCTAACCTTGGAAAATTGGGTGCAAATAGCACACTTCCATTTCCGTCTGTGTGACATCCATTTCAAACCATTCGGCTGTAAACTGGAGTCATAGCAGAAAATCTAGGCTATATACTCTTGAGATGCATTAGGCACATGTGTGGCGGAATCACTCTTTACACTGAGCCACCAGAATAATGGAGGTTGGCAGACATGTCTACAATTGTTCTCCTGGAATCCATTTCTTTTAATATGTAGAAAGTGCTTTGTTTTTTTATTGGTTTGTGTCACTTGCTGTTACTGGGTGAAATGCTTTAGATACATCGTGATGGATATGATTATAGGAATGCAAAATTACAGAAACTTTGGCCGCAATTTTTCCTAGCGATGCTTCTTGGGGGCGGGACAGCTGCCTTCCGGGTTCCCGTCCCGCCTCCAACGACATCAGATGCACAGAGGCGATTCTGCACCAATTGGCCTTGTTAAGCCCACCTTGCGGGCTTGCCAGCCTATTAAGAGGAAGCCAGTGTCAGATGACATCAGTTGATGACATGTCATCTGCCAGTTTTCTTAAAGGGGCCACGCACAATTTTTTTTGACAGCTGATTTTTCAGTGTTTGACAACATTGAGGTGCTGCAAACACTGACAATCACTGTTCACAGGTGAGCCCTTGCACCCAGGCTCTCCAGTGACTCCCTCCTTAGGCTAGAACAGATGGCAGCTGCAGGTGAGGTTACAGAAGCGATCTGTCACTGGTGAGCGAGGTTCTCCCAATGAGGTGGGACCACACACACAATCCAAAAGTTGTCACCCACAGAAAAGTGTAAATGCATTAAAAATTATTTTCCCAACATTTTCATACCTTTGAAACTCACCAGTGTACCATTGGATCGGTCACACCACTTCTGCAGCTGTCACCAATGCAGAAACATTACAGTAGACCCACAGCACGCCACACTTACCTGGCGTGGTGTCCAGACATTGGGAAGCCCACAGTAGACCTGTCAAAATTGCAAAAATCCTCTTAACTGCCTGTTAACAACCTGTTAACAAGCAATTAAGTGCCTATAACCCTCTTCCCACCGCTAGGTGTCGGGTCCATGCGCAAATCGGAGACCCGACACTTGGGAAGATTGATTGGAGGTGGATTGACAGCGGGTTTCCAACCCGCTGTCAATCTTTGCGATTTTGCCGGATGTCCCGCCTCCAAACCCGCTCCCTGAGCGCTGGCAAAATTCCGGCCATAACCTCCACATTCTGACGTAAGAATATGAAGTTTACACCATTTATTGTAAAAAACTTGAGTTTATTTTGCAGCTTTCATCCCCTCAGGATGTCTGAGAGGGATACGAGGAGAGTTCCCCAGCTCCACTTCAAATAGCACCATGGGATCTTTTACATCCCCCTGAACAAACGGTGCCTCGTTTTCATATCTCATCCAAAAGCCGCCACCTCTGACAATGCAGCACTCCTTCAGTACTGCACTGAAATGTCAGCACAGATTACAAACTCAAGTCCTCTAGAGGGGCTTAACCCCACCAACCACTGACCCAGAGGCAAGGATATTACCACTGAACCAAGCAAACACTTAAAGCCCTTGTTATCAATGTTCCTGCAGCTGTCCAGAGGTCCCGCGTAGGCCACTTGCCAGCTTTACAATAGGAAAGACCGCACATGCGCAGAAATTTGAATGGGCCACACACCCAAAAAAAATTAAAGGGAACATTGCTTGTTATGCTTTGAAAAGGTGCTGAGTTGGTTTGGTGATCATACAGGATGTGTCTCTACAATGCAACCAGAGTATTTACACGTGATATTATTATAATGCCACTTGACCTAAATGGCAATCATATTCTATGAATGGTGTAGAAATAACTAAGGGTTGGATTTTCATTGAGGAGGCGGGTAGGACTACAACTTTCGGGGTTGTAGTCCCGCCTCCATTGAGTTGTAGCCAACCCATGCGATTTTGACTTGATTGACCTTGTTGAGCCCACCCAGCAGGCCAATTAAGGACCACCCGGCAACAGGTGACATCACAGATTGACATTTCATCTGTCAAGACTTTTTGACAGATGAAATATCAGCGTTTGACAGCTCTTTGAAGCTGTCAAACACTGACAATCTGTACTCCAAGTTAATACCATCCTCTCAGGCTGATTTAGAGATCTCTCTGGAACAGAAAGCTGAATGCTGCAATTTTTGACAGATCGTGGCCATTCTGCTTTCTGTACCGGTGAGATGAGGGACTCCTGAGACCTGAAGGAAGGAAGGCTGTAAAGGTACGTAAAACTTCTTTAAACACTTTAAACACACCAAACACACTGCACTCATGCACCCTTCACTCACCTGAACACTGGACATCTCGACCTCTCCAAGTCCTTCAGCCTGACAGCCCGCCTCGCTGTGGTTTGGAGCCATCGGAAATCCCACACTTCAGGGATAAAAATAGGGATTAGGCTAAAAACTGCCTGTTAACTACCTGATAACAGGCAGTTAATTGGCACTAATCCCCTTCCCGCCTCGGGGAGGTGGGTCCCAGTGCAGGTCGGGTACCCGCCTCCTTTGAAACTGGCATGGAGGCGGGTTGGGGGCGGGATGGGTTTGTGCCCCCGATTTCGGGATTTTAACACCTCACACGCTATCCAATCCCGCCCAACGGCCCAATGAAATTCTGCCCTAAGTGTTTCCCCTCGTGGGGGTATCTAGAACTAGGGGGCATAGTTTCAGAATAAGGGGCCGCCAATTTAAGACGCAGATGAGGAGGAATTTCTTCTCTCAGAAGGTCGTGAATCTTTGGAATTCTCTTCCCCAGAGAGCTGTGGAGGCGGAGTCAGTGAATATATTCAAGGCGGAGATAGACAGATATTTGAGCTACAGGGGAGTCGAGGGTTATGGGGAGCGGGCGGGAAGTGGAGTTGAGGCCAAGGTCAGATCAGCCATGATCTTAGTGAATGGCGGAGCAGGCTCGAGGGGCTGAATGGCTGACTCCTGCTCCTATTTCTTATGTTCTTATGTTCTTGGCTCTTCTGGGTCTGGAACTCACTGCCTGAAAGGGTGGTAGAGGCAGAAACCCTCATCACATTTAAAAAGTACTTGGATATGCACTTGAAGTGCCGTAATCTACAAGGCTACGGATCAAGAGCTGGAAAGTTGGATTAGGCTGGATAGCTCTTTTTCGGCCGGCACAGACACGATGGGCCGAATGGCCTCCTTCTGTGCCCTAAATTTCTATGATTCTATCACCTCCGGCAAGGAGAGGGGAACTGGAGAGATGGACTGGTGATGAACATCAGAGGTGAAGTATGGATTGTAAAGGCAACATCACGATGATTCCTGATACTCTGACATCAAGAAAATTCAATCCACCCTTATCACCTGACACAGAAGAGAGTTTCAGAGACCATGATGCCAGCAAGTTCTGATGTAGTTGCACAAAGCATCTACCATCAGGAACTGAAAAGATAGGCACCATCTTCAGCGTCATCAGTATTGCATAGCAGTAACTCATTCTTTCTCAGGACTTCATAACTATAGAACTTCTTCCTTTTCTCCTAAAATTTAAAGGCTTTTAAAATCCTAACTCGGCAGCACCAAGTTTTCTCTCTTTCATCTTCTTTCCTCCAACTTCAATGATGTCCTTCACCACGGGCCCTGACTTTACATTACGCGCCTTCCGATTAGCCGCAGGTCTCTTTCAGCCTCACTTTTAGTTGTTTTTACACCATTTGTACAGTGAACGTGTCACCCATTGTTGTTTTCTAATATGCAGTACCTTACATTTATATCTGTAATAAATTTCACTTGCTACTATCTTACCCATTAACAGATTTTATAGCTGCTTCCTCAACTTGATTCATCTCCCTACATTGCCATTATTTGCAAACTTGGTCACTTTGCATTGAGTTTCTGAGTCCAAGTTGTTGATTAATATTAGAAGTGGGGGGGGGGGGTTGGAGCCTGGAGCATTCCTCTTAATATTCCCCCCATTCCAAGATCTGATTGAGGTATTCAAACTTATGAAGGGTTTTGAAAAGCTAAAGAGGGGAAAGCTATTTCCATGGGTTGGTGAGTTGGTATTTGGAGAGCATAAATTTAAGGCCATCTCTAAAGAAATTAAGGCAGGAGGCAGGACGCAAAAGGTAATTAGGACACAATAGTGTCTTACCAGTTGGCCCCGATTTTAACTCCAGGTGGATTCCCCACTCAGCCCTGAGTTAAAATTTCAGTCGGGTCTCAAAGATGTCATCGCAATATGTAAAGAAGGACCCTGTTGGCTCTGGGCGCGTGTCCTTGCTGCCTGCTCAGCACGGTGGCATAGTGGTTAGCACTGTTGCCTCACAGCGCCAGGGACCCGGGTTCGAATCCGGCCTCGGGTGACTGTCTGTGTGGAGTTTGCACATTCTCCCCGTGTTTGCGTGCGTTTCCTTCGGGTGCTCCGGTTTCCTCCCACAGTCCAAAGATGTGCGGGTTAGGTTGATTGGCTATGATAAATTGACCCTTAGTGTTAGGGGGATTAAATACGTGGGGTTACGGGGATAGGGTGGGATATGTGTTGGTGTAGGGGTTACGGGGAGCAGGTGGGATATGTGTCGGTGCAGGCTCGATGGGCCGAAATGGCCTCTATCTGCACTGTGGGGTTTCTGTGATTTCTGTGATTTCTGTGAAAATTGCAGATGCTGCTATCATGGCGGCTTTCGGACAGGTAAGAGCCAGGGCGATTTTTACTGCCCACCCGCCAGGTTTCTGCTGAGCGAGTAGGGTTAAAATCGCTCCCAATGATAGAGGCAGAAAACATAATAGCTTTCAAAGGGGAAGTGGATAATTATTTGAAAAAGAAAAATGTAAAGGAGTGTAAAGCAAGGGTAGGGGGCCAATGCAGGCACAATGGGCCCTGCTGTTCTGTAAGCCCTGATTTTAACTCAGGGCTGGGATCATGGGTGCGGAAGGAAAATTTGGATGGTGCCACACGAGAGGGGATAGAAGAGATTCAGTGTGTGTATGTACTAGTGACCAGGAAGTACCTTTGCACAGTGTTGTACTTTTTTCAACATATAACCAGTTTTCCATGTACATTTATCTGTGATATACACTCAGATTTATATTAACCTTTTGCAGTATGCCATCATAATTTTTGAAGAGGTGAAGATCGAACCTAACAGAGACAATTTCAGGTATTTTAAAGAGATTAAGAGAGAGGGTCAAACTGTAACATTTACACTGTCCAGACTCAGTACCAGTGAATTATAATGTGATAACCTGACACATTTAGCAGAATAATGAAAGGATTAGCATTTGTAAAAGTGGTAACAGGAGGCATTAACTAACCACTGAGGCGCTCATTTTGTGTAGAGACTGCAAAATAATCTTATTACACAAACCAGAATTGGATTCCACGGAAATGAACAGGGTAAATTCAAATTTTAATAATTTTTACACTTAAACATACTTACAGACTGTACAAAACTGTAGAAGCATTGGTAAATCTGGCAGGAACCCTCAGCAAAGAGACTACAATCGTCCTTTGTGTCCCTGGCTTTAGGAGGGGAAAAATCATTCAGGTATTTCACTTCCGATCACTACACAGCGACCCCTTGCTGTAAAGTGTGCATGCGTGGATATTGGAGGAAGACAGGATCAGGCTCAGTTGCGATGCCCCTACAGTCAAATAGCCTGCCAACACTCACTGTCCTTTTGAAAGAGAGGAGCTGGCTGCAAGTGAGGAAGTAGTTTAGGGAGCTCACCAGGCCAGCCAAGGTAGGGTTAACCATAAAATCAATGGCGATCATGATTTTCCTTGATTAATACCAGTTTTCACGCGATTGCTACCTGAACTGAAAAATATTGGCGCTGGTGCCCTGGCAGCGCCGTGACTTATTGCTCTAAGATTGTTTTTTTATAACCTTTAAACATGTTTTCCAGTTGGCCTTAGCTCCCGGTAACTTTAAAGGGATCTGTTTTATTTCAAAGCGTCCATCCAAACAGGCATTATATAGTTCTATAATGAAACCCTTCTCTATCTAAGATTTAAATAACCAGTCAATGCAGTTTATCAAGCAGTGAAGTGTTTTGCAACAACCAGGTCATTTGATGCCTCACACAAATATTTAGTTTTCAATCAAAGCAATCAGCGGTACATAGGCTTTGGAATTCCGTCATCATCCCCGAATGTTCCTTCAAAAATCTCTAAACACTAAAAGAATGCATAACATTCCAAACTCACTGAATGTAATGGCGTATGCCACAGGTTAATGTGAGGAGCTTGGAGATCCTTTAACAACAGTTAAAATACGGCAGCAAGATACTGAGGCTGGCACCTCATCAACGGGCAATATGTCTGTGGTGTATGTGCCTTTAAGAGCCTCAGGTGTGCGTAATGCCGGTAATTGCCACTTGGGCTATATAAGCCTGTGTATTGTGTATATCCTTTAGAACCCCCCCCCCCAGACTTGCTTAGTAAATACCTATGAACCAACTCCTGTCTTCAGTGTCTTTATCTACACACGGACACTACAGTGGCGACGAAGTGGAAACGGACTTACCTGCAATTCGGCAGCACCTCAAGGACATCAATTCCTCCAGCGTCCAGAAGACTCAAGGAAGTAATAGAAACTGTGGTTTCACCAGCTGGCCAAGCTGGTGGCAGGTACTGCGCTAATCCTTCCTGGGCGTCAGGCTGGGGCTCCAGCGGCGGGCTCTACAGCTGAGACAGGCAGCGAAATTGGAGGCAAGCAATAACGGACTGGGAGGGTGCACTCGGGAGACGGCCGGCGCGGCAAGCAGGTCAGCGTTTAGGCCTCCGTCGGGAACGAGTCTCCAACAGTGAATAAATGGAAACCACAGTAAAACAGCGTTGTTATCGGTAGCAGCGGCGGGAAAGCGCAGGAAGCGCCATATCGTTGCTACAGAGAGAAAAAAAAAAGCGCGGGAAGCACCATATCTTTTTTTGAAATGCCTAAGTCTGGCAATATTGATGCTTTTGATAACGAAACAGAGCCTAACTTTGGCAATATTGATGTTTTTGATAACAAGATAGAGGATTGGACCACATATGTAGAAAGAGTGGAGGTGTTTTGCACCGCAAATGGAATAGAAGATGAAAAAAAAGCTTCAGTGCTTCTGGATCTAATGGGCGCAGAAACATACAAGCTGTTACGCAACTTAATCACTCCAGCCGAACCGATGGACAAGAATTTTGAGGAGATTGTTGATACCCTACACTGCCAATTCGAGGCAGGACTGGCAGATTCTCTGCAAGACAAATTCATCTGCGATCCCCTAAGTGTAGAAACACAAAAAAAGGTATCTTCTGGAAAAGATTTAACACTGGATAAGGCTTTCAGTGCAATAGGAGCGGCAAAGATACAGCAAAGGCCACAGGACTTCGGCACCCATGAAATGACACGGGGTTTCGAGAGATGTTATCGCTGCGGCAGATCCAACCATGACCAGAGGGATTGCTGGTTCAAAGAAAAAGCATGCAGGCGATGCGGAAAGATGGGACACATTCCACGTGTATGCCGATCTGAAAATAAAAAATCCACTAACGGGAAAAGAATCAATAAGGAAAAGCACAGAAAGGTACAAATGATGACGGACAGTAGCTCCAAAGACCAGAAGAGCGATAGCGACTCCGGGAACAAGAGACTAAGCTCTCTCAAATTACATAATGTAATTGCCAATGAAGATTACCAGACCATTTGGGTTACCCTCGTAATAGCAGGGTCCCCAGTTAAAATGGAGCTAGATACAGGATCAGCTCTAACCGTAATAAATCGACGAGATTACGAGAGGCTATTTTCGCATATACCTCTAAAAGACACATCCATTATCTTAAAAACATATACGGGGCAGAAAGTATACCCCAAAAGGAAAAATAAAGGTGCCTGTGGTATACAACGGCAAAGAAATACAAAAGTTGCATTTATACATTCTACAAGATGGTGGTCCACCGTTGTTGAGACGTGAATGGATAAGGAAGATACATTTAGACTGGCACTCCATTCAGGCACTGACGGTGACCAGTAAGAAAAAAAACAATGATGGCATCATACCTGAACGATTAAAAGACATCTTGGCCAACGCCAAAGAAGTGTTTCAAGAGAAACTAGGAACCTTGAAAGGCATCACCGCCTCAATAAAAGTGGAAGATGCAGCAATTCCAAAATTTTTTAAGGCAAGACCGGTGCCATACGCAATACGTCCGGCAGTCGAGGCAGAGCTGGAGAATTTGGAAAAGGCAGGCGTATTATCCAAAATAGATTGGAGCGAATGGGCAACACCCATCGTTCCAGTCATGAAAAAAGCATTGAAAAATAACTCTGAGGAACAGAGAAAAATTCGCATCTGTGGGGACTTTAAGGTGACTGTAAACCCGGTCCTTCACACGGTACAGTATCCTCTTCCGAGGATAGAAGATATTTTCGCCTCACTATCCAGAGGAAAACGTTTCACAAAAATTGACTTGGCACAGGCATATCTACAGATGGAGGTTGAGGAGACCTCTAAAAAGTATCTCACAATAAACACACACAAAGGCCTATACCAGTACAATCGACTGGTTTTTGGAGTAGCATCAGCTCCAGCTATCTGGCAAAGAGCTATGGAGCAAGTCCTGCAAGGGATTCCGGGGACTCAGCGTTACCTAGACGACATCCTTATAACAGGAGAAAAGGACAACGAGCACCTTGCCAATTTGGAGCAGGTGCTCACTAGGCTGAAAGAACGGAGCCTACGAGCAAATCGCCCCAAGTGCGAATTTTTCCAAAATCAGATATCATATTGTGGCCACATAATTAATAAGGAAGGGTTGCATAAGTCACCTGAAAAAATTGAAGCAGTTATAAAAGCCCCAGCACCTGAAAATGTTTCACAATTGAGGTAATTCCTGGGATTAATAAATTACTATCATAAATTTTTACCGAACTTATCAACTATTCTACACCCTCTTAATGATCTTCTACACACAGGAGTGATTTGGAAATGGAACGAAGACTGTAAACGTGCCTTCCATAAATGTAAAGACTTAATCACATCCGAGAAAGTTTTGGCTCATTACAACCCATCACTACCAATCAGACTGGCGTGCGATGCATCCCCTTACGGCATAGGAGCGGTATTGTCCCATAGATTCCCTGATGGCTCGGAACGGCCGATAGCTTTTGCGTCACGCTCATTGAACTCAGCTGAGCGTAACTATTCCCAGATAGACAGGGAAGCACTCAGCCTGGTATGGGGAGTGAAGAAATTCAACCATTACCTACACGGACAAAAATTTACCTTGCTGACTGACCATCAACCCCTCATTTCCATATTCAACCCTAAGAAAGGTGTCCCCATTATGACGGCACAAAGACTACAGAGGTGGTCCCTTTTTCTAGGGGCACACCAATACAACATTGAATACAAAGGGTCAAAACAGCATGGGAATGCTGATGGTTTATCGCGCCTGCCGTTGCCAACGATAGAAGAGGCACCTACAGTAGACCCAGTAGAGATATTCCACTCTACCATAGTGGAATGTCTACCGGTGACAAATTCTGCCATTGAAAGGGAGACAAGAAATGACCCTACTCTCTCACGGGTCTACGATTTAACAATAAAGGGATGGCCAGCACATGGCGAACCACTGTTGCCAGCATTCTCGCAAAGAAGAGAACAGCTGTCAGTGTGCCGAGGAACCTTGATGTGTGGATCCAGAGTGGTGATTCCACCCAAACTCCAGGATAAAGTGCTAAAGGAGCTTCACGAGGGGCATCTGGGTGGAGTGAAAATGAAGAACCTAGCTAGGGCGTTTGTATGGTGGCCAGGTATCGATGGAGACATCGAAGACATGACCAAGAGCTGCCTAGGATGCCAGAAGGTCCAAAATGCTCCGCCACAGGCCCCTCTACATCCATGGGAGTGGCCCTCATCTCCCTGGCAAAGGGTGCACATCGACTTTGCTGGTCCATTTATGGACTCAATGTTCTTAATCGCAGTTGATGCACACTCCAAGTGGCCGGAGGTAATAAAGATGTCCTCCACCACCATGGAAAAAACCATCACAGTATTAAGGACCATATTTGCCAGGAATGGGCTGCCGGAACAGATATGTTCTGATAATGGACCGCAATTTGTGTCCGAAGAATTCAGAAAGTTCTTAAAGAACAATGGGGTAAAGCACTACACGTCCGCCCCATACCATCCCGCCACCAATGGATTGGCTGAAAGGTTTGTCCAGACCTTCAAGAAGGCCATCAAGGCCATGGGTAATGAAGACATAAAACTTCAGCACAAGGTGGATAACTTCTTATTTGCATATAGGAATGCAACACATATGGTTACAAACCAAACTCCCGCCATGATGTTCTACAATAGAAACCTAAGATGCCGGCTGGATTTGGTCAAGCCCAACATCCGAAGGGACGTGGAGAACCGGCAGTTTCAGGGCATGAATGAAAGGCCAACTAGGGCCTTCCAGATAGGCCAACCGGTTTTGGCCCGGGACTACCGTACCGAGAAATGGCAGCCTGGAACTATCTGCACATGACTAGGACCACTGATGTATACCGTGGACATCGGAGAAAGCATAATAAGGCGCCATGCTGACCAAATCATCAAGTCATCCGAAAAGGGACAACCTACACCACCACGCTATACATCTAATGATGAAGTAGAGATACCCATATCTACCTCCGATCCGGTGATACTGGAACCCGATGAACCCGACACTGGCCTTCAAGCCGAATCAGCCTTGCCAGAAGAACCTACTACACCACCAGAAACTACTACACCCCCGAGGCGTTATCCGGACCGAGTCAGGAAGCCTCCTGAGAGACTAACTTATAATTAATTAATACAGCAATGTATATTATTTTGCATATAACATGTAATTAATAATTACTTAAAATATGATGTACTAGTTAGCTAGAAGGGGAGGAATTGTGGTGTATGTGCCTTTAAGAGCCCCAGGTGTGCGTAATGCCGGTAATTGCCACTTGGGCTATATAAGCCTGGGTATTGTGTATATCCTTTAGAACCCCCCCCCCCAGACTTGCTTAGTAAATACCTATGAACCAACTCCTGTCTTCAGTGTCTTTATCTACACACGGACACTACAATGTCGGAATCACACTGGTGCCAACAGCGTCATCAGAAGAGGAGCTCAGATGGGATTCAACCAGTGTCTCGGGTTACGAAAAGCTGATAGGCATTGGCTATTGGCTGTACCTATTCCGATTCTAATTTGAAATGCAGGAAAATATGGAGTAAGTCATCAATGGCGAGACTGACGCACTATGATTGACGGAATTTATGGTGTACATCGCCGATCTCACCATTGCGGGAAACATCGGCCAATGAGTTCAGTGAGAGTTTCCTGTGCCCAAGTCCCAACTAACTGAAAATGCGCATGAAGTGCATTATGAATGGAGATCAGGTTGGAAGCAATCTCCGCCCCTACTTCTGGTCCCTTCATTGCTGCGGCCATCAAAAGAGTGGCTGCTGGTCAAAATTCCGATGCGCTTTGTTTTAGGCATTAGGCGTATATCCACGAACAAACATTTCAACAGTGAGCCAAGAGACTACAATTCACAATGATTCACATCCTGTCTAAGTGAAAGCTAAAATTGATTGCCTATTTCTGGGAAAGAACTTTGATCTTTTATGTCAAAGCTGATCTTTTGAATTATACAAGTGACAGTGGTTTCCCTGGGGGTGAATCGGAAGCCCGTTTTACATCCCGCCGCTCAACTATCTTTGCAAACGGGCAGCCGATTCACTCTTGCCCGTTTCGCACTACCACCAAGGACCAATTTCACCCACACTGGAGCTTCCTGTTTCCTGGCCTGTTTCCATGTTGTGGCAGCGGGCAGGGCTCTACGGAGCTGAGCACCACATTGCGTTCACCAAAGATTCTGTTAAAAGACTGTGAAAAGAACACCAAGATTCTGGACTCATTATTTTGTCTCAGAGCAGTTTACCTATCTTGTCGGTTGAATACTGTATTGCTGATTACTTGCTGCAGTCTTTATTCTTCTGTGTAATCATATTTCTTGTAACTTGACCCAATTACTAGTTTTAACCTGAATGATAGTGTGGTATTTTCCATTTTTTGGAGTGAACAGAAGTGTATGGTGGTGAACCCACATGTGGTTAAAAAGTAATAGTTAGTCCTGCATCTTGCTACCCAGTCACAGTCTGTAGAGGTTTTTAAGCTTCAGATTTAAAAGAAGCAGGTCTGCTATGTAAATTAGCTTTTGCTACGTACACGAATAAAGAGTGACGGGAGAAAGCCTGAGTTGTAACATGAGTCAAGGGGGAGAAATTCAATCTAATTTCACCCGTTTGTCAGGTGTAAAATAAGGGGAAAAGACACTAAATCGGGCTGGGTTATCTCGTACCTGTTATCAGGACCCCGAAGTCAAATTGGGCAGCCGTTCGGTTTTTTCAGGTCTACAGTGGCATAACCAGTGGTCTTCAATTTCTTCTCCAAAACTCTATTTAATATCTACGTTATTTTGCTTCCAATAATAATAGAGATAAAAGGGCATTCCCATGTCATGCACTGCTTACCCGGTGACAGAGAAGGTAAGCAACTGGGAAACTGCGAGTGCCAAGCTCAATCTGGACACCAGACCATCCTGGAATGGACTCTCTCTGATTTTCCCTCTTTTCATATCTGCATCAAATGGTACCCTTCAGGAATACAGACAAAGAATGGGTGGTTATGAATACAAATAAACAATAACTGAAATTACAGGGCAAAGTAATAAATAGGATAAATTATCTGAGATCCTTACAATATAAACTGCAAAAACTGAACTTCTACCATTGGTAATGCAACGGTTTCCATTAAATGTTGTTCAAATGTGCTCTCTAATGATTCAATAGGTAAATGCAATGCTCAGTGTGGAACGATACAGAGCAGGAAGGATGATACCAGAACTGAGAGGATACAACTATCAGGAAAGACTAAACAGGCTGTGGCTCTTTTCTCCAGAAAAGAGAAGGCTGAGAGGTGACCTTATTAGGTCTTTAAAATTATGAAGGGGTTCGACAGGGTAGACATAGAGAAGATTTCCATTTGAGGGTGTCCAAAACTAGGGGCCATTAATATAAGATAGTCACTAGTAAATCCAATAATGGTTAGGGTTAGGAATTCAGGAAAACTTCTTTACTCAGAGTTTCAAGAGAAAGTGGAACTCACTACCACATGGAATGGTTGAGGCAATTAGCATAGAAGCATTTAAGGGGAAGCTAGATCAGTACATGCTTAATGGGAACGGTAGCAGAGTGGTTATATTACTAATACTAGTAATCCTAGAAGGTCTGGACCTAATGATCCAGTCAGATGTGATTTCAAATCCCACCATAGCAACTGGGGAATTTAAATTCAGTTAATTAAATAAATCTGGAATAAAAAACTAGCATCAGTAATGGTGACCATGAAACTACCGGATTGTCGTAAAAACCCATCTGGTTCACTAATGTCCTTTAGGGAGGAAATCTGCCGTCCTTATCTGGTCTGGCTTATATGTGACTCCAGACGCACAGCAATGTGGTTGACTCTTAACTGCTCTCTGAAATGACTAGTGCCATTAGCCTTACCATTATTTTGACAGCAAATTCTGGCCCATTGTTTATGATAATGTTAATGGTGAATTGTGATATTGAGGTGAGGTGCTGAATGGAGCTCAGATGCCTCACCAGAGGGAAATAAAATTGGAGGGCCAGCCAAATAATAACACTGTGCCTTCTACCAGAGGGAAAATTTCTCCAGTCGTTATGTGTGGCGAAATCATGAATGGGTTCTTTACAAACAAGTTTACAATCTCACTACACATAACACACGTAGGGAATTTTCCCCTCTCGTGGCCATTTACAAAGCAGCATGGATGGAGGCCTGGGACCAGGTTTCCTGCATTACCTAATAACAACAGAAAATGCTGGAAAAACTCAGCAGGCCAGGCAACATCCGTGGAGAGAAATTTAAAGTCGATGTTTCGGGTCGAAACCCTTTTTCAAAACTGGAAAGGAAATAAAATAGATCAAAGGCAGGGCTGCAATAGAACAAAAGAGAAGTGAAGAGACATTAAGAGGTATTCAAAACCAGACGAGATGGTAATAGACTTCACACCTAGTCTGAGCCGTCTTTGTCTCCTCTGTCCTATTACCATCTCGTCTGGTTTTGAATACCTCTTAATGTCTCTTCACTTCTCTTTTGTTCTATTGCAGCCCTGCCTTCGATCTATTTTATTTCCTTTCCAGTTTTGAAAAAGGGTTTCGACCCGAAACGTCGACTTTTAATTTCTCTCCACGGATGTTGCCTGGCCTGCTGAGTTTTTCCAGCATTTTCTGTTGTTATTTCGGATTTCCAGCATCTGCAGTATTTTGCTATCGTTCCTGCATTACCTGTTCACTGAGGTTATACTGCATGACCCAGGGAGGTCACATGGAAAGGGGGACGGGAGGGACAGAATTACAAGCAAAGAAAACTGCTACAGATGACAGCACAGCTCGCCTCAATGCCCATAATAAGAAAGAAAGACTTGCATTTATATAGCACCTTTCATGAACTCAGGACGTCCCAACGTGCTCTACAGCCAATTAAGCACTTTTGAAGTACAGTCACTGTTGTAATGTAGGAAACACGGCAGCCAATTTGCGCACAGCAAGCTCCCACCAACAGTACTGTGATAATGACTAGATCATCTGTTTAGCGATGTTGGTTGAGGGAAAAATATTGGTCAGAACACTGAGGAGAACGCCCCTACTCTTCTTCGAAATAGCGCCATGGGATCTTTTATGTCCCCCGACCGCAGACGGGGCCTCGGTTTAACGTCTCATCTGAAAGACGGCTCCTCCGACAGTGCAGCACTCCTTCGATACGGCACTGCAGTGGCCGCCTAGATTTTGCACTCAAGTCTCTGGAGTGGGACTTGAACTCATGTCCTTCTGACTCAGAGGCGAGGGTGCTACCCACAATAAATGACGCCGGCTTCTTCCCCCCCCAACCCCCCGGTCATGAAGACGGTGCTCCTTTAAGTTCAACAAAGAGGCAAAAAAATATTTTTACGGCATAATGTATTGCACAGAAATGAGTCAGGCTAACAAAACTGCCATGGATTTTTGTAAAATGTCTATATTTGGACAATACTTCTGATCCGCAAACATCAGGGGGTCACTGGATGTACACAGACAAAGTAAATAAGGAATAATATGCAGCTGGATTGTGACTCACTGGTGATGCCTATTTACCAACTCCGTTAGATGTGCTGTGTCATTGTGGCCGCAATTTTATGTCAGCGGTGAAGTCCACTTTATACTTAGTGGTTAAATCGTGCAAGCTTTTATGGCTTCCTGCTGCACTACAACATGTAAACAACATTCTAATCACTGCTTTGCATCATTTCATTTACCCTGCTGGAAACAACTGTACACAGAAGTAGAAGCCAGAAATGACATGTCACATTACCTAATTTAGTATTAAACCTGGTTTGCTAATGGTCAATTATTCGCTATTATCCGCGTATAGAATTTGAATGGAGTTCAATTTAAAATACTGTAGGTTGTTACATTTCGGCACTGTACGCCAGAGAAATTCTATGCGATGTTCTGCTCCTTTGCAAATCACTTTATTCCGTTGACCCTTTGCGGCATTATGGTTTGTTCAATTTTGACATTTCTAACAATCCCTTGGCTAAAACCACACAGAAAAGTTCCACGGGCGAATGACAGTAATGGACATGTAACCAAAATGTTACTTTAAAAACTCCAAGGGTTGAAATCACATTGTGGGATATTCGTAACCAAAAGATTAATATGTTGGTATGAAATTCCTCTGTCTACTATTTGAATAAAGTTGTTAACACATTTTAAATAAATGGTTGAGTACCTTTGTCAAAATAGTGGAAAGGGATTTCATACAAATGTGTTAACTTGTTAGTTACGATTAGGGTTAACTTGTTAGTTACTAGTATCACACAGAGTGATTTCATACCCTAAGGATAAAACACGAGGTGAGAACTCCATCTTAATATTGAATTCAATTAAACATCACACACTAAAGATTAAGATACACATCTTTGAACTTTGTCACTATTATTTTTTGAATTTTAGTTATAAAACATTACTTAAGGTACCAGTCTTTTTATCTTATTTGTATTTTTGCACTGATTTTAGTTGTTGGTTCAAGGGTGTCACTGAACATGCTTCTAAGTCAGTTAATTCCTTTCAAGAAAGTAAAGTTTTATTTGCTTTTACATTTACGTGCCAACTTTGGAATCGCAGCAGCACAGGGATGTAACTATGGAGCCAGATAAGTGATCCCACACCCGATCGCAGCAAAAACTGAGCAGTGAAATCCCCTCAGCCGAGACTTTGAATCCAAACTGCAGATCCCTAACTGCAGTGTAAATGTGGGTGGCCTGAAGTTCCGCTGGGCTTTCACTGATCTCCCTCTGCAACTCCTATTGTTTCCTGGGGGATTCCGTCAGCCTCGCGCCCAAATTACTGTGGGAGAGCCTACAGTGGAACCCTTGTAGAATTTCAGCTTTTACTCTTCAGCAGTACAGGTTCCTAACCCCTCTTTTACACAGAATTACATAGGATATACAGCACAGAAACAAGCTGGCATAATAAAACTCACTACACACTTGGTTTGAGTATAAAGCAAATCTTTAATCAACTTGTTTCAGAACATGGAGGTCTAGTTGTACTTCACTAGTTCCTTGTCTTACAACATGTCCCTGGGCAAGCTGGGCCCACGCCCGAGTATTTATACTCCTTGGACGGCGCCACCAGCTGGCCGTCCAGTGTTATTTCATGAGTCGTTTCTTTATGATGATGAGATTTATAACACAGGCCATTCAGCCCAACCAGTCCATGCCGGCGTTTATGCTCCACTCGAGCCTCCTCCCATCTTTCCTCATCTAAATCTATCAGCATAACCCTCTATTCCCTTCTCCCTCATATGCTTGTCCAGCCTCCCCTTAAATGCATCTATACTATTCACTTCAACCACTCCCTGTGGTAGCGAGTTACACATTTTCACCACTCTTTGGGTAAAGAAGTTTCTCTTGAATTCCCTATTGGATTTCTTGGTGACTATCTTATATTGATGACCTCTAGTTATGCTCTTCCCCACAAGTGGAAAAATTCTCTCTGTATCCACTCTATCAAAATGTTTCATAATTTTAAAGACCTCTATTAGGTCACCCCTCAGCCTTCTTTTTTCAAGAGAAAAGAGATCCAGCCTGTTCATCCTTTCCTGATATGTAAACCCTCGTATTTCTGGTATCATCCTTGTAAATCTTCTCTGCACCCTCGCCAATGCCTCTATATCCTTTTTATATGGCGACCAGAACTGTAAGCAGTACTCCAAGTGTGGTCTAACCAAGGTTCAATACAGGTTTAGCATAACTTCCCTACTTTTCAATTTTATCCCTCTAGAAATAAACCCTAGTGCTTGGTTTTATGGTCTTGCTAACCTGTGTCGCAACTTTTAGTGATTTGTGTATTTGTACTCTGAGATCCCTTTGTTCCTCTACCCCACCTAGACTCGCACTCTCCGAGTGATAAGTAACCTCCCTATTCTTCCTACCAAAATGTAATACCTCACATTTATCTGTGTTGAACTTCATTTGCCAATTATATGCCCATTCTGCAAGTTTATTAATGTCCTCCTGTAATTTGTTGTAGTCCTCCTCAGTATTGACTATTCCCCCCAATTTGATATCATCCACAAATTTAGAAATTGTGTCTTTGATTCCAAAGTCTAAATCGTTAATGTAAATTGCGAACAGCAGTGGTTCCTATCGATGCCGATGTTGTAAAGCCAAGGGTGTTGTGTATGTACCTTTAAGAGAATAACTGGTCTCAGACTGCAATACCGGCAGTGACCACCCCTGTATAAAAGGCGCTAGAGAGCCTCTGTTTTGTTAGATTTGTTTATGCCTTTCACCAGTAAAGTTCTGTTTGTTTCTC
The DNA here is from genome assembly GCF_052327205.1 of Somniosus microcephalus. Taxonomy (NCBI): domain Eukaryota; kingdom Metazoa; phylum Chordata; class Chondrichthyes; order Squaliformes; family Somniosidae; genus Somniosus; species Somniosus microcephalus. Next base: position 259,401,237 of record NC_140992.1, on the reverse strand, counting down.
TCCTGCTAGTCCGTGTCTCAATCATTCACGGACTTAACACTGGCGACGAGGTAGAAAGAACTTACCTGCAACTCAGCAGCAGCTCTGACGACGTTGAAGGTCGGAAGAAAAAAAAAATAGAGTTCATTGAAACTCGAGGAACGGGCGTCGACCGTCAATCATTGGGTTCAAGGCTTTGCAGGAGCGACTTTCCAGAGCCAGGCTGGGTTCCTCGGTCCGTGGTTTCCCACCTAATCGGGCTGGTGGCAGGTAGTGCTCTGATCCTTCCTGGGCTGCAACGGGGCTGGGCAGCGAGTCGGGAAGCAAGAAGAGAGAGGGTGGAGCATACAGGGCGCGGCCGGTGTTTCGAAGCTGGGCAGCGTTCGGACCTCAGAAGAGGGAGGGAAGTGTTCCAGAGGGTCCGCTCCACGACGGGAAGATAATAAAAGAAAATGAATTAATATTTAACGCGCAGGAAACCGTGGAAAGCAGCGTTAACAACAGCGGAGAAGAAGGCAAAGCGCGGGAGGCGCCATTTTAGATTTGCAAGATGCCAAAGACTGGCTGTATCACTGCTTTTGATAATACAATAGAGGACTGGACCATGTATGTGGAAAGAGTAGAGGTATATTTCGAGGCAAACGATATAGCGGAGGGGAAAAAGGCATCGGTATTGTTAAACTTAATGGGCGCTAGAACGTACGGCCTATTGCGGGACCTGATTACTCCAGCCAAACCGAAGGCGAAGAGTTTTAACGAAATTGTTGCTGTTCTACAGGAGCACTTAAACCCTGCACCGCTGTTGATAGCAGAAAGATTTAAATTCCACAGGAGAACTCAGCACAAAGATGAGAGCAATGCTGAGTATCTTACGGAACTACGCAAGCTATCAAAGCACTGCCAGTTCGGAGCAGGACTGGCAGATACCCTACGGGACAAATTTGTCTGTGGACTCCTGAGTGAAGGAACACAGAAGAAGTTACTCTCAGAAAAAGAGCTGACGCTAGATAAGGCTTTCAGCGTGGCAGTATCATATGAAGCAGCAGCCAGGGGAGCTGCAGAAATTCAACAAAAACCACAGGAATACAGCACCCACGAAATGACACGGGGATTTGCAAAATGTTATCGCTGCGGCAGAACTAACCATGACCAGAAGGACTGCTGGTCCAAAGACAAAATATGCAGACAATGCGGGAAGATTGGACACATTGCACGAGTTTGTAGGTCTGGGAAGAAGACCAGCGACAACAAAAAGGCTACTAAGGAACCGTACAAGAAAGTACAAAAGATGACGGACAGTAGTTCCGAAGACCAGATGAGCGATAGTGAATCCGAGAACAGGAGATTAAGCTGTCTCAAACTTCACAATGTAATCACAAAAGAGGATCACCGAACCATTTGGGTCACCCTCACGATAGCAGGGTCCCAAGTTAAAATGGAATTGGATACAGGATCAGCGCTAACTGTCATGAATCGACGAGACTATGAGCGGCTATTTTCACACATACCCTTGAGAGAGACATCCATCGTCTTGACGACGTATACGGGGCAAAAAGTATACCCCAGAGGAAAAATAAGGGTGCCTGTCGAATACAATGTCAAGAAAATACGGAAATTGTATCTCTACATACTGCCAAATGGTGGACCACCGTTATTGGGACGGGAATGGATCAGGAAGATAAACTTAGATTGGCATTCCATTCATGCAATGACGGTGGACGGTAAAAAAGATGAAGACGTCACTCCTGGACGATTGTCAACAATCTTAGCTAACGCCAAAGAGGTATTTCAACAAGAACTGGGCACGCTTAAAGGCGTAACCGCTTCGTTAAAAACAGAAGAGAATGCAGTTCCCAAGTTTTTCAAAGCGAGACCGGTACCATATGCAATTCGTCCAGCCGTCGAGGCAGAGCTGGAGAATCTGGAGAAGGCGGGCGTGTTGTCTAAGGTCGACTGGAGCGAGTGGGCGACACCCATCGTTCCTGTCATGAAAATAACGTTAAGCAATAAGTCTGGAGAGCCAAGGAAGATTCACATCTGTGGGGATTTCAAGGTGACGGTGAACCCTGTCCTTCACACAGTACAATATCCTCTTCCAAGGATAGAAGACATCTTCGCCTCACTGTCTGGAGGGAAGCGTTTTACAAAAATTGACCTAGCACAAGCATATTTGCAGATGGAGGTTGAAGAGTCCTCTAGGAAGTATCTCACGATAAACACTCACAAAGGTCTTTACCAATATCATCGATTGGTATTCGGAGTAGCATCGGCTCCGGCGATATGGCAAAGAGCGATGGAACAAGTCCTGCAAGGGATTCCGGGGACTCAGTGTTACTTGGACGACATCCTTGTAACAGGTGAAGATGACAGTGAACACCTTAACAACCTAGAACAGGTGCTCACTAGACTACAGGAACATGGGCTGCGAGCCAACCGCCCCAAGTGCGAATTTTTTAAGAAACAGATATCGTATTGTGGCCACGTGATTGATGAAGAGGAGTTACATAAGTCCCCTGACAAAATTGAAGTGGTTGTTAAGGCCCCAGCGCCTGAAAATGTGTCGCAACTGAGGTCATTCCTTGTGTTGGTGAATTACTATCATAAGTTTTTGCCGAATTTGTCGACAATTCTGTATCCACTGAACGCCCTGCTCCGAACGGGGGTAGCATGGAAATGGAACGATGATTGTAAACGTGCTTTTCAGAAGAGTAAGGACTTAATCACTTCAAAGGAAGTATTGGCTCACTACAACCCAGCACTGCCAATTAGGCTGGCATGTGATGCGTCTCCCTACGGCATTGGGGCGGTACTGTCACATAAATTCCTTAATGGTTTGGAGAGGCCGATAGCTTTTGCGTCACGCTCGTTAACTTCTGCCGAGCGTAACTATGCCCAGATTGACAGAGGCCCTCAGCCTAGTGTGGGGGTGAAGAAGTTCAATCACTATCTGCACGGTCAAAAATTTACTCTACTAACCGATCATCAACCTCTTGTCTCCATTTTCAACCCTCAGAAGGGCTTACCGATAATGACAGCACAACGGCTGCAGAGATGGTCCCTTTTCCTAGGGGCACACCAATATGACATCGAGTACAGGGGAACTAAACAGCATGGAAATGCTGATGGATTGTCACGTCTACCGTTGCCGACGGTGGAAGAAGAAGACCTTGCAGTGGATCCAATGGAGTTATTCCACTCGACCATAGTCGAATGTCTCCCTGTGACGAATGCAAACATAGAAAAGGAAACACGGAATGACCCGACACTATCACGGGTCTATGATTTAACGGTGAAGGGATGGCCAGCACATGGCGAACCACTGCTGCCAGCATTTTCGTCGAGAAGAGAACAGCTGTCAGTGTGCAGAGGAACCTTGATGTGTGGATCCAGAGTAGTAATTCCACTTAAGTTGATGGATAGAGTGCTCAATGAGCTTCATGAGGGTCATCTGGGTGGGGTAAAAATGAAGAGCTTAGCCAGAGCGTTTGTGTGGTGGCCGGGAATCGATAGAGAAATCGAAGAGATGACCAAGAGCTGTGCAGGATGCCAGAAGGTCCAAAACGCCCCACCACAAGCTCCTCTGCATCCATGGGAGTGGCCCTCATCCCCATGGCAAAGGGTGCACATTGATTTTGCTGGTCCCTTCATGGACTCGATGTTTTTAATTGCGGTGGATGCACATTCAAAGTGGCCAGAGGTAATAAAAATGTCCTCAACCACCATGGAAAAAACTATCGCAGTTTTACGAACCATATTCGCCAGGAATGGGCTGCCTGAACAGATTTGCTCTGACAATGGACCACAGTTTGTGTCTGAAGAATTCCGGAGGTTCTTAAAGAACAATGGTGTTAAGCATTACACATCTGCCCCATATCATCCAGCAACTAATGGATTGGCCGAGAGGTTTGTCCAAACATTCAAGAAGGCTATCAAGGCAATGTGTAATGAAGATATACCCCTACAACACAAGGTGGACAACTTCTTGTTTGCCTACCGGAATGTGACACATGCGGTTACCAACCAAACTCCAGCCATGATGTTCTTCAATCGAAGACTACGATGCCGCTTGGATTTGGTTAAGCCAAACATCCGAAGAGATGTGGAGAACAGGCAGTTTCAGAATATGAATGAAAGGCCGACCAGGAGTTTTAAGATAGGTCAACCAGTTTTGGCCCGGGACTACCGCACTGAGAAATGGCAGCCAGGAACGATTTGTACACGACAAGGACCTCTCATGTATACCGTGGACGTTGGGGAGAGCATTGTAAGACGCCATGCTGACCAGATTCTAGAGTCACTGGAAAACGTCAACTCCACACCACGATCTGATACACCTGGTAATGAAATCGACGTTCCAATTGCAGCTACCGCAGAACCGGTAATATTGGAAGCAGATGAACCAAACAACGACATTGATTTCGACTCAACATTGCCAGAAGAACCTGATACTCCAAAGAGGCGTTATCCAGACAGAATCAGGAAGCCTCCTCAAAGACTGAACTTATAATTGCTTAAACTTAACCAATGTATCTAGCAACAGTAATTGTGATTGTAATTCGTTATCATTAGTGTTAAATGAATGTTATGTACTGTTTATCTAAAAGGGGAGGAATTGTTGTGTATGTACCTTTAAGAGAATAACTGGTCTCAGACTGCAATACCGGCAGTGACCACCCCTGTATAAAAGGCGCTAGAGAGCCTCTGTTTTGTTAGATTCGTTTATGCCTTTCACCAGTAAAGTTCTGTTTGTTTCTCTCCTGCTAGTCCGTGTCTCAATCATTCACGGACTTAACAAAGGGGGTGAACTTTGAGTTCAGCTCTGGCGCATAAAATGGGAGACAGCACTTGGGCGACCTGATTTACACTTCAATGGTAAAGAAAATTGGGCGGGGTGTAAAACGGGCTGCCGATGCACCATCGTCCATTTTCCGTTACTGTCGACGTCAAATTTCACCCGCATGAGTGTTAGGAAGTCGCAGGGCTTGAAATCTGGCTTCAGAAAAAGGAAGTGAGGGTATGTTTGGAAGAACAGGTCGGTGAACATGGTCTTTCCAAACCCACCGCGAACACAAGAGAAAAGGAGATGAAAATAGCTAAGAAAAGAAAGACTTGCATTTAGAAAGCGCCTTTCACGGCCACTGGACGTCCCAAAGTGCTTTACAGAGAATTAAGTAATTTTGAAGTGAAGTTGTCGGAAATATCTGCATGCAAACTGGGGACGTGGTAAATCTGAAATAAAAACAGAAAATGCTGCAAATGCACAGCAGGCCAGCCAGAGAAAAGCAGCAAACATTTCAGTGAATGAAGGATCTCGATCAGAAATGGAACATGGTTTTTCTCGCTCCGATGCTGATGGACATTTGGTATACTTGCAGCAATATTTGTTTTTCTATCAATGCCTTTTTTATATTGGTGCTATTTGTACCACACTGTTCCTGACATTACTGAGCAGAGGAGAATATGTGTAATTTGAAGCAAATATTTCTCATACACACCGCGACATCAGTGGGTCATTAACACTTTAATGAAGGCAGACAAATTCATTTTTTTCCAGCAACTGAACATGATACAAAAGGCAATTTGGACGGTAAAAAATATCTGTGCAAAGTTTCAAAAGTATGTGTCAAATGAATCATAATTATGATTGAGATCGTTTCAAATTGATTTAGAATTGAAGGTTTTCAAAGTCTTGTTAAAACACACAACTATATATATTTAACAGTAATTCAATTTAGAGGGAGTGAGTTGAACATATAGTAGAGCCGATAATTCACTTGGCAAAATCAGTGCTAACGGGGTGGTGAGGGCCTAAAAATGGGGCCAGTAGCCTTACCCCCGTCAACTCTGACCATTGGCTTCCTGCAACTTTCACAAGCATCCTATGATGCATATTGGACTTCGTTACAACAGTAACTACACTGCAAAAGCACTTCATTGGCTGTAAAGCACTTTGGGACATCCTGAGGTTGTGAGAGGTGCTATAGAAATACACGTTCTTTCTTTCTTTGTTATAGGAGTCCGATTGCCATTTTAAGATTGAACTGATTGGAGTGTTGTGCCGTGCTCTGAAAATGTAAGTTTGGAATTATTTTGGTGGGGCCCGGAGGAGAAGGAGAGGCCAGTCTGCGCTCTCCACCCCCGCACCCCGTAACCCCCCCACCCACTCAGCCTCACACCCAACCCCCTCCCCCAGGACCTAACTGCAGCTGTCGGCGGGGGATGCCCAGCCAGCTAACATTTCTGTTGAGTCCTGGGTCTCAAAACCACTGGGGCCAATTCTCAGAGGGGACGGGTGACTGCACCAGTCGGTCCCCCAAAGTCAAAATCAACCCCAGTGGCTGTTGTGTCCACTTGGTAACCCATTCACTTACTTCAAAATGCATACAGGATGGCAATTGGTAACTGTAATGTATACAACATTGAAGGGACTACTTTGTTTTGCGGATGTACATCCTTAGTTGCGAGCGTATATAACAGACGCGTATCGATTTGTATAGTCAGTGCCGAAGTTCCAGTTACCCAGTAAAGATCACTTGAAGTTACTCTCAGTCTCTGCTGCTTTATTGTTTTATGTAGTTGTGTATAGCAGTACAAACACAACAGTAACCATCAAAAATGTTCATGTGGATTAAGAAATTAACTGTTCAGTAAAGGTTAGCTGTATTCCTATTTTCAGTAGAGTGAATAGATTTTAATGATTGGTGAGCAGGCCCATGGTAATAGCTGTATGTTCCAAGTACAATTATCTTTATAATCTCCCCCCTCTTCTCTTCATAATCTACAGAAATCATGGACACAAATAGCACTTACTTTATTTTAGGATTGAACTCATAGAGACCTATTAGTAACTATTATTTTTGCATGTAAGGCTGTGCACAGATTAACATGGAGAGGCATTCGTTTGTTTGGGCCTGGACAGCTCACTTTTCCTTTATTGAATAACTGAGAACACAGATGAATATGAAAACTTAAACAAACATATATTTCACCCAATACAATAGCAAAATACTGCAGATGCTGGAAAGCTGAAATAACAACAGAAAATGCTGGAAGCACTCAGCAGGCCAGGCAGCATCAGCGGAGAGAGAAACAAAGTTAACGTTTCAGGACTGGGACCCTTCATCAGAACTGGAAAAAGCTGGAGATGTAACAGATATTAAGCAGGTGCAGAGGCAGAGAAAGGGGGAGGGGAGGAAGGAATTGAAGGAACATTCCGTGCTATGGTAGGAGACAGGAGAGATTAAATGTTGCAAATGGAGATGGCAGAATCATAAACAGCCTGAAAAATTGGGGCAGGGGTTATAGTCTTATAGGTTTTTGGCAGTTATATATTTCACCCCCTCTCTTGATTTTCTTCGTAGCTCTTTAAGTTTCTTCGAGCCACATTCCAACCCCTTGGCTAAGAGAGTGGGGAGGTGAAATGGCCTCAGATCTTTCTCATTGATGTTCTTTGGCTGATCATCCCATTTTCCCTCACTCTTTTTGGAGAGGCGCCTAAGTTCTTCTTTACTAACATGGCCAATATTGGGAATTTGCCAGGAGGGCGTATTGTGGGCACAAACTCATCGTTCTCTGGCACAGTGCATTCGGGTACCATCCAATCACCTCAACCGTGTTTATTTTACTGAATAATGCAAAAATCAACCTTGGGAACCGAAAGAATTCTTGGTCCAGAACTTTTAAGTTCGCATCAGCTCGACGGGCGCTTTTTGAAGTTACAGCTATTTCTGGGGAAACGTGACATTAAACATTTGCATCTCACTAAAAGATCACAACTGTGATGGTCGGACTTTCTATGGCAAGACTTGAGTGGAGGATTGATAGCAAGTAGCCAGCTGGGAGATTTGGCGGAAGGGAGAGTGCGGTGGTGGGGTCCTGTGGAGTTTATGGCTGGCTTCATTATGACGACAAACCTAGGGAAAAACAAAATTGGTAATCTGGGAGTTTTGATTAAAAACTATAACATTATCAAGTGCATGTGTTGTATATGTAGATTCGGAATAGTTTTGATTGTGAAAAATTTTCCAGTACTTCAATTTAAATATTTATTTATTGGGTATTAAGTGGACTCATCTGTCTAACATGAAAATGCAATCAGTATAGATTGAGTGGAAACACTACTGTGTGTCACAGTTTGAGTTCACATCCCATTATTTCCACTGAAGATCTGCCTTTTATACTTTATGAAGAAGCACATCAGTCCTGGGTCTCGAGCAATATTTTTTAATGGTTTAATTTGTTTCACACCTGTAAATTGCCTATTCTAAATCAAATTTACTTTGTAAAACGCAATTCATTTCCTAAGCGGGGCCCCCATTATAAGCTGGCCAAAATACCAAATCGGGATCAGTGTATCAGTCCGACATCTACTCAGCCGCGTGTTGTTTTTCTTGGCTATGAACAGGGCGTTTGTTTAGATAGTGATGCTCAGCATGTCGTGCAAATTCAACTGATGCATTACAGAACTTTAACGCAGGTGTCCTGGACTGGTGGCTAAACAACAGGAAATCTTGAGCAAGAATCTGGGATAGTGGTATCAGGATGTGGTCAGACAATCCTTTATCCAACAGCAATAGCTGCCTCCTAGCAAATTACCCATTAGCGCACTTGTGCAGGCAGACTTGCCTGACCCCAATACCACATTGAGCCACGTAATGTCATTTTTTTTGTTTACATTGAGAGACTTTGTTAAGATGCAGTTCCATCTTAATGTCAGTTGGCGTGCTTGAAAGGGTTTGATGGGATCATTTGCGGCACGGGGTATGCAGAGGAGTGAGAGGATATTTTCAAGACAGACAAATGACTTCCTCTGAGCTGCGAGCAGTGCTTCAGTTAGGAAATAAATGGATAATACAAGAACCAGTGTTTGGTGGAAAGTTATAAGGCACTACACATGATTACAGTAACAAAGGACCGGAAGTGTCCTTGACCGTCTGGGGCCTTTCTAGATTTCAAAAGTTCATTTTGCCTCTTGGCTTGACACAAGAATATCCGTCATCATCGCGATTCCAGAAATGTTGGCATAATTCTGGTGGAAATCTGGCTGATTTTTCCATATAAGTGTTTTAACGGCCAATATACCTGTCTCTAAACCCGCTCTTTTCTCTGATCCACGAGGCCTGTGGTTTTGCCCCCCTATGAAAGGCATGGAATGGAATTGCTAAAGGCCTCTAAAGACAAGCTCGTCAAGTTCGTCAAAAGAGAGTTAGTACTCACATCTATGCCAAGAGAAGGAGGGAAGAGCTCAGCAATGAGAATGACAGCTGCAAAGAAGGATTAAACGGCACAAAGTTGCTACATTAAAGTATTTTGAAAGTTAAAAAGAAATGACACCCAGTAACAAGTAGAACCTTGCTCCGTCAGAACGGTATAGACAGGCTCCACAACGCAGTGCTCCCCAGTCACCGAGCTGGCAAACCACACTTGTGTATAACTGAATAGTGTAACCAGAAGAAGACAAGCGCATTACTTTCCAGATGAATACAGGTGTCTACAAAGGGCCCTCTCCCCATGGGAATGAAGTGATATCCGACAAACATCGGAATTTGGCGAAACAAGAAGTCAAAATCAATCATAAATCCAACATCGTGCCAAAAAAATAGAACTTTTCGATTTGGGAAAAAAGAACTTCAGGAATACTTGTGCTGCACCAGCCAATCTGAGATGTAAACCTGAATTAATTCTGAATGAAATGAAATTTAGAATGAGAACATTTAGAATGTACGCTAGTAAACGGGGTTTCCGCTGAAGTTACGGCAGCAGAGCGGGAGAAGCTCCGAGGAAATTCCCGACAATAGTAAAATACAAAGGGGGAGAAATTCATCAGAGCCCTGTTTGGGGCGTTTACTTTTAAAAGTTGAGAAAATTCGCGCCAGGCGCTAATGTTTCTAAACTTATAAAAAATTCGGTTTTGCGCTCCAGGAAGGAAGTGAAGCGTTAAATCAAGTGCTCCACCTCCTTCTTGGAGCGCAATCGGCAGCAGGCAGGGCAGCAGGCAGCAGAGGTGCAAACTGGGCCGTGCAGCGCCGCCGCGTTCAAAGGCTCCTTCCCTCCCTTAAAGGGAAGGGCCGTCGCTGCAGGCTCTGCAATATAAAAAGTACCTGCCTGGACCACCAAGGCAGCCACGATCCCGCGCGATCAGCCCGGCACTCAAGCAGAGCGCCGGGCTGATCGATCGCGGGCAGGAACCCGCGAAAAAAACTGGAACAAGAAAGCTAAGTTTTTTTTTACTTACCCCGGCCACCTCGCCTTTAATCATCACCCCTGAAGTGGCCGGCCGCCCGATGCACGCCTCCTGCAGCTGTCGGTGTTTTCGACCGGTGCTGCTGCAGGGGGCGGAAGTCAATTTCGGGTCCGGGGCGCTACCCAGGGCGATGCGCACGGTGATGATGCCATGATCTCCAGGTGAAGGAGATTGGGGTGGAACACCGCAGCGCCGCCGCAAAACCCCTGCCGAATATGGCGGGAGTCGATGTCAGTGCCGCGCCCGGTCGCAAAGCCATTGGCACCCAATTTCACTGCCTTTAGGGCCTAAAATGCCTCTAGATACTAGAGTATTCATTTGAAATGTTTCTCTCCTCTAACTTAGCGCAGGTGTTAACTTGTTTGAAATAAATAGGTTAGTACTTCTGCTAAACTAGTGGAGAGAGGAATTTCAAACACGTTAAGCATTCGTGTGCTGGTGTCCCTTGGTGTAAATTCAGAGCCAAAGTGAGGCACGCTTGCACAAATATGATGCATTATATTAATATAATCAGAGGTTTCTGCCCAATGGGTATTGACCACATTTATAGCTTAGTCCTTATAGCTTCATCATATTAAAAACAAATCTGTTTTTCTTCTGCTAATTCTAAAAGAATAATTCCTCTCATCAATGCTGCCATAACATTGTAAACATAGTAGAATTTTCCTCTGTTTGCTGCTTCTAGCAAGATTGCAAGTCCAATCTTTTCTGATGCATTTATACTTTCTAAGGTGTAAAATGGAATTGCTAACGGTCTCTAAAGACAAACGTCCCTAACTTCCCTAGATATAGCAATCAGAGGAAATCTATTTGTTATGTTCACAATGTTGCGAACACACAGGGACCAGCAGGAATTTTCTCCACTACCTCTAGGCAAAGCCAAGAGGAATCTATTCAGGCACGCAGCATTTGTTGGTTCACCTGGGAGATTAGTCCTCGAAGAACACAACACGATATAACAATGTCTTGTTACCACCCTGACATCTTACAACACAGAGAGGCTCGGGTTGGAGTTATCCGCTTCTGAGCTCGCTGGTGCACAGCCGTCAGTCCATTAAAGGGAACAAGCGGAAAATTGTGGACTAGCGAGCGCAGAAGTGGAAAATACCAGCCAGATTGTTCATCAGTTCTGCGCGGTGAAGTGTTACTAGAAAAGGAAGCAATTTTTAATGGCTTGCTCAAGCTATTTCATATAATATTTCATAAAAATAAATAGTACACTTGTTTTTTGGGAAATACATTTTTCAATATGGGGGGTCCAACTAAAAACACTGCGGAAAATATCTTTTAATTTATTACAGAAATATTTTTCGGTAGCATAAGTTGGTTTCTGGTTCACAGTGATTAAACACTATGCAGTTTCCTGATTTTGAAAAGTATCCATTACAACAATACTCATGTATATCTGTCTTTCAACTAAGTGTTAGGTTTTGAAAATGCTTGTGTTGCAACTTTAAAAAAATGTTTTTTCTGATTATTAAATGTTTTGCAACATTCTTATTAGACTGGGGGGAAAAAGCACTTCTTAAGCATGTTATAAAGCTTAGAACGTAAGCAGCACTGTGCTGCAATCTAACATGAGATTCATTACTTCAACTGTGAACCCAAACACAATGCACAATTTGGGGTATATTTTCCTCTCTGTGTAAGGTTAATGTAAATTTAATTTTTACTAAACTGTCATGATAAATAAATAACAGTTAAGTAAAATTATTTTCCTGCAGGGAAATACAGGTCTAGAATTAAATCCTTATACTAAATTTATCAACTTGGAATCTATTAAATTATCTATAGTAAAACCGCATCAAATCTCTGCCCAATGGGTACGGACCACATTTATAGCTTCATCATATTAAAAACAAATCTGTTTTGTTCTGCTAATTCTAAAAGAAGTACATCTTGCATTATAAAATCAACGGACACTTTTGTATTTACTTATTCTAAGCAAAATAAATCATTTGTTTGTACATGGGAGACTGATGATACAAAGTTTGGTGCAAAGTAATTTTTCTGTGTTTTTTATGGTTGGTTACTCAGCACCTCTCGGTGATCTGGAGATTGGTGTGAATGGACAACAATTGAGTTACAGAGCCCACCTGTATCACTCTCAGAGCCAAATTCTACTTGCCACCAGGTGAAACTTTTAACATTAGAAAAGAGCCGACTCAAAATCTTACAGATGGTCCAGTCTTTTTATACTTTAACATTTCCAAATTTTGCTTAGTACCTGCTGCAGTTATACTCGAGGTGGCAGAAATTTGTGTGAGGTTACCGCCTCAAGGTGGTCTCACGTGCAATGGCAAAAATGCTGAACTGATGTCGGTTTGGCCGCAGTTACACAGAATCACATAGAATTTACAGCAAAAAACAGGCCATTCGGCCCAACTGGTCCATGTTGGTCCACGTGCTTATCCTCCCCCCCTATGTCATCTAACCTTATCACCATATCCAGGGACTTGAGCACATCCACAAGCATATCCATGTCCCACTCTAGGGACTTGAGCACATAAATCTAGGGCTGACACTCCAGTGCAGTGCTGAGGGAGTGCTGCACTGTCGGAGGTGCCGTCTTTCGGATGAGACGTTAAACCGAGGCCCTGTCTGCTCTCTCAGGTGGACGTAAAAGATCCCATGGCACTATTTCGTAGAAGAGCATGGGAGTTATCCCCGGTGTCCCGGCCAACATTTATCCTTCAATCAACATAACAGAAACAGATTATCTGGTTATTATCACATTGCTGTTTGTGGGAGCTTGCTGTGCGCAAATTGGCTGCCGCGTTTCCCACATTACAACAGTGACGATACTCCAAAAGTACTTCATTGGCTGTAAAGCGCTTTGAGATGTCCGGTGGTCATGAAAGGCGCTATATAAATGGAAGTCTTTCTTTCTTTCTTATCCTTCTATTTCTTTCTCCCTCATATACTTATCTAGCTTCTCCTTAAATGCATCGATGTTATTCGCCTCAACTGCTCCCTGTGGTAGCGAGTTCCACATTCTCACCACTCTCTAGTTAAAAAAGTTTCTCCTGAATTCCTTACTGGATTTATTAGTGACTATCTTATATTTATGATCCCTAGTTTTAAGAATTTTGCTTTTTGTGATGCCCAAACTGCTCGTTAGGAATACAGAATGTATTGTGTAACTTCACCATTAAGAGCTGTCCTTTTGAAAGATAAGTCCATTATTTCAAGCAGAAGTTTCTATTTTTGTTTGAAGTCCTGCATAAGTTTCAGAACTTAAATTATGATTTTTTTAAAAAGATTTAAGACTACGATTAGGTGGGAGGAAGACAATAAAAGAAAAGATCATTTTTAACAGAAAAATGTTGCACATCATATTTTCAGAGGCAAGTTTTCCATTTGGAATGTAAAACATAATCAAAGGAACAGATGAAGAAGCAGAAGCAGTTAATCGGCATGGTTCCTTTAATGATCTGTAGTCCCACGTTAGTGAAAATTCAAAAAAAAGATAATAGCTGAAAAATAACAAAGTGGATCAGACGTTGGTTTCTCAAACCTCCGCTGAGAATTTCATTAGGATTTTAATTACATTCCTGTTAAACTAACCGTTTAAAAGCATCCTGTAAAATTGTTAAAGAATATGGTTCAAAAACATTTACAATGCAATAGCATTGCAAAATCAAACAAAAGGGGACAGTTTTAAATACATAATAATTTTGTTTTAAATCTACACAAATGTAATCCAGAAGCATAGTCTGCAAAACATCCTATTTCAGCATGTTTTTAAACAGAGAAACTGCAAAATCTCTACAGCAAATTAATAGCAAAACTCAATAATTGTACTGCTTATAAATTAATTGACATTTTTTCCCCAAAAGGAGCATCAAATAATTTGAGCAGGTTTTTCTCACATGCTAATCCTGCATGTCAGTGTAGAAGGGGTCTGTCTGGCTGTATCTATACTCGATCAGGCAGAAATTATTTACAGGTCTGTTACTGTTATCAGTGAGCTGCAGCAGGCAGGGTCACTCCATCTGAATGATGTCACTAAGGTTATCAGAGACTGGACGGTAGTGTCCCCCTGCCAGAGCTCCCCGGTTAGTTTGCATGTCAAAGGTTAACAGCCACAGCATCACAAAGTGTAATGGATTCAAATCACACCGTTTCTGCTTGCAGCCCTGCATAAAAACCATACTGAAAGAAACAGCTGATTCTAGTTTGTCTGGACTGTAGTATCTTCAGATTCGTACAGCGCTGGCTTAATCATTGGGGAACAAGAGTTCTCTTTATTCAGCTTCTCAGAATCATGATTCTGAAATAATAACATAATAAGGAGCTGCTATAGGTTAACAAAACACAACAAGCATGGAGAGTTTTTCTCCTGACCCTTTCTCCCATGGAACAGTCCGTGTATTTATTAACTATAGGAATATTGATGAGAACGAATATGTCTCTTCAATAAACATTAATCTCCCCTACTTGCATGTGTCAGTAGGCACTGCGTATCATGTCAGGAAATAATCATGTTTCGTGCATTTTTATTTTATGCTTTTTGTTTATTGTAAGACATTTATATCAGACAAACATTTTTAAGTTGGTGTATTTTGCAATTTCAAAAGGTTTTCTCTTCAAAAATGATTTTCTAAATATTGTCAAACAACATGAGAAATTTGCAGAAACAAATTTGCAGTATTCTCTAAATAAATTAAAAACGTCAATGTAGTTTGTTTTTTGTACTAGACGCAGCACAACCTCAGATATGAACCACATTGCTTATGACTCTCCCAAGCTAACGAGGAAAATTACCCCGCTGATATTAGGATCCCCTTTATTTACGGTATGGTTTAAAGAGAGGGAGAGATTCATTGTTAAAAGCCGACCATTCCATATTACGGCTCTCCCTTTGCTTGCCTGCTAAATTCTCTGTTTATCCTTAGTTGTGGAGAAGCTGAAGTAATACATATTTATGAAAAGCTCACTGCCATCACAGCTAAAGTATAGGCTCAATGGAAAAAAAATACCTCCCACATTCATGTATTAGTAAAATAAACTATATTAACTATACTGATGCCAACACTAATATTTATTTTTTAACTACAAGCCGCTAAAAGGTTTTGTTTTTTAGTCAATAGGGATCTAGCTGATTTAGATAACTTCAGAGGGCCATTGAGTTCCTGGTTCAGTAGTACAATTCTGTAACTAGTAGAAGGAGATATAAGTTTAGGTGCCTTTACATCTGAATGATGCACTTTTTAACACCAGTTGATATTGTACAACGACTCATGTCAGTATTGATCAGATTGTTTAGAAAGGTGGAACTTGCAGATCAAAAGGATCCAAATTAGATATAAAGGTCACTCAAAGAGAACAAGAAATGCAAAGCGAGGGCTGCCTTCAAATGGTGCAGTCCTTTATTATTCCACAATGATTGCAGCTGAACTATCACTGCATCAAATCTATGCAAACGTTAACGTGTAATCCTGAATGACTTACATGATCATATTGTGTTATGCTTAAAAGCACAATAAAAGAAAGAGACATTTTTGGCAGACCTCGAATAGTTTGCTATTAGTCCCACAATGACTCAATAAAGTCACATAAAACAGACTGTTAATCGTCAATTTATTGGACACAAATGCAGAAGTACATTTAATGTTATGGCAAATGGACCGTTTCTGGTATATTTCCAGTGTAACAGAATATTTTGAAGGCAAAGACTAATATAAAATCTGAAAATGGCAGATTCCCCCAATATAAAACAATCCCACAGGATTTGGAAGTGCTCTTGTAAAAGTATATTAAAGTCCAATAGCACAGTTAAGTGCAGTAATATTTTCAGTTTGTCCGAGGTTTGTTCCAAAAGCTAACAAAATCCTATAGGCGAGGTGACTAGGATATCATATTGTATATTTCATTGCTTGCAGCATCTGACAGTACATTCAGTTCATTAGCGTATCCTACACTATATTTGATTGACGAGGGTATCCTGTAGTATATTTTGATAAAGATTTTCCATGACTGTGGGTGGTAATGAGCAAGTATTTATTTTATTTGGCCTAATGTGACTAATTACTTGCAATGGGTGATATGACCTTTATGTCCCACATGGCAGAGGATTCTCAGTCATAATGACAATGTATGTGTCATGACATGGATATTTAGAAGTAAAAGGTTAACAGTTGACTCCTTATGAACTAGTGATGGCTATGGCTGTTGCATTTTGTAATTAAATGAAACTATGATTCTCAAAATATTTCCACAAAATCCCAGGCTGACACTCCAGTGCAGTGCTGAGGGAGTGCTGCACTGTCGGAGGTGCTGTCTTTCGGATGAGACGTTAAACCGAGGCCCTGTCTGCTCTCTCAGGTGGATGTAAAAGATCCCACGGCACTATTTCAAAGAAGAGCAGGGGAGTTATCCCCAGTGTCCAGGCCACTATTTATCCCTCAACCAACATCACTAAAACAGATTATCTGGTCATTATCACAGTGCTGTTTGTGGGAACTTGCTGTGTGCAAAATTGTCTGCCACGTTTCCTACATTACAACAGTGACTAGAATTCAAAAAGTACTTCATTGGCTGTAAAGCACTTTGGGATGTCCGGAGGTCGTGAAAGGTGCTATATAAATGCAAGTCTTTCTTTTTTCTTTATGATAACTGGATACTTCCTTCCTCTGCCAATTGTAGCCAATTCTCTGTTCCTGGCCCTTGATATAATACATTTCTGGACTATTTTAGGGTGTGGAACAGGTACACCAGCCCCTAAAATCCTAAAATAGGCCAGAAATGTCTGCAAAACCAAGCACCACCACTGCAATCAATAGAAAATATGGAATAAAAACAGAAAATGCTGGAGATACTCAGCAGATCAGGCAGCATCTGTGAAGTGAGAAACAGAGTTAATGTTTCAGGTCGATGACCTTTCATCCCACCCCCCTTTCCCAGCCCCTACACTTGCTTAAAAGTCTGTTCCATTTCCTGCTTTTTTCCAGTTCTGACGAAAGGTCATCAACCTGAAACACTAACTCTGTTTCTCTCTTCACAGATGCTGCCTGACCTGCTGAGTATCTCCAGCATTTTCTGTTTTTATTTCAGATTTCCAGCATCTGAAGTATTTTTGTAATAGAAAATTTTGTACTGGGATGCAATAAGCATTGCCAATGGCAGTGAAGGAAACAAAGTAAAAAGAACACAGAGCCATTTTGATAACTTGGCGAAGGGAAATCAACAAAAGGAATAATTAAACATTAGGGATAGGAAGCAATGTTAAAGAGACATCAGGAGACATGAGAAGGCATGCAGCAACATAGAAACATTTCAACAAAAATAAAACTTGGGCTGGAAATTTGAAATAGAAAAATGAAAATAAAACGGTGTGTAGAAGGAGAGGGATTAAGTAGGAATTGTTCAATAAGAGCCATACTGTAACAACGAGTTGCATTTATATTGTGCCTTTAACGTAGTAAAAATGGCAAGATGCTTCACAGGTGCGTAATCAGACCAAAATTGACACCAAGCCAAAGAAGTAGATATTCGGACAGGTGACTGAAAGCTTGGTCAAAGAGGCAGGTTCTAACTATAGTGTTCTATACCTTCTCTTGCCTAGGCCCTAAGCTCTGGAATTCCCTGCCTAAAGCTCTCCGCCTCGTTACCTCTCTCTCCTCCTTTAAGACGCTCCTTAAAACCTATCTCTTTGACCAAGCTTTTGGTCACCTGCCCTAATTTCTCCTTATGTGGCTCGGTGTCAAATTTTTTGTCTTACAACACTCCTGTGCAGTGCCTTGGGACGTTTTACTACCTTAAAGGTGCTATATAAGTACAAGTTGTTGTTGTTATAGGATCTCTTCTGAAAAGAGGAATTTGTACAGTGACAACCAAAAGAAGGGAACAACGGACTCAAGGACAAAAAAATAAATAGTGCAATAGATTAAAGAGAAAAGCTCATTAAAAAAATGAATGACTAAATGAATCCGAAACAAATATACACACATGTGTTCGGTTGTCTCCAGTTGCCTCCTTTTACATCGCTTTATTGCTATTTTCATTTGCTTTCTTTTCTCGCAAGTCAGTTTGTGTCTTGTTTTTCTTTTGCCAATGTTTATGCTGTATTTAGATTTTTTTGTTAATATAATAATTTTGAAATGACATCAGTTAAAAAGTAAAAATAAACAGAATATACAGATGGGCTGAGGTTTCATCCGTACTGTTCTGACTTTTTAAAATACGAAAGATATGAAATACGCTTTTATCCTCAGTCCGACTATATCTGCTAACAAACTGCAGCTAGTGGCTTCTTATGCAAGCAGCTTTTCATAAATATTAACTAGTTCAGCTTCTCCACACTAATGATGAACATACACAGTTTCAAAACATAACACAAGATAAATGATCCATCTATTTAAAAGTGAATTGCAAGTCACAGAATAATTAGTCAATTCCTGTACAGTGAATAATCACTTTGTCATATAATCGTAATTTATTACCAATTCAAAATGACCAAAGAGCAAACCTTTGTTCAATTTCCTACATTTTGCACTGTAATGGAGTGCTCTCCAAAACGCAGGGATATAATATTTTTAAATTATATTGATAGATTGCAACAATTTGGGTTGTGAAAAGGTTAAACTGCCAAGTAACCAGTGAACATGAAGTTGCAGCTACAATTATTCATGTAGAAAACAGTTTCAGATTTTTGGTTTCTTTTTCCTCCACTTCCTTCATTGAACCGCTGCAGACTCGATGGGCCGAATGGCATCCTTCTGTGCTGTACTATTCTATGATTCTATGATTCATATGGGCACTGGCAGTCCTCCAGTATGAGCTCTAGGGTGAAAAATTCAGTTGTTTGCGCCTCCAGTTAGCGCCTTAAGAGGGCGCCAATTGGGGCGCAAAGCAACTAGCGCCCGGGCGCGGCGATGTTTGCGCCGCTCGCAAAATTAACTAGACATTTTGCGGCAGCGCTAAACAGTACCGCCATGATCTCCTGCACCGGCAGATTGTGACATCAGTCGAGTGCGCAACGCCCCGTTAGCGCCCCGGACCGGATATTGAGTGGCGCCCCCTGCCTTACCGCCTGCCGCTAGCAATGACAGGTTGAGGGGAGCGTTATGCTGTCAGAAAGGGACTAGGGGAGCGCTATTTAAAGGCGACCACTTCCTGCCTTTTTTTGTCAGTGACATTTTTGCACCACGCATTCTGAGAGAGAGAGAGAGAGAGAGAGAGAGAGAGACTTCTGGAGAGATTCAACGCTGTGTGAAGGAGTTTTGAGTACTGAGCAGCACTTTGCAGATTTATTTTGATTTGCCCTTCCTTGCTTCGCCAGCACTCTGAGGTAGCGCCTCGCTCCTCGGCCTTTGTACCTTAAGACAGGTGTGTAGCACCTGATTTAGCGCTCCAATCACCTCCAGGGGCGATAATTAGTGCCAGGCGCTAAACTTTGCGCACGGCCGATAACGGCGCCCCAAATGGGGCGATACCAAATTTTCCCCCCTTAGTGTCTGTTCCTTGTAGCTGAGCCCAGACAAGTTGAAGGGTAATTTTAACTTTTGCTGGTGGTATAAAAGGTGTGTTATCAGATCGGCCGTCCATTACACATCCCGCCTGATTTTCCTTTCCATTGACTTTAGATGTCCTTTCCAGCAGGAAGCATTGAATATTGTCCAGGGGCAGGAACCTCAATTGATTTTCCCCTCTCTAACTGGTGCTGAGACCAAATGTAGCATCACTGCCCTAACTGAGCATAGACCAGCAATCAAAGCTTGGATCATCCTGATCTGTATGATTCAGGTCCACACTGTGCAGAACAGTTACCACTGAGACCCCAGGAGAGCCTGCAATTTCCCATTTCTACACTCATTTGTCAGACCTTCACCTAGGTGGTTAAATCTGAAGACTGATACTGAGCACAGTTATTTGAAGGGATGTACAAAGGGCTCACTAGTACCTCTTGGGACCTCTTTCCTAATACTCCTTACTTGTGCTCACAACAGGCAGCCTCCATAGACAAGTCCACCTTTTCCATGAACTAAAACTTAATCTTGATGCATTAAGAGTATGGGATGTACTGAGCCACTGGATGGACAGTCTGTACTTGCCTGGTAAATGTTCCAGTAGTTAGCACATAGGATTTTATTGCATCACACAAAAGTCACTTCAGAAATCATAAAGAAAAACTTGCATTTATATAGCACCTTTCACAACCACCAGACGTCTCAAAGCGCTTTACAGCCAATGAAGTACTTTTGAAGTGAAGTCACTGTTGTAATGTGGGAAACGCAGCAGCCAATTTGCACACAGCAAGCTCCCACAAACAGCAATGTGATAATGACCAGATAATCTGTTTTGGTTCTGTTGGTTGAAGGTTCAACATTGGCCAAGACACCAGGGAATAACTCCCCTGCTCGTCTTCGAAATAGTGCCATGGGATCTTTTATGTCCAGAGAGCCATCCGAAAGACAGCACCTCCGACAGTGCCGCATTCCCTCAGCACTACACTGGAGTGTCAGCCTAGATTTATGCGCTCAAGTCCCTGGAGTGGGACTTGAACCCACAACCTTCTGACTCGGAGGTGAGGGTGCTACCAACTGAGCCACAGCTGACACATGCAAGATTATCTGTCTTTTCATAAGACAACAGGATACTGTATTCGCTGCTCACGATGCGGTCTCCTCTACATTGGGGAGACCAAACGCAGATTGGGTGACCGCTTTGCGGAACACCTCCGTTCAGTCCGTAAAGGTGACCCCGAGCTTCCGGTCGCCTGTCATTTTAATTCACCGCTCCATTCCCACTCGGACCTCACCGTCCTTGGCCTCTTGTATTGTTCCACGGAAGCTCAACGTAAACTCGGGGAACAGCACCTCATCTTCCGATTAGGCACTCTGCAGCCTTCTGGACTCAATATCGAGTTCAACAATTTCAGATCATAACCTCGGCCCCTGTTACACATTTTTTCTTGTAATTTTTCCACTCTTTTTCCCCCCCCCCTTTCCTTTTGTTTCGCTCTCACACCTGGCAGCTATCTCTTGCCCTGCCAGTACACTTTACACCTAATCTCAGCCTATTGCCATCTCGTCTAGCTCTTTCGTTTCTTTCACTTCTTTTGTCCAATCGCAGCCCTGCTTTCGATCTATTTTCTTTTCTTTCCAGTTTTGAAGAAGGGTTCGACCCGAAACGTCAACTCAAATTTCTCTCCACGGATGTTGCCTGACCTGCTGAGTTTTTCCAGCATTTTCTGTTGTTATTTTAGTCTATTAATAAGATTTATTTACAAAATAGAACATTGGCACAGCCGCGCTGGGCTGAATGGCCTCCTTCTGTGCTGTATGATTGATTCTATGATTGTATGTGAACTACAAGAAGAAGCAATCAATAGAGGTGAGGAGTTAAGAACACAAAATAGTACAATGGGTCTGAAGATGATTTACAAGGGTTAATCAAACAGATCGGACAAGTCTTTTTGTGAATCTTTTTAAAGATAAACTGTTTCTTAGTATACGTCCTTGTTGTTCAGTGAAAACAGAATAGTCTTTGGAGGATTTAAATAAGTACTAGTTTATGGAGCTCCGTATAGCTCTGTGTACCATTGCAAGATGAATAAACTGCTGAATACAAAAAATGTCCTGTTCTTGATATTAATGATTCCTTTGAGGAACAGCCACTTACTTTGAAATTCAGTCTGTCAAACAAAAGTGATTAACTGAACAATACCAATGATACAATTTTTTAAACACCACATCATGAAGATGATTGTATGGGAGATTTTCTGAGTCATATTGGAAATTGGAAATCCCAACCACACTGGAAAACTGCAGGCATGGTTGCTGAGAATGAAGACTCAGCAAATCTATGTTGATAAAGACCATAAATATACATTGTCTGGGTTTAAGCCATTCAACACAATTCAACCCACAGCAGACATTACATACATTCAGTTCACACCTAGTTCAAAGCATCTTTAGCATAACTGAAGGCACCATTCCATCTTGAAAAACTGGGATGCTCATGCTTTTCAATTGATTTGTAAAGCCAAAGAGAAAAATACTAAATTGTGTCAAACCTCCGTCCTCAAATCATCTCCTCAAACTACAGATAAAATCTGGGACTCACATAGGCGTTGCTCATGGTGACTGGGGACCAAACTTAAAAGTTAGACCTGATTAGAGACTTAACGTGAATGTTTCATTTGAATCTCTACTCAGTATACAGTATTTGGAATTTGTTATGCTCCAGGAGATAGACAACAAAATTAAGTTCCTGTTTGCGGACACATGACCAAATTTTCTCTGAAACACTGGATATAACACGGAGTTCTAAACTCAGTTAAATGGGAGAAACCGAACAGGTTAATGTACACCTTATGACAATAATAAATATTATAATGTGTTGTTAAGGATTTTTATAAATAACTACCACATAGGAACTGTCATTGAGATTGAAATTTTCTGTGTTTAGTATTTGATAAAATAGTTAGTATATTCCACAAATGTATTGTCAATGTCACTACAAATAGCAACAGGAGATATTCTTAGCCTTGTATTTAAAACCTATTTGCAATACAAAGTAGAGAACCTCTTAACAAGTATCCCTAGGGGTGGGGGGTTGCAGGGCCAGCTCTTCAAGAGTTAAAAGAAACAGCAGGGACAGATCTGTAGCCGAGATACACTGAAACTCAAGTCACTGAGAGAGCTGACGTCATATTGTGCCACAATGCAAGATTTCACAGGACGACGATATATTGCAACTGTCACCCAATCCCGTTTGTCGCCAGTGTTACAACATTGACCGAGATACTTATCACTGCCTTCCTGGGGCCATTTTGTGCTCAATTACAATTAAACTAGACAGAAAGTCACTGCCGTGCAAACTGCCTACGTACAGTTCTTTTACCGCAAGTGTGTTGACTCAGTGTTGGAAACGATGACCCTATCCTGAGTCGACAGACTTTGCAAAGAGAAGCACAATAGATTCAGGGCACAAGTGTAGCTTCCTTTTAATAACAGCAAAAGGTTTAAAATATTTTTAAAAGGCCACGTTGAGCAAGCACAAGGTTACATGATTGCATATCTACAAGATATATGTTTTATATGATGCTTCAGGCTATCCAGAGAGAAAGCAGCAAAGCAATACTAGTGCAACAACAGTCGCTACCATCTTAATTAAACATCATTATAAACCTGCATAATTAAAACATTTACAGCAGTGAACACGAAAGAATCTGACAGTTCGATAAGTTTTATACTGATCTAGAGTGGTATTTTCTGATAATAAAGTTGATAAAAATCATGAGTGTTGTGTAGCTTCAGTCTTTAGAAGTCATAAAAAAGCATTTTACAGTGAATGTGTGTTCAATGGCTAAAGTGGAACTTGCTATGAGGGGGGGCTTTTTGAATGGCAGGGCGTTCCGGGGTGCAGCATTCAAAAATTATATTGCAACTTTTGACCAGGGGCTCTGCCCATGGTTTCTCCATTCCTTATTTTGAGAGTTCCGAGTCTGTCGCGGGTGCTGCTCGGAGGCAGTGAGTGAGCCTCCCACCTTGGAACAGGCTCAGAACACTCATGGAGAGAAGGGGGAGAGTGGGAGGAACCACTTGAGGGGAGATTGAAGAGCTACGACGTCAGTCCAGGGCATTCCAGCTCACTTTAACCGCTCACTATGTGGGTCAGGGAGATGCTGCTTTTGCATAGGTTTTCCATTAATGATGGAGTCACAAGCAAATTCCTTTTATTCTGGAGATTGTAGCATAACCAATAAGTGTCATGTAATCAGTAAGTAATATACTTGCGTAGGTTTCCAGTACCACTTATGAATATCTGAATTTCAAATAAATCCTGGAGACTTTTGACTAATAACTGTGAAATGTGATTCCACATTATGAACATATAAAAATCGTAAGAAAATTGAGCAATGTACTTTGTGTGCAACACAACTGTCAGAGTTCAGTGGATATAGTGCACTGAGATCACATTTTCACCATACACACAGAGTTATTCATAAATACGGCATTTAATCTGTAACAAAAATGATTTTTCGAAACGTGGTTCATTTCTTTTAAGAGAATGAGAAATGCTCATCTGGAAAATGAATCAGTTCAACTTGAGCCAAACTGGAAAAATACATCTGCAATCAAACTTACCAAAACCGCAGGGAGGATTAAAGGGACACTAACATCATTAAAATGTGCTTGCCGAAGTTTTAATATTTTCGACGAAAGCAAAAGGGTTATCTTTATCAGAATGATGTCATAAGCAAATTAGGCAATTTTTGTGTTTCAACAATATCAGAAAGCGTGGATTGCTTGTACAGAAAGAGTAGGTCGAGTTTGTTTGACAAGTTTTGGCTCCGTGACTGAATGAGCAGAGTGGGTTTTGATTCTGGAGTAGATTGGGTCGCCGATTTAAATTGCTAATGTCTGCATTTGATGTAAACATAAAGATCACAAAAATAAGCATGGATGAGGGAGGCCATTAGTCCTATTTTGCTCAACGGCCAGAACTTTTAACTTCAGTGGTGATGCAAAACGGGCAATGTCGGATTGGCCCTCTGTTGTACCATCCCGCCGGATTTTGCTTTAATTGGGTGTGGTGTATAACGGGTAGCCAATCTGATGTCGCCTGTCTCCCAAAGTTAAAAGTTCCGCCTAATGTCTTGCAGGTGAGATATTAAACCAAATCCCAATCGGTCTGGTCGGGTGTGTTGTGTATGTAATATGTATGTTACTTTAAACCTATGGCCAGGGCGGCACTACTTTGTAGGGCGTAGTGATACCATAGTACCACTCCTGGCCATAGGGGTTTAAATAGTACTGTGGGTACTGATCTCCCCTCAGTTCCCGCCTGTTGGTATTAAGTAAAGACCTACGTTGAATCTTCCAAGCTGTCTCTTCATTATTGGATTAAGTATAGACACATACTTTACACTGGCGACGAGTAAGGTTCGAACTCACCAGTACACGGTGCAACAAAGGAACGGCAGCAGTACGGAGAGAGAAGGAGAGAGGCTTCTTACCAGCCAGCCTGCAGAGTCCAGCGTCGACCAAAGGAAACCGCCCAGCACTCCGGGTTCGGGAGGAGCCGCAGCAACGGAGCGAGAGAGAGAGGGTTCCAACAGAAGCTGCAGCAGCTGAGAGAAGAGGCTGAACGGGCGCTCCAGCCATGGGGCAAAAGTCCACCCAGGGCCAGGTAAACTGAAATCCTTCCCGGGGAACGGGAGCTGCAAGGGCCAGAACGGGCAGGCGATCTGGGGAACAAACGGAGCCACGAGGACTAGCAAGCCACGAGAGGGGAAGGTCGTTGTTAATAGCGGCGGTGGCAATAACGGGAGCTGCAAGGGCCAAAAATAATGACGCGGGAGAGAGGTCGTTAGCAGCAGCAGGAGAAAAGGCGGGAAAAACGCCATCTAGTGGACAAAGGGGAAAAGTTTTTTCTCTTCAGCAGTTTAAAATAAAAAAATTTAAAAAAACGCCATCTAGTGGACAAAGGCGGGAAAAGCTCTTCAGCAGTTTAAAATGTCTAAAGAAGGTTGGTTGTCAGAATTTGTTGAGGACACAGAAGAGTGGGATGCCTATGTCGAAAGGCATGAACTTTATTGCATAGTACACAAGGTGAAAGATGACGAAAAGGCAGCAACCTTATTAAATTTTATGGGGGCAAAAACATACGGTCTGCTGAGGAATCTTCTTACTCCAGAAAAGCCAGCAGACAAAACGTATGCCCAAATTGTTGATATATTAAGGGAACATTTAAACCCTAAGCCACCATTTATAGCGGAAAGGTACCGCTTCTACAGACGCGACCAAAGGAATGATGAGTCGCAGGCAGCCTATTTGGCTGAGCTCAGAAGGTTGTCCAAACATTGCCAGTTTGGAGCCTTTTTGGCGGACGCGATCAGAGACAGATTTGTCTGTGGCATGTTAAATGAGAGTACACGAAAACGGTTGCTAGCCAAGAAACAGCTCAGCCTAGATCAGGCGATTGAAATAGCATCGCACCATGAAGCAGCAGCACAGGGTGCTGCTCAAATGCGACAAAACACAACCTGCTATGACACCCATGAGGTGACATTTCACAAAGGTAAATGCTACCGTTGTGGCAAAACCACCCACGACCAAAGTAATTGTTGGTTTCGTGATAAAATATGCCGGCAGTGTGGGAAAAAGGGGCATATAGCAAAAGTTTGTCGGTCGGGTACGAAACCCAATAGTGGGGGCAGTCCAAGCAGTACCAAGGCAAGGACAAAAATACATAAGATGTCTGACAGTAGCTCAGACGAGTCACAGGAAGGCACAAAAGCAGAGCCTAAAGGTCTGGGATGTCTCAAGTTATATGGTGTAGACAAAACGGAGGACCACAGCACAATGTGGGTTAAAATGAAGGTAGCAGGCATTGAAGTTAATATGGAGCTGGACACGGGTTCAGCCCTATCAGTAATTAATGAACAAGATTATAACAGGCTGTTCAAACGCATTCCCTTAAAGGATACGGAAATTAAATTAAAAACATATACGGGACAAAAAGTTTACCCGAAGGGAAAAATGCAAGTAACAGTTAAATACAATGGCAGAAAAGTGCCAGAACTTTATTTATACGTCCTACCAAACGGTGGACCACCACTTTTGGGTAGGGAATGGATAAGAAAAATCCATTTCGACTGGAAGTCGATACACGAGTTAAAAGTAGAGACCACCAAGGATGATACAACCATTACAAGCAGGCTGTCGAAAATATTGGCAAAAACACCAGAGGTGTTCCAACAAGGGCTGGGGACCTTAAAGGACATTAGAGCAAAAATAACTATTGCTCAAGACGCAAACCCCAAGTTTTGTAAGGCCAGACCGGTGCCTTACGCCATTCGGCCAGCTGTGGAAGCAGAACTGGATGCCTTAGAGAGTGCAGGTGTCCTTACAAAGATTGAGTGGAGTGAGTGGGCCATGCCCATCGTCCCAGTTATAAAGAAATCTGCAAATAACACACCGGGGGAACCAAAGAAGGTTCGCATTTGCGGGGATTTTAAGATAACTATTAACCCAGTCCTGCACACGGTACAGTATCCGCTGCCGCGGATAGAGGACATATTCGCATCGTTAGCTGGGGGTAGACACTTTACGAAGATTGACCTTTGTCAAGCTTATTTACAGATGGAGGTGGAACAGGACTCGAAAAAGCTCCTAATGATTAACACACACAAGGGATTGTACCAGTACAATCGCCTGGTATTTGGTGTGGCGTCCGCCCCGGCAATATGGCAGAGGACCATGGAACAGGTCTTACAGGGCATTCCAGGAACGCAATGCTACCTGGATGACATCCTGGTGACAGGACAAACGGATAACGACCACCTCACTAACCTGGAGCGAGTACTTCTGCGGTTACAACAATACGGACTCAGGGCGAACAAGCAGAAATGTGAGTTTTTCCAGGAACGTATCCCATACTGTGGTCACATTATAGACAAGGAAGGCCTGCATAAGTCCCCGGAAAAGATCGAGGCAGTAGTGAAGGCCCCACCCCCTGAGAATGTATCTCAGTTACGATCATTCTTAGGCCTTATAAACTATTACCATAAGTTCCTCCCGAACTTATCGTCCATTTTACATCCACTAAATTCATTGCTGCAAAGGGGAGTCTCCTGGAATTGGAACGAAGCGTGTGAGGCTGCTTTTAAAAAGGGTAAATAACTCATTACATCAAAGGAAGTGCTCGCACACTTTGACCCAAAAATGCCAATGAGGTTGGCATGTGACGCCTCCCCGTATGGTATAGGGGCAGTGTTGTCACACAAATTTCCCAATGGGACGGAGAGGCCAATAGCATTTGCCTCAAGGTCGTTAACTACAGCCGAAAGAAACTATGCGCAAATCGACAGGGAGGCCCTCAGTCTGGTGTGGGGTGTAAATAAATTCCACCACTACCTACATGGGCAACGTTTCACACTACTGATGGATCATCAACCGTTGGTGTCGATATTTAATCCAACAAAAGGGATGCCCCTGATGACGGCCCAAAGGCTACAGAGATGGTCACTGTTCTTAGGCGCACACCAGTACCTTATCGAATATAAGGGTACCAAACAGCATGGCAATGCGGATGGCCTGTCGCGGCTACCATTGCCTGCCGAGATCGAAGAGATAGTACAGGACCCCGTGGAAATATATCATACGGCTGTTATGGAACACTTGCCCATCACCAGCCAATGTATCGAGCGGGAAACACAGAACGACCCGACACTGGCAAGGGTTTACGAATTGACTGTGAAAGGCTGGCCGGCGCAGGGTGACGCATCATTGCCGGCATTTTCGGCAAGGAAGGACCAGTTGTCCGTCTGCCGGGGCACATTGATGTGCGGAGACAGGGTGGTGGTCCCTCAAAAATTACAACATAAAGTGTTGCGGGACTTACACGAAGGTCATCCGGGGGGTGTCAAAATGAAAAGCCTCACCAGAGCCTACGTCTGGTGGCCCGGCATTGACAGGGACATCGAGGAAGTAGCAAAAGCGTGCCAAGGGTGCCAGATGGTACAGAACGTACCACCCCAAGCCCCACTACATCCGTGGGAGTGGCCCTCAACACCGTGGCAAAGGATCCACGTGGACTTCGCTGGGCCCTTCCTGGATGCGATGTTCCTTATTGTAGTGGACGCCCACTCAAAATGGCCGGAGGTCATAAAGATGTCATCAACGACAGCCGAAAAGACGGTCGCAGTCTTAAGGACCATTTTTGCCCGAAACGGGGTGCCCGAGCAAGTCTGTTCGGACAATGGGCCACAATTTGTGGCAGAAGAATTTCAAGCATTCCTAAAAAGGAATGGAGTGCGACATTATACGTCCGCACCATATCATCCGTCTACAAATGGGCTGACAGAGCGCTTTGTACAGACTTTTAAAAAGGCCATCAAGGCGATGGGGGAGGAAAGGTTGCCACTACAACACAAGGTGGACAATTTCCTATTCGCGTACCATAATGCTGCACATACGGTGACCAACCAGGCCCCCGCCATCAT
Organism: Somniosus microcephalus; assembly: GCF_052327205.1. Lineage (NCBI taxonomy): Eukaryota > Metazoa > Chordata > Chondrichthyes > Squaliformes > Somniosidae > Somniosus > Somniosus microcephalus. The sequence continues at coordinate 259,372,057 of NC_140992.1, read as the reverse complement.
GTTCTTTAATAGAAGGTTAAGGTCTCGCCTTGAATTGCTCAGACCAAACATCCGGAGAGATGTGGAAAACCGAGTATTTCGTAGGGCTCCTGACAGACAGACACGGAGCTTCGAGGTGGGGCAGCAAGTGTTGGCCCGTGATTATAGAAATGAAAAGTGGCGGTCTGGTACAATAAAGGCCCGCCAGGGACCTTTGATGTACACAGTGGATACAGGGGACGGCATAATCAGACGACATGCTGATCAACTTGTGGAGTCCAGAAACCCAACTGATTCACTACCTCAAACGTCTCAGCACATTGCTACAGCGGAATCACGGCCCAGCTCGTCGTTACAGAGGTCTCAGGATTGCGAGGAGTTCAGCACTCCAGTGATCTCCATGGCACAGGATGTGCCATCAGACACCGACGACTCCAGCGATGAAGTGGTGACGGAAGTACCGCTGCCTACACCGAGACCGACTAGAGAAAGACGTTATCCTAGTCGAGACAGGAGGCCTCCTCAGAGACTGAATCTATAACATGTTTCTTTTTACATATATATATATAGGTAGACAACTCTGATGTAAATATGTTATGTATATTGTGTTACCAAATGTTATTAGCCCTAGTTATGGTGCATCTGCTGACTTAATTGCACGGGTACGTTTTAATTAAAAGGGGAGGAATGTTGTGTATGTAATATGTATGTTACTTTAAACCTATGGCCAGGGCGGCACTACTTTGTAGGGCGTAGTGATACCATAGTACCACTCCTGGCCATAGGGGTATAAATAGTACTGTGGGTACTGATCTCCCCTCAGTTCCCGCCTGTTGGTATTAAGTAAAGACCTACGTTGAATCTTCCAAGCTGTCTCTTCATTATTGGATTAAGTATAGACACATACTTTACAGGGTGGACGTAAAAGATCCCATGCCCAAGCTCAAAGGAGTCCTCTCGGTGTCCTGGCCAACACTTATCCCTCAACCAACACCACTGCTTTGCGGAACACCTCCGTTCAATCCGTAAGGATGACCCCGAGCTTCCGGTCGCCTGTCATTTTAATTCACCGCCCCATTCCCACTCAGACCTCACTGTACTCGGGCTCTTGCATTGTTCCACGGAAGCTCAGCGTAAGCTCGAGGAACAGCACCTCATCTGCCGATTAGGCACTTTACAGCCTTCTGGACTCAATATCGAGTTCAACAATTTCAGATCATAACCTCGGCCCCTATTACATTTTTACTTATTTTTTACCCACACCTTTGTTTTGGCCCTTTCCCCCCCCCTTTCTTTTTTTTCTCTCCCACATGGCAGCTGTCTCCCATTCTGCCAGCACATTTCACACCTAATCTAGCGCCGTCTTTTGTCTCCACTAGTTCTATCACCATCTCATCTCGTTTTGAATACCTCTTAATGTCTCTTCACTTCTCTTTTGTTCTCTCCCAGCCTGGCCTCTTAATCTATTTCATTTCCTGTGCTTTTCCAGTCTTGACAAAGGGTTAGACCCAAAACGTTGACTCTATTTTCTCTCCACGGATGTTGCCTGGCCTGCTGAGTTTTTCCAGCATTTTCTGTTGTTATTTCGGATTTTCACCATCTGCAGTATTTTGCTATCCCACGAGAAACTAGATTAACTCGTCATTTTGTCCCTGCACTTCAGTATTCGAGGTGCAACTTGGCCAGAACACTCAGCAGAATTTGCATGACTGTCTCAGACTTATCGGAGGGAATTTTAACCCTCCCCCCACCGCCCCTCTCTGCCCGGGAGTGGAAAATGGGTGTCGTAATTTTGTAAATGAAGCAAAACAATCTGCCACATCATTTTTCATAAGGACGGTGCCCTACAAAATGAGTAAAAGGGCAAGACTCAGTTACTGAAATATTACAGGCTGAATTAGAGATTTGAATGCGTCAAGCTTTGCTGTCACTGATTATAATGTCATCTGAACTTTTAAACATATTACTACCATGTAACATGCCCCAACATGCTATCTTGTACAAAGTATAAGTGTCAGTAAAACTTTACGCTTTATATAGTTACTTTGACAGACTATTAGTGGGAGAAATTCGGTAACGCCCCATTTGGGGCGCAATTATCGGCCGGGCGCAAAGTTTAGCGCCTGGCGTTAATTATCGCCTCCGACTGCAAACTTGGCTTTTATCGTGCCTGGAAGTGATTGGAGCGCTAAATCAGGCGCTGCACACCTGTCTTAAGGCACAAAGGCCGAGGAGCGAGGCGCTAACTCAGAGCGCGGGTGCAGCACAGGTGATGTCAGTTAGCAATGGAACACAGACACACTGGCACCAGCCAGTTCTTAAAGGGGAGGGTCGATCTTGCTCTCCAGACACACCCTGCTCACTAGAGCCTTGAATCTCAACCTGGGCAGACCTGTGCCTAAATTTTCCAGCCAGGGACTATGGAGAGGGTGAGAGAATGAGCTTAGCGCTTCAATGAGCGGGCCTTGGAGGCTCTGGTTGGCACGGTGGAGCACAGAAGAGCTATACTGTACCCTGAGAGTGGCAGGAGGCCTTTGCCACGTGAGTACAGAAGAGTGTGGAGGGAGGTGGCTCAGCAAATCTCCTGCAGCAGCATGGTGCCCAGGACCCATACTCAATGTCGCAAAAACTTCAACGACCTCACTCGGTTCAGTTCATCAGGGTGAGTGGCTGTTTTTCAATACCACTGCATCCCTCCATCTCAACCTCACTCTATGGCCAGAGGGTCTTAAAACCTCAATGCCCAAAACTCATCCAACACCTATGGCCCTCTCATGAAACACACACGCACATTCCACACTTTGCCTACCGTAAGGGCTATTCAATTGTGGGAGGCAAGACCATGGCTGCACATTTACTCAGACGCCATCCTTTTTCTTGCAGGCCAAGCTATCTCATAACAGGAGACAGCAGCAACGGATGGGTGGAGGGCCGCCTCAGCTGCAACCCCTCAGCGATCTTGAGGCGCGTGTCCACAGGATTGTGGCAAGCCAGGTGATTGGTCCCGTCGCCCCGGAGAGGCTGACCCCGTTCGGGACAGCAATGGTAAGGTCATCACCTTTTTGTCCTCTCTCATTCCACTTCTCCCTCACAACACCAGTCTCTGACACTTTCAATCCAACTTACTAAATCACTCCACTCCTTCCTCCCTTACTGCCCCCCTGTCCTCACATTAAAGCCACTCTTGTACCTCCCTACTTTCAGATGGTGATTCACCAGCTGAGGAGACGGGCCCTCAAGCTGCCAGTGGGAGTGAAGTTGAAGGCGAGGAGGAAGAAGAAGCCAGAGCATCAGCGCCACCCTCTCCCGAGGAAGCCCATGCCCATACTGGGACCACGTCTTCCCTCGAGGGGAGCAGGGGGGAAGGGTCTGATGAGCGTGAAGCTCCGGGACCCAGCGGGCTGCAGCAACGCAATGAGGGTAGGGAAGCTCAGGGGCCTTCTCCCCAGAGGGAGAGTAGGCCAGTGAGTCCTGCTGCACTGGACACAGAGGAGGAGCGGCTCATCGCAGGCGGTGGACATGCACACTCAGCTCATGGGTGCAGTGGGAAGGGTGCCTGAAAACATTGATGCACTGACAAGGAGTGTGGAGCACTACGCTGCAGCACAGGCAGATGCCACACAAATGCTTAGTGCTGCAATTCAGTCACTGGCTGCCATGATCCAATCTCAGATTGTTCTCATGCAGTCTCAGATTGAGGCCACGCCAGCACTGACTGCTGCCATCGCCGCTGGTTCGGACACATTTCCCTGGGGCTCTCACGGCGCCGCAGCAGGCCAGCAATCTGTGCTCCAGCAGATTACTCCGGATGCTGAGGTGCTGCCCCGTGGGAATGCCAGTATGTCAGTCGAGCAGGGAGTTGTCCCCTCTCAAGATGACAGCATTCCTGCTGCCACCACTGTCACTTCCCCATTGCACTTGCCATCGCCTGTAGCCCAGACTGCTGCCGCCCATGCAAAGTTGGTGCAGTCTGCAGCCAGGCCCTCCAGGCCCAGAGCTGGTCGAGGCCGTCCTTCAAGGGCATCTGTAGTTTCAGGATCTCACATTCAGCAGCTTTCTACCAGCCTTGCTGCAGCCACTGGGGCCCCATTATGGAGGAGCAGTAGGGTGGGAAGGGGGGAAGTACACAAGGGAAGGAGATCACCCTCGAAGGGCAAAAAGTAAGAGCTGTGACGAAATATTGGGAATGTTTTTATTAAAGGCCGAGGTTTGTGTTCAAACTTTTGTTTAGTGTTTTGGACATTATCTCCAGGTTGTGAGAACCAGTTATGTTAATTAATGATTTTTTGTGTTTGTTTCTATTAGTTTGTCATGAAGAAATGACACACACAGAGTTTGTAAAATAAAAAAGCTTTTGTATTGAAAATCTACACGTTTGGCCTTTGCTGCTTTGGCCGGCTATAGGGGTTGCGGGTTGCTTTCCATCATGTTGTTCTCCATGCCAGAAGCCGTTTCCTGAGTAGGGGCCTAGAAGCAGCTTGTTATCAGTCATTGATGGATGGCCCTTGCAGTTTCAACATTGTGGGCCTCCCTCCCGCCTTGGTGCTGCTGCTAATCATCCTCCTCCTCTTCCTCCTCCTCCTCCTCTTCCTCCTCCTCCTCCTCCGGTGGTGCACCAATGCCTGGTGGCATTCACTCGGTCCTGAGGGTTGCCAGGTTATGAAGAATACAGCACACAACTATGAAGAGGGAGACTCGCTCAGGCGAGTACTGCAGGGCTCCTCCTGAGTGGTCCAGACAGCGGTACCGTTGCTTGAGGACGCTGATCGTCTGCTAAACAATGTTCCTGGTGGCGAGATGGCTCTTGTTGTACCGCAGCTCAGCAGGGGTGTTGAGGTTACGGAGCGGTGTCATCAGCCAGGTGCACAGTGGATAACCCTTGTCCCCGAGGAGCCAACCACTTGGCTGATGCGGTGCCTGGAAAAGGTCTGGCACACCAGTCTGGCGCAGGATGAAAGCATCGTGGCTGCTGCCAGGATAGCGGGCATTGACAGCGATTATCAGCTGTTTGTGGTCACAGACCAACTGGACGTTTAAGGAGTGGAAGCCCTTGCGGTTTCGGGAAACCTCTGCATTCTCCTGCGGTGCCCGCAATGCCACATGCGTGCAGTCAATGGCGCCCTGCACCATGGGGAAGCCCGCTATCCTCGCAAAGCCCAATGCGCGTTCATGCTGTTTGGCCCGGGTCATCGGGAAAGAGATGTACTGGCGTCTCCTTTTATAGAGGGCATTTGTGACCTGACGGATGCAGCAATGGACCGCGAACTGGGAGATATTGGCGATGTCCCGAGTAGCTGCTTGAAAGGAGTCTGTGGCATAAAAATTCAGAACCACTGTGACCTTCACTGCCACCAACAGAGACGTCCTGGTCCTCAGTAGAGGCTGCAGACCTGGCTGCAGCAGGTGGCAGAGCTCAGTGACCACCTCCTTGCTGAAGCGCAGCCTGCACAAACACTGCTCCTCAGACAAATTAATGTATGAGAATTGTTACCGGAATACCCTGGGAGGTTACGGTCTCCTGTGCAGAGGCCTGTTGGCCCTCCTCCATCTGGCCAAGATTTTCACTCTTTCTCTGCATATCTGATGCCTCCAATTCTGCAGGCGCAGGACGATGCCCCGAATCAGCGCAGCCCCCATAATCTCTTGACAATCAAAGTAATGAAGGTCAAATCCAAAAGAACCTGCAAAGTGCTGCTCAGTAGCCAAAACTACTTCACACAGCATTGACTCTATGCAGAAGTCTCTCTCTCAGAATCTCTCTCTCTCTGTTAGAATGAGTGGTGTAAAAATGTCTTCCACAAAAAAAGGCAGGAAAAGGGCGCCTTTAAATAGCGCCCCCTGAGCCCCTCATCGACTGGAAAACATTCCAGTCTCCCTGTTATTGCTAGCAGCAGACAGAAAGGAGGGGGGGCGCCACTCAATATCCAGTCCGGGGCGCCACCGGGGCGTTGCACGATCGACTGACGTCATGATCTGCAGGCGCAGGAGATCGGGCGGTAAAGTTTTGTCTGGTCAATTTCGCAAGCAGTGCAAACATCGGCGCGCCCGGGTGCTAGTTGCTTTGCGCCCCATTAGCGCCCTCTCAGGGTGCTAACGGGAGGCGCAAAGCAATCGAATTTTTTCCCCTTACAGTTTTACTGAGTACAGGAAACTTTGTGTTATCTGGAGGCTAAATGTCCTGCAAGCTCGAGCCACCGGCAAAAATCAGGAGCCGTTTTGTTAGGTTTTTTTTCTTCTCGTAGGTTTTCTTTTTCAACAGTCAGGCTCTGCAAAGTCTCTCTGAAGCTGTTGCTAAGCGACAGAGATGCTTCCAAGGTACGGCCAACTGTTTGGAAGCTGTTGCTAAGCAACAGTGTTTGTTGCCAGATACAGAGCTGAAAAGCTCCGTATGCTTCAACATTAACGCTGGTTTGTCCGACAGTTTTGAGGGAACGGCAACAGCTCGGTCCCGTCGGTGCTGGATAGCACAAAGTTTCCTGCAGTATGGCTTGATATTATTATTTAGCATTAGCAAAAAACATGAAGCATAATTAACCTTTCTGAAGACGTACTGGAAGCATTATTCATCTCAGTAAGCTAGCAGTTGTCATAATTATTTAACCTTCTGGTTAAAGAGGAGATTAACACAATAGTAAGGAAGGATATTAGCTCTGATGATGTGGAATCTGTATGGGCAGAGCTGAGAAATACCAAGGGGCAGAAAACGTTAGTGGGAGTTGTATACAGACCCCCAAACAGTAATGTTGAGGTTGGGGATGGCATTAAACGGGAAATTAGAGACGCGTGCAATAAGGGTACAGCAGTTATCATAGGTGACTTTAATCTACATATAGATTGGGCTAACCACATTAGTAACAATTAACAATACTGTGGAGGAGGAATTCCTAGAGTGCATACGGGATGGTTTCCTGGACCAATATGTCGAGGAACCAACTAGAGATCAGGCCATCTTAGACTGAGTATTATGTAATGAGAAATGATTAATTAGCAATCTTGTTGTGCGAGGCTCATTGGGGAGGAGCGATCATAATATGATAGAATTCTTCATTAAAATGGAGAGTGAAGTAGTTGACCCAGAGACTCGGGTCCTGAATTTAAATAAAGGAAACTACGATGGTATAAGGCACGAGTTGGCTAGAATGGATTGGGGAACGTTACTTTAAGGGTTGACGATGGACAGGCAATGGCAAACATTTAAAGATCGCATGGATGAACTACAGAATTTGTTCATCCCTGTTTGGCATAAAAATAAAACAAAAAAGGTGGCTCAACCGAGGCTAACAAGGGAAATTAGGGATAGCATAAGATCCAAGGAGAGGCATATAATTTGGCCAGAAAACGCAGCAAACCTGAGGATTGGGAGCAGTTTAGGATTCAGCAAAGGAGGACAAAGGGATTAATTAAGAGAGGGAAAATAGATTATGAGAGTAAGCTTTCAGGGAACATAAAAACTGACTGTAAAAGCTTCTATAGATATGTGAAGCGAAAAAGATTGGTGAAGTCAAGCATAGGTCCCTTGCAGTCAGAATCAGGGGAATTTAAAATGGGGAACAAAGAAATGGCTGACCAATTAAATACATACTTTGGTTCTGTCTTCACAAAGGAGGGCACAAATAACTGCCCAGAGATGTCGGGGAACATAGGGTCTAATGAGAGGGAGGAATTGAATGAAATCAGTATTTGTAGGGAAATGGTGTTAGGGAAATTGACGGGATTGAAGGCTGATAAATCCCCAGGGCCTGATAATCTACATCCTAGGGTACTTAAGGAAGTGGCCCTAGAAATATTAGATGCATTGCTGGTCATCTTCCAAAATTCTATCAACTCTGGAACAGTTCCCATGGATTGGAGGATAGCTAATGTAACCCCACTATTTAAAAAAGGTGGTAGAGAGAAAATGGGGAATTATAGACCGGTAAGCCTGACATCGGTAGTGGAGAAAATGCTAGAGTTCATTATAAAAGATGTAATAGCAGAGCACTTGGAAAACAGTGACAGGATCGGACAAAGTCAACATGGATTTACAAACGGTAAATCATGCTTGACTAATCTACTGGAATTTTTTGAGGATGTAACTGGTAGAATAGATAAGGGAGAACCAGTGGATGTGGTGTACTTGGACTTTCAGAAGGCTTTCGATAAGGTCCCACATAAGAGATTAGCATGCAAAGTTAAAGCACATGGGATTGGGGGTAAGGTACTGACTTGGATAGAGAACTGGTTGGCAGACAGGAAGCAAAGAGTTGGAATAAACGGATCTTTTTCCGAGTGGCAGGCAGTGACTCGTGGGGTACCACAGGGATCGGTGCTCGGACCCCAGCTATTCACAATATATATAAATGATCTAGATGAGGGAACTAGATGTAATATCTCCAAGTTTGCAGACGACACAAATCTGCGTGGGTGTGTGTGCTGTGAGGAGGATACAGAGAAACTCCAGTATGATTTGGACAGGTTGGGTGATTGAGCAGATGCATGGCAAATGCAGTATAATGTGGATAAATGTGAGGTTATCCACTTTGGTGTCAAAAACAGCAAGACAGATTATTATCTGAACGGCAATAGATTGGGAAAAGGGGAAGTGCAACGAGACCTGGGTGTCCTTGTGCACCAGTCGCTGAAGGTAAGCATGCAGGTGCAGCAGGAGGTTAAGAAGGCAAATGGTATGTTGGCCTTTGTAGCGAGAGGATTCGAGTACAGTAGCAAGGATGTCTTACTGCAGTTGTACAGGACCTTGGTGAGACCACACCTTGAGTATTGTGTGCAGTTTTGGTCGCCTTATCTGAGGAAGGATGTTTTTGCCATGGAGAGAGTGCAGCGAAGATTCAACAGAGTGATACCTGTGATGGCAGGAATGATGTATGAGGAGAGATTGAGTCGATTAGGCTTATACTCGCTGGAGTTTCGAAGAATGAGAGGGGATCTCATTGAAACTTATAAAATTCTAACAGGACTAGACAGACTAGATGCAGGAAGGATGTTACTGATGGCAGGGGAGTCCAGAACTAGGGGTCACAGTCTAAGGATAAGGGGTAACCCATTTAAAATCAACTTTTTTTTATTGTCATTGTTAGTGCACAAGTGCAGTACAACGAAATGTAGGTTTGCGGCTCCCGAGAGTGTACATTTGGATTAAGACATTTAAACATTCAACATACATTTGGCTTGTAGTATATTAGCATAAATATAACCATAATAAAGTGCATTGGCAGATGTGACTGAGATGAGGAGGAATTTCTTCACCCAGAGAGTGGTGAACCTGTGGAATTCTCTACCACACAAGGCAGTTGAGGCCAATTCATTAAATATATTCAAGAAGGAGTTAGATATATTTCTTAAGGCTAAAGGGATCAAGGGATATGGGGAGAAAGCAGGGACAGGGTACTGAATTTGGATGATCAGCCATGATCTCATTAAATGGTGGAGCAGGCTCGAGGGGCCAAATGGCCTACTCCTGCTCCTATCTTCTATGTTTCTATCTTGGTGTGACCGGTGCAAAAGGTCACGGAATTTTAAGCACAAATTGCATTCAGCGCAAATTGAGTTTCCGCGATTTTTGCGCTAATTTAGAAACTGAGGGAAACTCGGGGGGGAAAAAACACTTTTCAAAACGTCGCAATTTGCGCCAGAATCGCCATTTGCACCCAAAGCGGAAACTCGACCCCCGATATATGACTGAAATCTCACTTGGGGACTTTGCGCTCCTGCTTTCTGATGTGATTTAAGCCTCTCTCGCCTGGGTATTCACTATTCTGTGTTTTTCGTGCTGGTTCAATAAACGAGCATTTGGTCACCGACCTGATATTGAACAAGGAACAGTGATGCAAGTTCATTGTTTTCAAAACTCATTGGCCCCAATAGCAACAAAGGATTCCTGTGCTTGTTTGGACAAGAGCAACAAATCAGAAAAGAAACAGGCAGTTAATTGGCACTAATCCCTTCCCGCCTCGGGTCGGCGGGTCCCAGTGCGGGGTGGGTACCCGCCTCCTGTGAAACTTACGTGGAGTCGGGTTTTGGGTGGGACGGTGTCAGGACCCCCGAATTCGGGATTTCCCCCCCCCCCCACACGCCTGAAACCCCGCCTGACGGCTCCAGGAAAATCGACCCCGTTAACTCTGTTTCTCTCTCCACAGATGCTGCCTGACCTGCTGAGTATTTCCAGCATTTTCTGTTTTTATTTCAGATTTCCAGCATCCACAGTATTTTGCTTTTGTATGATTTTACCTTGCTCTTCTGAGCAGGCGAGAAGGGCACCTGCTGGAAACCAACGGAGTCTTTCTTTAAATGTGCAGCTCGAGCTCCGATGACATCATCGAGACCCAATTGCAATTTTAACCAGAGGCCTGCGCGGGGAAGCCATTGCTGATTTCCGACCAGTCCCACCTAGCGAGAAGGCGAGTCGGGGCCAGAAGAGGCCCAAAAATGTAATTCGTTTTACTGCTTTTTTGACTTGCCTTGTGGGGCCATGAGGAGCAGGAGCCCCTCTTTGGGCCGCACCATTAAAATTTAGGCCTCCCCTGCCCCGGGCTTTCACCCTTCCCACCCCCGATCGAGAGGTCCTCCAGAAACAGCTCCCCGCAACTTATCCGAGGGGGTACCGTTCCTTTGGTTGTCCCCCGACATTGCCTTTCTGCCCATCAGCCATCTGCCACTTCCCACCGGTTTCAGGTGGTCAACTAACCGAAGGTGTACAGTTGAGGTTCTGGAGTTAAAATTGGCCCAATTATTTTCCAAGATCTGTAGGTCAACAGGTGGCGAGGGAGGGAAGTCCATAATAGAATCATAAATGGAATCTGGGTGGACTAGGCTTGAGGGGCTGAATGGCTTTTTCACGCTCTGGATTTTCTTATGTTCTAAATTAATTTCCCCACATGAATCACTTGTTTGGCGCAATAACTGTCTAATCCAGGGGAAGGGCTATGGTGACAAATAAAAGAAAAAGCAAGTCTTGCATTTATATCGTGCCTGTCACAGCCTCAGGACGTCCCAAAGTGTTTTACAACTAATGAAGCACTTTTTGGAAGTGTAGCCACTGTTGTAATGTAGGAAACACGGCAGCCAATTTGTGCACAGCAAGCTCCCACAAACATTGAGATAATGACCAGGTAATCTGTTTTAGTGATGTTGGTTGAGGGATAAATGTTGGCCAGGACACCAGGGGATAATTCCCCTGCTCTTCTTTGAAATAGAGCCATGGGATCTTTTACGCCCACCTGAGAGAGCAGGCGTGGCCTCGGTTTAACATCTCATCCAAAAGACGGCACCTCCGACAGTGCGGTACTCCCTCAGCACAGCACTGGAGTGTCAACCTAGATTTTTGTGCCCGAAGAAAGGAAAGACTTGCATTTTTATAGCTCCTTTCATGACCACCGGACGTCCCAAAGTGCTTTACAGCCAATGAAGTACTTTTGAAGTGTAGTCACTGTTGTAATGTAGGAAACACGGCAGTCAATTTGCACACAGCAAGCTCCCACAAACAACTATGTGATAATAACCAGATAATCTGTTTTTTTTATGATGTTGATTGAGGGATAAATATTGGCCCAGGACACCAGGGATAACTCCCCCTGCTCTTCTTCGAAATAGCACCACGTTATCTTTTCCATCCACCTGAGAAAGACAGGGCCTCAGTTTAACATCTCAGCCAAAGGACGGCACCTCTGACAGTGCAGCACTGGACTGCAGTTCTGCACTGGGAATGTCAGCCTAGATTTTTGTGCTCAAGTCACCAGAGTGGGACTTGAACCCACAACCTTCTGACTCAGAGACAAGTGTGCTACCAATAGGTGCCAAATAAAACTAACTGGGCGGTGGAGGCCAGTTCATTAAATATATTCAAGAAGGAGTTGGATATATTTCTTAAGGCTAAAGGGATCAAGGGATATGGGGAGAAAGCAGGGACAGGGTACTGAATTTGGATGATCAGCCATGATCTCATTGAATGGTGGAGCAGGCTTGAAGGGCCGAATGGCCTACTCCTGCTCCTATCTTCTATGTTTCTATGTTTCTATGTAACTGCTCCATCAAAGAGGAAATCTTACAATTAACACTCACCATATAATTTTTTTTTAGAAGAAACTCCGATTAGCGTTTTTGAAATATCCAACTTAAAATATGCAAGGGAGGCAGATACACTTTTAGTGACTGATGCAGATATCCAGTCACCGACTGCAAAACTTCATTAAAGAAAATAAGTTAGAAGATAGATTATTACCTCTTGGGAGTGTCTTCCATCTTGTGTGATTGCAGGCTAATTTTGTTCACCCATTAATAGTGCAGACGGCAGTCAACTCAAAAATAGAAAGAAGCTCTGTATGAGCAAGCAACAGGGGCTCCTGTGTGTACTCCCTGTGCTCGCTGACCTACACTGGCTCCCGGTTAAGCAGCGCCTCGATTTTAAAATTCTCATCCTTGTTTCCAAATCCCTCCATGGCCTTGACCCTCCCTATCTCTGTAATCTCCTCCAGTCCCACAACCCTCCGAGATCTCTGCGCTCCTCTAATTCTGGCCTATTGAGCATCGCTGATTTTAATCGCTCCACCATTGGTGGCCGTGCCTTCAGCTGCCTGGGCCCTAAGCTCTGGAATTCCCTCCCTAAACCTCTCCACCTCTCTACCTCTCTCTCCTCCTTTTAGACGCTCCTTAAAACTTACCTCTTTGACCAAGCTTTTGGTCATCTGCTCTAATATTTCCTGATGTGGATCGGTGTCAAATTTTGTCTTGCAACACTGCTGTGAAGTGCCTTCAGACATTTTATTACGCTAAAGGCGCTATATAAATACAAGTTGTTGTTGTTGTTGTTTACTTCTACCCTTAACGTGTAGCTAGTCTGGCATTACCAATTTAAAATCGAATACACTTTGGAAACATTTATGTTTCAGCTAAGATAGTGCCATTCTGCTTGTCCAATGAGCAGAAATATCCTCCAAATAAAAATTGAGAAGACCGATGCCATTATTTTCAGATCCCGCCACAAATTCCTTTCCCTAGTCACCGATTCTATCCCTTTCCCTGATCACTGTCTCAGGATGAACCAGACTGTTCACAACCACAGCCTCCTATTTGACCCTGAGCTGAACTTTCAACCCCATAGCCTCTCTGTCATTAAGACCGCCTACTTCCACCTCCATAATATCACCCATCTCCACCCCGCCTCAGCCCATCCCATCCCATCTTCCACTTGAACTCGTCCAAATCTCTGTTGCCCGTATCCAAACTTGCACCAAGTCGCCTTCACCCATCACCCCTTTGCTCACTGATCTACAGGAAACTTTTTTTTATCCGGCACCGACGGGACCGACGTGGTGCCGGTTCATCAAAAATTCCGGGTCACCGAGCGCTATAGTAAAAGATACGAAGAGCTGAGAGCTCCGTATAAAGCAACAAACCCTGTTGCTTAGCAACAGGTTCAGAACAATGGCCACAAGTTACAAGCGTCTCTGTAGCTTAGCAACAGCTGCAGCCACACCCTTGCACAGTAACAGATGGAGGAAGGCAAGTAATATGAAGTATGAACCTACTCCTGAATTTTGCCGGCTAACTGAGATTTCCGGTTATTTAGGTGCCGGTAAGTTGAAAGTTTCCTGTACATTGCTTCCCGGTCCACTAACGCCTCGATATGTAAATTCTCACCCTTGTGTTCAAATCTCCATGGCCTCATAGAATCATAGAATCATAGAAATTTACAGCACAGAAGGAGGTCATTCGGCCCATCTCGTCCGTGCCGGCCGACAAAGAGCTATCCACCCTAATCCCACTTTCCAGCACTTGGTCCGTAGCCTTGTAGGTTATGGCAGTTCAAGTGCTTTTCCAAGTACTTTTTAAATGTGATGAGGGTCTCTGCCTCTACCACCATTTCAGACAGTGAGTCCCAGACCCCCACCACCCACTGGGTGAATTTTTTTTTAACTCAAATCCCCTCTAAACCTCCAACCAATTACTTTAAATCTATGCCCTTGGTTATTGACCCTTTTGCTAAGAGAAATAGGTCCTTCCTATCCATTCTATCTAGACTCCTCATAATTTTATACACCTCAATTAGGTCTCCCTTTAGCCTCCTCTGTTCCAAAGAAAACAGCCCCAGCCTATCCAATCTTTCCTCTTAGTAAAAATTCCCCAGCCCACGCAACGTCTTCACCCCTCTCTATCTCTGTAACCTCCTCCAGCCCTACAACCCTCTGAGAACTCAGTGTTTCTCCAATTCTGGCCTCTTGTGTATCTCCTACTTCATTTGCCCCATGATTGACAGCCGTGTCTTCAGCTAACTAGGTTATAAACTATGGAATTCCATCCCTAAACCTCTCTGCCTATCTCCTCCTTTAAGATGCTCCTTGAAACCTATCTCTTTGACCAAGCTTTTGGTCACCTTCTCCTTCTTTGTCTTGTGGTCAATATTTTTGTCTGATTATGCTTCTGTAAAGCGTCTTAGCAGGTTTTACCACATTAAAGGCGCTATATAAATGCAAACTGTTGTTGTTACAGTGCCAGTACTACACTGAATCATTAGGGCTTGCTGTTGTTGGCTGTTCCGGGAATTGCATTTGCCCTATGACTCCCCAATATAGAAACAATGCCCCTTTAATTCATTAAATTAGTGACTGCTTATTAGTTACACACTATGACAGTTATTGTCTGCTTTTTAGCACAACATTGAAATCTTATCTATCTCCCTGTTATACAACCGTGAATTGACCATTTGACTACTGAATTTCCAAACACCTTTCTAAGTTCTCAGCACAGCCATTTATCATAAACTCACATTTTTTAACATTAAGGAGCACATTGTTCATAAAAAAAAGTTTATAAAGCAACATTTTTCTTTCATTTACTGTATTTCCTTTGCTCTGATCTGCAATGGCTGATCATCAGCAAAGTGTAAATAGACACTCACGTACTTACGCAAAGGGCTGGCTAACGTACGGGAGGGGCTGGGTATCATGTATATTATGCTACCTCCAATAACACGCTAATCACAAAGAGAACCTGCAGCAGCCCTGCGCTATTCTTATTAACTTTTAGCTGAAATCCCCCACATCCCCCTCAGGAATTCTGTTCCACTTATAGATAAGTACAGTCTCCACTTACAATCACAGCTTCAGTGACTGAGCTGTCGTTCACCAACAGAAGTAAATTAAGTTTAATACTCTAATTTGCTACAACCACCCCTGTGTAATGCAGTCCAGATGCCCTCCAATTGATACACTAGATTTACATTGCTAGTAATGAATTCTGCAGGGGATCTTGACAAATCTACATCAGACTGTGCGAGTGCATTGATGCCACTCCACAGTGGGGGATCAGTTATTTTTAGCTGTGACCCTTACGCTTTCAATTCATTTTTCGACTCATTTAATCGACATGGCGATCCACCGCTGTGCCTATGGCATCGAACATTACTCTCATTATATTCAGCCAATGTATTGTGGAGCCCTCTAAACCTTTTTTTTTGAGCGACTTGCTTAAAGAAACACATGACATCTGGTTTTGTGTCAAAGCTTATACACTTGCTTGGCAATTGAAGCCAGGGCTCCAGTGAGAACAAGCAGCCCTCTAACTGCAGACTAGCTAATTAACCTGCATCTGGAATCAATTAAACGTGGAGTCACCAGCAGATGAGAACTGGTGTCCTTATCGTGCCAGTCCAGTCGCAAAGATGAGTGAAGAATATATTGGTGGAACCTTCAAACGTTTACACGCCTATGTATATGCATATTCAATAGAAAGGTTTTCAGTTAGCATATCTGTGTAAAAGTTTCAAACGGCAAATAAATTGCAAATGGCCATTTAAAACAAATATGCAGGAGCAGTGTTGTAAATGCTGACCTGACAAATCAGCCCAATGGGACTGATTTAGAGTTTTCATATTTTTCTTCATGTCATTATTTCAGTGAGCCTTCCCATTGGTCTTCAACAGGTCATTGATGCTCGTACTCTAGAAGCTTCACAGCTATGGTCTCAGTTCGACCACCCACTCGAGCAGGCAGTTCAAACAGCACTTCTCTAAAGGCTCAATTCTTTCCAGGGTTTATTGACTGGCTATAGTATGATCAGTCACAAATTGCATGGGAGTCTCCCAGCAAATGCCCTTTATGCTGTTGCCCTTTCACATTCCTTGCTATCTGCGCAATCTGACAAGACAGAGATGCTACTCAATCCCTCAATAACCCTGTCATCCATATAAATCCCAGCATCATTTACAGGCATGGCACTACTGATTGAGTCCATTCAGATCTAATCCCAAGTGCATTACCCGGTGACTTCCACTAGGCCTCTTGATGCTAAGCTTTGACTGTGATTACCTCTGGTATGCAACCACTGCTACGAAGGACATCTCCCAGTTGCCTGCTTAATGCTTCAATCCAGGAGCCAGTTAATAGGGGGTTTCCAGTCTGTCTTCCTTTGCAGTCCAATTTTTGTAAGTCATTTTAAAGATTACATAGAAGACTGACTGGACCACACTTCACAGCAGGTCAGCCAGTAACTAAATCTTATTAAAGAGTAACCTGCAGTCATCATGTACTAATCAAAGCCCTTACCCCTTTGAACCCTTCAGATTAGATTTATTATCATCTGTAAACATGTAAAAGGCAAGATAAAACATTTTATCACATTAGTACATGAATATGCCGACACATCATGCAGTGATAACATGATAATGAAAATGTCCAGATCTCTCTCTCTCTCTCGGGTCTGGAGCCAGTGAAAGGCTCCATTCACTTTACAGTAAAATGTATTGCAATTCTTTTCCCTCATGTGGTGTCTGAACTTTTTAATGTAATTATTATTGAGATTTTGCCAAAAATAAGGTGTTTTTTTTGTTCCAGGATGAGATACACTCAAAATGTTTCACATGTTTTAAGCACAAGAAACAAAAGCTATTGCAAAATTATTCAGATTACTAATAAAAAACTGAAGCGATTAAACTGCGTCTAGAATGCCAGTAAGAATGTGAGCATCTCTTAAAAAAGAATTTCAAATGAAAAAAAGAAATCACACTCTATAAGAGTTTGGGAGAATAATAAATGTCTGTAAGCAGACGAAATTCATGGGGTCTGATACTACTCTGAAGGATCTTTGATAAGGCCAGATAAAGGATCAAGGCCCGTTATGTAGCACACCCAACAAGGTTGAAAACAGTAGCAGGGAAAACAACAACCATCTCCCATTTGTATAACCCTCCTCATATAGACAATGCATCAGAGCACTTTATAAGGTAGGGTGTGGTGGAGGTGGAAGGGGAGTGGACACTTACCAGGAAGTGAAGGGGCAGAATTGAAGGGCACAAATCAAAGAGAGAGGGTTTTTGAAGGCAGGGAGAGAGGTAGCAAGGCAATGTGATTTGTTTATGCTTTCCTCCTCAATCCTACCTATAAAAAATATGAAACTCCAGTTATTGTGAGACCAGCGGTCCACAAAATGACATTTTGGAATACATTTCCTGAATGGATTTTCATCAACAAATCCCAAACAAGAATAGTACTCAGAATCCCTAAATTGTCAGCGGTCAATTTTTCAGCTCTTCCATTTATCTCCCCCCTCCTAAGTTTCATGTTTCAACACAGTCCACATGCAGCAGCCCTCCAATACCCTACCCACATGTAAACCTGAATAATGGTGATGACCAGGCTATTCAATTATGGAGATAGGTGGGGATTGTAGCAAAGCCTAACTATGAATTCATTTCGGCAGGGGATGGGGAAGGGAAATCAATGCATATCATTTAAGGATGAGTAACCTGATGTGCCTCAATGAATCCGAGACTCAACGTTAACGGAGCAAAGCAAGGCTTTTATTAACTCAGAAATTAATACACATTGGAGAAGTGTCTCTCATCCAGAGATCTGCTGTACTGCTGTGAGACACGCTGGGGCTTGCTTAAGTAGGGGCCAGGTATGGGCGGAGCCCTACACACAATACAATACAGGTAAGGAAATGAAACTGAAACTAAACTAAACACAGGGAATACAGTGCCTGATGAATGGCATATTTCATCACATAACCTTGGCTATATTTTTTCCTTTTCCCTTCTTCAAGAACACAGAGACAATTGTAACCCCACTGTTTCCTTGGCTGAGGTCACTTAACTCAGCATAGACTGGGAATGAAATCCAATGCTTCTTTGGTCTGAATGCCCTAATGTCACATTTTTTACCCAATGAGCCATCAGGGGAGCTACAACGAACAATTTTTGTAACAAATTGGAAGATTGAGAGCCATCATTTCCTTGAGGATACGTTCCACACCAGATCAGTGACACCTGTTCACAGTGCGACGCCATATAAGCGAGGGAGAGCGATTAGGCAAATAATGGGGGGGGGGGTCCAGGTACATAGATGATTAAAATGTCATGACCAGGTACAGAAAATAATCAAAAAGGCTAACGGAATGCTGGGTTATATCTAGAGAACTAGAGTACGAGGGGGTCGAAGTTATGCTGCAGCTGTAAAAAGCCCTGGTTAGGCCACACCTGGAGTACTGGGAGCAGTTCTGGGCACCACACCTTAGGAAGGATATATAAGTATATTAAGGGCAAGAGGATAACCAGGGAAAGAGTAGGGTCCATTAGGGACCAAAGTGGCAATCTGTGTGTAGAGCCGGAAGATGTGGGTGAGGTTTTAAATGAATATTTTGCATCTGTGTTCATTATGGAGAAGGACGATAGAAATCAGGTAGGGGGATTGTGATATACTTGAACAAATTAGCATTGAGAGGGAGGAGGTACTAGCGGATTTAGCGGGCTTAAAAGTGGGTAAATCCCCAGGCCCAGACGAGATGTATCCCAGGCTGCTGTGTGAGGCAAGGGAAGAGATTGCAGGGGCTCTGACACAAATTTTCAGAACCTCTCTGGCCACAGGAGAGGTAACAAAGGACTGGAGGACAGCTAACGTAGTACCATTATTCAAGAAGGGTAGTAGTGATAAACCAGGGAATTACAGGCCAGTGAGCCTAACATCAGTGGTAGGGAAATTATTGGAAACAATTCTGAGGGACAGAATTAGTCTCCACTTGGAGAGGCAAGGATTAATCAAGAATAGTCAGCATGGCTTTGTCAGGGGGAGATCATGCCTAACCAATTTGATTGAATTGTTTGAGGGCGTGACTAGGTGTGTGGATGAGGGTAGTGCAGTTGATGTAGTCTACATAGACTTCAGTAAGGCTTTTGACAAAGTCCCGCATGGGGGACTGGTCAAGAAGGTAAGAGCCCATGGGATCCAGGGCAATTTGGCACATTGGATCCAAAATTGGCTTAGTGGCAGGAGGCAGAGGGTGATGGTTGAAGATTGTTTTTGTGACTGGAAGCCTATGTCCAGTGGTGTACCGCAGGGATCGGTGCTGGGTCCTTTGCTGTTTGTAGTGTACATTAATGATTTAGATATGAATGTAGGAGGTATGATCAGTAAGTTCGCAGATGACACGAAAATTGGTGGAGTGGTAAATAGTGAGGAGGGAAGCCTCAGGCTACAGGATGATATAGATGGGTTGGTCAGATGGGTGAACAGCGGCAAATGGAATTTAACCCTGAAAAGTGTGAGGTGATGCATTTTGGGAGGACTAACAAGGCAAGGGAATACACAATAAATGGTAGGACCCTAGGAAGGACAGAGGATCAGAGGGACCTTGGTGTGCATGTACATAGATCCCTGAAGGCAGCAGGACAGGTAGATAAGGTGGTTAAAAAGGCATATGGGATACTTGTCTTCATTAGCCAAGGCATAGAATATAAGAGCAGGGAGGTTATGATGGGGCTGTACAAAACGCTAGTTAGGCCACAGCTGGAATACTGTGTGCAGTTCTGGTCACCACACTATAGAAAGGATGTGATTGCATTGGAGAGGGTGCAGAGGAGATTCACCAGGATGTTACCTGGGCTGAAGCGTTTCAGCTAGGAAGAGAGATTGGACAGGCTGGGGTTGTTTTCCTTAGAGTAGAGAAGGCTGGGGGGGGAACTGATAGAGGTGTACAAAATTATGAGGGGCATAGATAGGGTAGATAGAAAGGAATGTTTCCCCTTAGTAGAGGGGTCAATAACCAGGGGGCATAGTTTCAAGGTAAGGGGCAGGAGGTTTAGAGGGGATTTGAGGAAAAACTTTTTCACCCAGAGGGCGGTTGGAATCTGGAACTCACTGCCTGAAAGGGTGGTAGAGGCAGGAACCCTCACAACATTCAAGAAGCATTTAGATGAGCACTTGAAACGCCATAGCATACAAGGCTACGGACCAAGTGCTGGAAAATGAGATTAGAATAGACAGGGCTTGATGGCCGGCGCAGACATGATGGGCCGAAGGGCCTCTTTCTGTGCTGTATAACTCGACTATATTGGCTTTGGAGGGAGTGCAGCGTAGGTTTACCAGAATGATACCCGGACCCCAAGGGTTAAATTACGAGGAGAGATTACACAAATTATGGTTGTATTCCCTGGAATTTAGAAGGTTAAGGGGTGATTTGATCGAAGTTTTCAAGATATTAAGGGGAACAGATAGGATAGATAGAGAAAAACTATTTTCGCTGGTTGGGGATTCTAGGACTAGGGGGCATTGTCTAAAAATTAGAGCCAGACCTTTCAGGAGTGAAGTTAGGAAACACTTGTACACACAAAGGGTGGTAGAAGTTTGGAACTCTCTTCTACAAATGGCAGTTGATGCTCGATCAACTGTTAATTTTAAATCTGAGATTGATAGGTTTTTGTTAACCAAAGGTATTAAGGGATATGGGGCAAAGGCGGGTATATGGAGTTAGGTCACAGATCAGCCATGATCTTATTGAATGGTGGAACTGGCTCGAGGGGCTGAATGGCCTCCTCCTGTTCCTATGTTCCAAATTTACTCAGCGCTGATATTGTCCTTCTCTGGTTTTAAAACAACATTTTTGCTTGCCTTCTCCTCTAACAGAATTCGAACATTGATGTCTTTTCTAATTATGTTACTCCTTTAATGCAAAGGTTAATTAAAACGTGGAGTTGTTTTTGGTGTGACGCATTTAAAACCCTCTGGTGGCAGCAATAGCTTGGATAAACCAATATAAATTAAGAACAAACATTTGCTCTGAAACTTAGCCATAAATTACAGTTACAATTACAGCATACTGTATGCATCAGTGCAAGACTGGTACCTGTTTGAATACATAGTGCTCGGATAGACAGGGGATATACTACCACTCAGCTCTGTTGCTTTTGTTTAGCAATAGGCTGCCTGTGTGATGACAACAACAACTTGCATTTATATAGCACTTTTAACATAGTAAAAGATCCCTAGGTGCTTTACAGGAGTGATTATTAAACAAAATTTGACACCAAGGCAAATAAGGAGATATTAGGACAGGTGAGGTCACAGAGGTAGGTTTTAAGGAGCATCTTAAAGAAGGAGAGAGGTAGAGAGGTGGTGAGGTTTAGGCAGGGAATTCCAGCTTAGGGCCGAGGCAGCTGAAGGCACGGCCGCCAATAGTGGAGCGAAGGAAATTGGAGATGTGCAAGAGGCCAGAATTGGAGGAGTGCAGAGATCTCGGAGGGTTGTAGGGCTGGAGGAGGTTACAGAGATAGGGAGGGGCGAGGCCATGGAGAGATTTGAAAACAAGGGCGAATATGCAGGGCAGCGAGCTGATGGGTGAATGGGACTTGGTACGAGTTAGGATATGGGCAGCAGAGATTTTGGTGAGCTCAAATTTACGGAGGGTGAGAGGATGGCCAGGAGAGCATTGGAATAGTCGAGCCTAGAGGTAAAAAAACACATGACTATTCATGCGTGTGCGTGTGTGTGTTTGTGTGTGTGCGTGTGCACGTGTCATACCAAATAGGTTGGAAATCTGTTTGAATTTGCAGACAAAGCAGTGGATTCCATTTTGGAGGAAAGTAACTGGTTTACACCCAACCTCTGACAAACTGTATTGTACTGTTACAACAAATATAAAAGCAAAATACTGCAGATGCTGGAAATCTGAAATATAAACGGAAAACGCTGGAAATACTCAGCAGGTCAGGCAGCATCTGTGGGACCTGAGAGAAACAGAGTTAACGGGCTGGATTTTCATTCAGCAGTCGGGAAGGAGGCGGGACTACAACTTTCGGGTTTTAGTCCCGCCTCCATCAACGTCCGGCCAATCCACGCGATTTTCCCTTGATTGACCTTGTTGAGCCCGCTCAGCGGGCTCAGCAGGCCAATTAAGGGCCACCCGGCAACAGGTGACATCACAGACAGACATTTCATCTGTCAAGAGGTGTTGACAGATGAAATATCAGTGTTTCACAGCTGTTTGAAGCTGTCAAACACTGACAGTCTGACTTCTAACCTGAGTCCTTCTACGCAGACTCAATTAGAACTCTCACCGGCACTGAAAGCTGAAGGCTGTCACTTTTGACAGCTCGCAGCTATTCTGCTTTCAGTGCTGGCTGAATGATGGACTCCTGAAGCCTAGAGGAAGAAAGGCTGTTAAGGTAAGTACAGGTAATTTAAACTTCTTTACACACTTCAGACACACCAAACACACTTACCTCTGCACTCATGCACCCATCACTCACCTGAACACTGACATCGCGACCCCTCCAAGTCCTTCAACCCGACGGCCCGCCTGCACTAACCTGGCGTGGTTTGGAGCTGTCGGGAATCCCACACGACACCCCTCAAAATAGGGATTAGGCTAAAAACTGCCTGTTAACAACAGGCAGTTAATTGGCACTAATCCCTTCCCGCCTCGGGTCGGCGGGTCCCAGTGCGGGGCGGGTACCAGCCTCCTTTGAAATTTACGTGGAGGCGGATTTTGGGTGGGAAGGTGTCGGGACCCCCGAATTCAAGATTTTAGCCCCGCGCACGCCTAAAAGCCTGCCTCACGGCACACTGAAAATCGACCCCAACGTTTCAGGTCGATGACCCTTCGTCAGAACTGGAAAAAGGTAGAGATGTAACAGGTTTTATGCGAGTGCAGGGAGAGGGGTGAGGGGAGGAAAGATCAAATTGGAAGGTCTGAGATAGGGTGGAAGGCAGGAGAGATTAAATGACAAAAGGGATGATAGTGCAAAGCAAAAGGAGATGGTAATGGGACAAGTAAAGAAACAAAAGATGAGTCTAGATGAAGTGTAAATGGCACTGGCAGAATCATCAACAGCTGCCATGTGAAAAAATAGGGGCAGAGATTATTATCTGAAATTGTTGAACTCAATGTTGAGTCCAGAAGGCTGTAAAGTGCCTAATCGAAAGATGAGGTGCTGTTCCTCGAGCTTACGTTGAGCTTCATTGGAACAGTGCAAGAGGCCGAGGACAGAGAGGTCAGAGTGGGAGTGGAGCGGAGAATTAAAGTGACAAGCGACCGGAAGCTCAGAGTCACACGGACTGAACAGAGTTGTTCCGCAAAGCGGTCACCCAATCTGTGTTTGGTCTCCCCGGTGCAGAGGAGACCGCATCGTGAGCAGCGAATACAGTATACTAGATTGCAAGAAGTACAAGTAACATAGAAGATAGGAGCAGGAGTAGGCCATTCGGCCCCTCGAGCCTGCTCCACCATTCAATGCGATCTTGGCTGATCATCCAAATTCAGTACCCTGTCCCTGCTTTCTCCCCATACCCCTTGATCCCTTTAGCCTTAAGAAATATATCCAACTCCTTCTTGAATATATTTAATGAATTGGCCTCTACTGCGTTCTGTGGTAGAGAATTCCACAGGTTCACCACTCTCTGGGTGAAGAAATTCCTCCTCATTTCTGTCCTAAATGGCCTACCCCTTATCCTTAGACTGTGGCCCCTGGTTCTGGATTCCCCGACCATCGGGAACATCCTCCCTGCATCTAGTCTGTCCAGTCCTGACAGAATTTTATAAGTTTCAATGAGATCCCCTCTCATTCTTCTAAACTCCAGCGAGTACAAGCCCAATCGACCCAATCTCTCCTCATACGTCATTCTTGCCACCCCAGGTATCAGTCTGGTGAATCTTCGCTGCACTCCCTCCATGGCAAGAACATCCTTCCTCAGATAAAGCGAACAAAACTGCACACAATACTCAAAATGTGGTCTCACCAAGGCCCTGTACAACTGCAGCAAGACATCCTTGTTTCTGTACTCAAACCCTCTCGCTATGAAGGCAAACATACCATTTGCCTTCTTAACCGCCTGCTGCACCTGCATGCTTACCTTCAGCGACTGGTGCACAAGGACACCCAGGTCTCGTTGCACTTCCCCTTCTCCCAATCTATTGCCGTTCAGATAATAATCTGCCTTCCTGTTTTTGACACCAAAGTGGATAACCTCACATTTATCCATGTTATATTGCATCTGCCATGCTTCTGCCCAATCACCCAACCTGTCCAAATCATCCTGTAGTTTCTCGGCAACTTCTCACAGCACACACGCCCACCCAGCTTTGTGTCGTCTGCAAATTTGGAGATATTACATCTAGTTCCTTTGTCTAGATCATTAATATATATTGTGAATAGCTGGGGTCCAAAGACCGATCCCTGCGGTACCCCACTAGTCACTGCCTGCCACTCGGAAAAAGACCCGTTTATTCCAACTCTTTGCTTTCTATCTGCCAACCAGTTCTCTATCCAAGTCAATACCTTGCCCCCAATCCCATGTACCTTAACTTTACACGCTAATCTCATATGTGGGACCTTATCGAAAGCCTTCTGAAAGTCCAAATACACCACATCCACTGGTTCTCCCTTATCTATTTTAATAGTTACATCCTCAAAAAATTCCAGTAGCTTAATCAAGCACGATTTACCTTTTGTAAATCCATGTTGACTTTGTCTGATCCTGTCACTGTTTTCCAAGTGCTCTGCTATTACATCTTTTATAATGGACTCCAGCATTTTCCCCACTACCGATGTCAGGCTTAATTCCCCGTTTTCTCTCTACCACCGTTTTTGAATAGTGGGGTAACATTAGCTACCCTCCAATCCATGTTGGAAAATGATCAGCAATGCCTCTACTATTTCTAGGGCCACTTCCTTAAGTACCTTAGGATGTAGATTATCAGGCCCTGGGGATTTATCGGCCTTCAGTCCCATCAATTTCCCTAACACCATTTCCCTACAAATACTGATTTCTTTCAGTTCCTCCCTTTCATCAGACCCTATGTTCCCTGACATTTCTGGGAGGTTATTTGTGTCCTCCTTTGTGAAGACAGAACCAAAATATGTATTTAATTGGTTGGCCATTTCTTTGTTCCCCATTATAAATTCCCCTGATTCTGACTGCAAGGGACCTACGCTTGACTTCACCAATCTTTTTCTGTTCACATATCTATAAAAGCTTTTACAGTCAGTTTTTATGTTCCCTGAAAGCTTACTCTCATATTCTATTTTCCCTTTCTTAATTAATCCCTGGGGAAGGGGTGAGAGCAGAAGTGCGGGAAATGGAACGGACACGGTCGAGGGCCATGTCAACCATGGCAGAGGGGAATCCTCGGTTGAAGAAAAAGGAAGACATATTGGAAGCACTAGTATGGAAGATGGCATTGTACTTAATTTACTTAATTAAGTAAATCTCTTTTACACCTGGAAGGAGTGTTTGGGGCCCTGGACAGTGGGAAGAGAGCTGGTAAAAGGGCAGGTGTTGCATCTCCTGCGCTTGCATGGGAAGGTACCATGGGAAGGGGTGTTTGGGGTGATTGAGGAGTGGACCAGTATGTCGCGGAGGGATCAGTTCCTTTGGAATACTGAAAGGAGAAGGGAAGTGAAGATGTGTTTGGTGTTGGGATCATGCTGGAGGTGACGGAAATGACGGAGGATGATCCGTTGAAAGTGGAGGCTGGTGGGGTGAAAGGTAAGGACAAGGGGAACCCTATCATGGTTCTGGGAGGGAGGGGAAGGGGTGAGAGCAGAAGTGCGGGAAATGGAACGGACACGGTCGAGGGCCATGTCAACCATGGTAGAGGGGAATCCTCAGTTGAAGAAAAAGGGAGACATATCGGAAGCACTAGTATGGAGGATGGCATTGTCAGAACAGATGCGACGGAGATGGAGAAACTGGGAGAATGGAATAGAGTCCTTACAGGAAGCGGGGTGGGAGGAAGTGTAGCCCAGGTAGCTGTGGGAGTCAGTGGGCTTATGGTATATGCTTGTCAATAGACTATCCCCAGAAATGGAGAGAGAGGTCGAGGAAGGGAAGGGAAGAGTCGGAGATGGACCATGTGAAGGTGAGGGAAGGGTGGAAATTGAAAGCAAAGTGAATGAAATTTTCTAGTTCAGCGCGAGAGCAGGAAACAGCACCAATACAGTTAGCAATGTACCGGAAAAAGAGGTGAGGGAGGGGACCTGAGTAGGACTGGAACAAAGAATGTTCCACATATCCCACGAAAAGGCAGGCATAGCTGGGACCCATGCGGGTTCCCACCTTTAATTTGGAGGAAATAACAACAGAAAATGCTGGAAAAACTCAGCAAGTCAGGCAACATCCGTGGAGAGAAATTTGAGTTGACGTTTCGGGTTTGACCCTTCTTAGAGTGGAGTCAAAGGAGAAGTTGTTCAATGTGAGAACAAGTTCAGCCAGGCAGAGGAGGGTGGTGGTGGATGGGGACTGGTTGGGCCTCTGTTAAAGGAAGAAGCGGAGCACCCTCAGGCTGTCCCAGTGGGGGATGGAGGTGTAGAGGGATTGACGTCCATAGTGAAAAGGAGACGGTTGGGGCCAGGAAACTGGAAACTGTTAAAGTGGCGGAGGGCGTTGGAAGATTTGCGGATGTAGGTGGGGAGAGATTGGACAAGGGGAGAAAAAATAGAGTCGAGCTAGGAAGAGATAAGTTCCATGGGACAAGAAGAGGCTGAAACGATGGGTCTACGAGGGCAGTCCTGTATTGTACTGCTGCCTGGTCACTGGAAGGTTAGTGTAAAACTCCTGACTGGAAGGGCTTCCTTCTTCCTGCCTTAATGTTCTTGTGAGTTAGTGTTCTTGAGTTAAACTGACATTTTTTGAAACTGCTTCACATTGATGCAGAATTGGCAGTATAGCTGCAATCTAAGAGATGTTTCATTGTTCGATACATTTTATCATCATTTATTTCAGTGTCAGTGTCAGCCAATGGCTCAGTTGGTATTAACCCTTGCCTCTGAGTCAGAAGGTTGTGGGTTCAAGTTCCCCTCCAGAGACTTGAGGCCCCGTCTGCTCTCTCAGACGTAAAAGATCCCACGGCACTATTTCGATGAAGAGCAGGGGAGTTATCTCCGGTGCCCTGGCCAATATTTATCCCTCAACCAACATCACTAAAACAGATTATCTGATCATTATCACATTGATGTTTGTGGGAACCTGCTGTGCGCAAATGGCTGATGCGTTTCCTACATTACAACAGTGACTACGCTTCAAAAGTACTTCATTGGCTGTAAAGCGCTTTCTGGTGGTTGTGAAAGGCGCTATATAAATGCAAGTCTTTCTTTTCTTCCTATTGAATATTAGAATTAGAAACGTGGCTAATGCTGAGTGGTAGGAAGGAACGTGACTTCATGTCCACAATCCTCACCCAGTGAGGTCCTTCCCGATCTTAGGATAGAACGTAGCTTCATGTCCACAATCCTCACCCAGTGAGGTCCTTCCCGATCTTAGGAAGGAACGTGACTTCATGTCCACAATTCTCACCCAGTGAGATCCTTCCCGATCTTAGGAAGGAACGTGACTTCATGTCCACAATTCTCACCCAGTGAGACCCTTCCCGATCTTAGGAAGGAATGTGGCTTCATGCCCACAATTCTCACCCAGTGAGGTCCTTCCCGATCTTAGGAAGGAACGTGACTTCATGTCCACAATTCTCACCCAGTGAGGTCCTTCCCGATCTTAGGAAGGAACGTGACTTCATGTCCACAATTCTCACCCAGTGAGATGCTTCCCGATCTTAGGAAGGAATGTGGCTTCATGCCCACAATTCTCACCCAGTGAGGTCCTTCCCGATCTTAGGAAGGAATGTGACTTCATGTCCACAATTCTCACCCAGTGAGGTCCTTCCCGGTCTTAGGAAGGAACGTGACTTCATGTCCACAATTCTCACCCAGTGAGGTCCTTCCCGATCTTAGGAAGGAACGTGACTTCATGTCCACAATTCTCACCCAGTGAGGTCCTTCCCGATCTTAGGAAGGAATGTGGCTTCATGCCCACAATTCTCACCCAGTGAGATCCTTCCCGATCTTAGCCTTGCCATTATAGGGAGTTGGCAAGCAGAAGCTAGGCACCTTTCCAAATAAATAAAGGGAAAATGGAAGATAGGTAATCCAAAATGGCTCCCCTGTATCTTGTGGCAGCTGATTCGATGGCAGCATTGGCACAAACCAAGTGCCGGTCACCTGCCTGCCCTCTCCATTTGGGAACTGTGAGGGAGACAAAGCTTAAAAAAGTCATTTATTTCATATGATAGCAAAGTTTGAATCCCACAAAGGTCATTCAGTACTCTGAGTGTTGAATTACTTATTCGTGCAAGAACCATGCACCGAGACAGGATCCTGTAAACCTGTCAAATGTGTGTTTTTAGCAACCTCAGCCCCACTCAGTAAGCACCCACCGTGCTGTGGGAAGCCCAATCAATGCTTGCTATATTACTCTTCTACTTGACTTATTAAGAACTACAAGTACACGGGGTTTAACTTTACATTAGGCTGCAATAACCATTACTCAAAGCTAATTGAAGAACAAAGTTACTGTAAACAAACTGAAATACTGGGCTGCCAAGCTATTGAGTGAATCATAACAAAATTCTCTTTCTGCATTTACAATTCAATTTCTGTTTACATCAAATCCATATACTTAAAGCATTAATGGCATTGCTGAAGTCAGCGACAATAAATTGCAGTAAAATTGAGTGGAACATACAATTAGGTTAAAGTTCTACAATGATCAATATGACAGATTGCAATCATTTGAAACTTTCTTTAACCTGTATCAATTACTCTTTGGACCGCACAGGAATGACAAGCATCAAGGACTTTTATTTCTGGAAAGATAGATTAGTTGCAAGGAAGGGCTGCCCCCTACATTGCAGCTTGTTGCAGCTAGAGAAAATAGTCATGTGGTAACTTGGGAGATTATCGAGTATATTCCATGAATGAGAAAGACCCGGGAGCCAAAATTCCTGCTGATGTAAATTAAAAGGTATATTTAAAGTTAATGATCTCAAGAAATTTAATCTATGATTCCCTTTATGCGTCACTGGTAAATCAGTCTTGTTTGGGTCCAGTGCTTTCATAGCTACCTTCTTTTCACATCTAAAATAACAACAGAAAATGCTGGAAAAACTCAGCAGGCCAGGCAACATCCGTGGAGAGAAAATAGAGTTAACGTTTCGGGTCAAACCCTTTGTCAAGACTGAAAAAGCACAGGAAATGAAATAGATTAAAAAGCCAGGCTGGGAGAGAACAAAAGAGAAGTGAAGAGACATTAAGAGGTATTCAAAACGAGGCGAGATGGTGATAGGACTAGTGGAGACATAGAAACATAGAAACATAGAAGATAGGAGCAGGAGTAGGCCATTCGGCCCTTCGAGCCTGCTCCGTCATTCAATGAGATCATGGCTGATCATCCAAATTCAGTACCCTGTCCCTGCCTTCTCCCCATATCCCTTGATCCCTTTAGCCTTAAGAAATATATCCAACTCTTTCTTGAATATACTTAATGAACTGGCCTCCACCGCCCTCTGTGGCCGAGAATTCCACAGGTTCACCACTCTCTGGGTGAAGAAATTCCTCCTCATTTCAGTCCTAAATGGCTTACCCCTTATCCTTAGACTATGACCCCTGGTTCTGGACTCCCCGGCCATCAGAAACGTCCTTCCTGCATCTAGTCTGTCCAGGTCTGACAGAATTTTATAGGTTTCGATGAGATCCCCTCTCAATCTTCTAAACTCCAGTGAGTATAAGCCCAATCGACACAATCTCTCCTCATACGTCATTCCTGCCATCCCAGGTATCAGCCTGGTGAATCTTCGCTGCACTCCTTCCATGGCAAGAACATCCTTCCTCAGTTAAGGCGACCAAAACTGCACACAATACTCAAGGTGTGGTCTCACCAAGGCCCTGTACAACTGCAGCAAGACATCCTTGTTCTTGTACTCGAACCCTCTTGCTATGAAGGCCAACATACCATTTGCCTTCTTAACCGCCTGCTGCACCTGCATGCTTACCTTCAGCGACTGGTGCACAAGAACACCCAGGTCTCTTTGCACTTCCCCTTCTCCCAATCTATTGCCATTCAAATAATAATCTGCCTTCCTGTTTTTGCCACCAAAGTGGATAACCTCACATTTATCCACATTATAGTGCATTTGCCATGTTTCTGTCCAATCACCCAACCTGTCCAAATCGTACTGGAGTTACACGACATCCTCCTCACCGCATACCCTCCCACCCAGCTTTGTGTCGTCTGCAAATTTGGAGATATTACATCCAATTCCCTCGTCCAGATCATTAATATATATTGTGAACAGCTGGGGTCCTAGGACCGATCCTTGTGGGACCCCACTAGTCACTGCCTGCCACTCGGAAAACGACCCGTTTATTCCAACTCTTTGCTTTCTGTCCTCCAACCAGTTCTCTATCCAAGTCAATACCTTGCCCCCAATCCCATGTGCCTTAATTTTGCACGCTAATCTCTTATGCGGGACCTTATCGAAAGCCTTCTGAAAGTCCAAATACACCACATCCACTGGTTCTCCCTTATCTATTTTACCAGTTACATCCTCAAAAAATTCCAGTAGATTAGTCAAGCATGATTTACCTTTTGTAAATCCATGTTGACTTTGTTCGATCCAGTCACTGCTTTCCAAGTGCTCTGCTATTACATCTTTTATAATGGACTCTAGCATTTTCCCCACTACCGATGTCAAGCTTACCGGTCTATAATTCCCCGCCTTTTCTCTACCACCTTTTTTGAATAGTGGGGTAACATTAGCTACCCGCCAATCCATGGGTACCGTTCCAGAGTCTATCGAGTTCTGGAAGATGACCAGCAATGCATCTACTATTTCTAGGGCCACTTCCTTAAGTACCCTGGGATGTAGATTATCAGGCCCTGGGGATTTATCGGCCTTCAGTCCCATCAATTTTCCTAACACCATTTCCCTACAAATACTGATTTTTTTCAGTTCCACCCTTTCATCAGACCCTATGTTCCCCGGCATCTCTGAGAGGTTATTTGTGTCCTCCTTTTTGAAGACAGAACCAATATATGTATTTAGTTGGTCTGCCATTTCTTTGTTCCCCATTATAAATTCCCCCGATTCTGACTGCAAGGGACCTACGCTTGACTTCACCAATCTTTTTCACTTCACATATCTATAAAAGCTTTTACAGTCAGTTTTTATGTTCCCTGAAAGCTTACTCTCATATTCTATTTTCCCTTTCTTAATTAATCCCTTTGTCCTCCTTTGTTGAATCATAAACTGCTCCCAATCCTCAGGATTATTGCTTTTTCTGGCCAATTTATATGCCCTCTCCTCGGACCTTATGCTATCCCTAATTTCCCTTGTTAGCCACGGTTGGGTCACCTTTTTTGTTTTATTTTTATGCCAAACTGGGATGAACAAATTCTGTAGTTCATCCATTCGGTCTTTGAATGTTTGCCATTGCCTATCCACCGTCAACCCTTTGAGTGCCATTCCCCAATCAATCCTACCCAACTCGCTCCTCAGACCATCGTAGTTTCCTTTATTTAAATTGAGGACCCTAGTCTCCGAGTCAACTACTTCATTCTCCATCTTAATGAAGAATTCGATCATATTATGATCGCTCCGACCCAAGGGGCCTCGTACAACAAGATTGCTAATTAATCCTTTCTCGTTACGTAACACCCAGTCTAAGATGGCCTGATCTCTGGTTGGTTCCTCGACATATTGGTCCAGGAAACCATCCCGTAAACACTCCAGGAATTCCTCCTCCACAGTATTGTTACTAATTTGGTTGGCCCAATCTATATGTAGATTAAAGTCACCCATGATGACTGCTGTGCCCTTATTGCACGCTTCTTTAATTTCCCTTTTAATGCCATCCCCAACCTCCGCCTTACTGTTTGGAGGTCTATATACCACTCCCACTAATGTTTTCTGCCCCTTAGTATTTCTCAATTCTACCCATACAGATTCCACCTCATCAGAGCTAATATCCTTCATTACAATTGTGTTAATCCCTTCTTTAACCAGTAATGCTACCCCACCTCCCTTTCCTTTTTGCCTATCTTTCCTGACGGCTCTAGATTAGGTGTGAAATGCGCTGGCAGAATGGGAGACATCTACCTTTTTTGCCAAAATGAACAAAGGCAAGGAATTTGGCCCCAGGTTGGTGACTGGTGTGGTGATCAGAAGTGAATAATTATTGTTTTAATATTTGTCTTTGAGAACTAAATCGGACGTGCACTTGATTTATATGTGGGGCAGATTGGATACATCTTAGCAAAGCTGTAGATGCTGAGGTTAGAGGGTGATTTTCTCCGATAGATCCCATTAGATATTATGGGATGAAATTTCTTGTGTATTTGCACTCAGAGATAAGTGTAATTGTTGTATCGAGCAGATACCCAGTGTAAATGATCAGGGGGCATTGGGCGCAAGTGAGTTACGTATGTAATTATGCTACGCCCGAATTTCCTCCATCTTTTACGCCTATCTATCGATCCCTAGGCCTGAACACATCTCAGCCCAGTATAATGACTCTGCCCCCCCCGGCTAAAGAGCTGGTTGAGAACAGGTTTAAAATTGCACCCCACATTTTAGGGGGCAGCAGGAAACAAAGTCATATTTCTGGTGTTTTATGGTGATTTTTGAAGCAATTTTTATTATTTATCCTCACTGGGAGTTGCACTGTATTTTCTGTTCCTTTTGAATGCATTTTTACGGCCCCAGTATGTGTGTCATTAAAAGTTGGAAAGCTTCCATGATTGCATTTTCTTAAAAATACTGTGCCAAATGTGCATGAGTGATGGTTAGATGGCATGTGTTCCATTTCAGTTCAGACCAGTGTTTCTCAGAGGGGGGCACAGTTCCTCCTTGATGGCTGGGCCTTGAATGGAATAATGAGATGCAGACAGGAGCACTGCTGTAAAGGGCCCAAACAGAGTCTCCCCTGACCCAAGACCCGGTAACAGGACAATATGCATTTTATAAGGCCCGTAAACCTTTCGGGTCTTTCTCCCTCTCTATTAATAGAGAGGTCAATCTCAAGCACTTCGATAGTAAGAACAAGCCAACAACCTGGAAATGATTGAAATGGCCACAGGATCATATTTTTGAAAAATTGCCGCAAGGAGGGCAGACATTACTCTCTTCAGGTGTTGCAAAGCAAATGTAGCCTACAAGAGGATATGAAGCTTAGCGACTGTGAAAGAAATCTTCCCCCGATTGGTAAAGTGGGCAAATTTCTCAATTAAGTGTTCCAAATGTAGGGTTCGAAAATCCACAACCACGTTTTACCAAAAATTGGATTGCCCTATACAGTTTAAAACCAACATTTTCGGCCAAGGCAGAGGTCCCGACAAGCAGGCTGGGATATGCCTGGGACATCCGAATACAGGGGACTGTGGCTCAGAGGCGAGCCTAGATGTCGGCCAATCAAAGCAGAGTGCATTCTCAAAGGCCAATCAGGGGACCGAGTCAGACCTGAAGCGAGGAAACCCCCAGCCAATGGGGACCAACCGGTCCGGGTTTGAATATGTGACTCACCCCTAATCGGGCTATGAATACAAGCCATCATCACCTTAATCAACTCGGACTAGGGACAATAGTCTTGGGATCACTACAGTTAAGAGGTGGCCCAAACTAATCAAGTCCCAGGACTGACACAATGGGGCAGCAGACTTGGAGGAGCCGATGTGCATTCAAAACAATACCCCTGTCCTCACACCTACCTGTATAAATATGGAACACAAGAAGGACCAAGACTGAGAGAGAACTATTACCAGAAGAACGAACAGGAGAGCGACTTAAGACGCTGAGGGAAAAGACGAGCCCGGGAGGGACGAGCTGGGGCGAACTAACATCTAAAGAACTCCAACCGCGCTGAGGAGAAGATCCACCATCAGGCCCCAGGCTCAATCGGTATACTGAAGGTTTACTCCGCTACCAGACGGCGCAACATCGCCGCAAGAAGCCGTACCGTATACCGACTCCCGTTCCGGGGACCTCGACAAGAAGACACCAATGACCGAAGTGGCTGTGGAAGACGGCATTCACTCCAGTCATTTCGGGAACCTTTTCCATCAAGCACAAACCAACCAACGACAACCGACCGAAAGCGCAATCAACAAAACCAAACTTCGAGAAAACCCGACCGGACGCAGCAAGGTCCTCTCTGAGGTTCGGGGTACGGCGAACCCCGAGGCACAGGTCGAATTCCGACGATGACAGCAACAACAACAACCCAACAACCGCACTCAAAATTCCATCTGTCAAGGGAGGAGGCTGTGAGTATAATCCAAGGGCCTGCAACTGTCAGTCTAGTTTAGGTAGGAATGTGGGTTGGTGGGATTGGACTTGGTAAAGATAAAACTGTGTAAACATTCTCGTTGTGTCCGTTCTCTCTCATATTTTATTTATTTATATAGTTATAAATGTGTGTGTGTGTTTATTACGTTTGTGGTAGAACTTACCTTGGCAAATAAAATTGGTTGTCACCTGTTCTTTTTTTCCAAGGACTACTTGTCTCCGAGTGTCTATTTAAAGTGCATCGTTCTCCACCCAAATTCTGGAGTTAGAACCAGATAGGGGCATTAGGGCGCTTCGAATCCGCCAAACAAGGGAACAGCAGACTAGGGAAAAGAGAGAGGACTCCAGGAGCACTTGGGCTCAGGAGTACCCCACAGATTAGGTATAAACTGTGCGGGTCGCCACCGTATTTTAGTCCTCCTCTATAAGCTGCTGTTCTCTATCTCCTTAGAGGGTGTTTAGTGACACCCGACCTGCAGGCTAACATAAGCTGCAAGGGTATAAAGGAGGCGGAGGCCCAATACATCAACAGGCACTAAAGACCTCTGCAATTGGGCAGAGCAGAGCCCCATCCCCCTACACAAAGTGGCTTGAATAAGCAAATATTTAAGAAGTAATTTTCTGACTTTGCGCTCCTGGTGGGGTGCCTCTCTGCCAGAAGTGCATAACTGAAATTTGGACACATGCTGCACATTATTTTCTAATTATTCATTAAAACGGTGGCAAAAATATGTTTAGTATGCCCCCAAAATTTCCAAACTGCTCTTCTGGCAAGTGAAGGCTGACCTACATTGGCTCTCGGTCCACCAAATTCTTATCCTCATATTCAAATCGGTCCATAGCCTCACCACTCCCTATCGCTATCACCTCCTCCAGCCCTACAACCCTCTGAGAACTCTGCGTTCCTCCAATTTGGGTCTCTTGTCCCACTTCCTTCACCCCACCATTGGCGGCCGAGCCTTCAGCCTTCTAGGACCTAAGCTCTAGAATTCCCTTCCTAAACCTCTCCGCCCCTCTCCTCCTTTAAGATGTTTCTTAAATCTTACTTCACTTGTCCTATGGACTCCTACTTTGGTTCTGTGCCCATTTTTATCTGATGACACTTCTGTGAAGTGCCTTGGGATGTTTTATTGCATTAAAGGCCCTATATATATCCTACCTAACAGCACTGTGGGAGTACCTTCACCACACGGACTGCAGCGGTTCAAGAACGCAGCTCACCACCACCTTCACAAGGGCATCATAGGGATGGGCAATAAATTGCCAGCAACGCCCACATCCCGTGAACAATTTAAAAAAAAGTTGTGCTGTTGCTGTTCAGCCAATTTGGATCGATTCAGGGTTTAGAAACAAGTTCACGAGAAATCCATTTATGGTATTTTAAAGGTCTCGTATTGGTATGTACTTCCTTTCCAGAATAACCTTACTTCCTGTTGTCATATCTTTATCACACTTTTGTGTCAACCTTTTCAATTATAAAAGCACCAGTCACTGAAGGTAAGCATGCAGGTGCAGCAGACGGTTAAGAAGGCAAATGGTATGTTGGCCTTCATAACGAGAGGGTTTGAGTACAGGAACAAGGATGTCTTGCTGCAGTTCTCCAGGGCCTTGGTGAGACCATGCCTTATTGTGTGCAGTTTTGGTCGCCTTATCTGAGGAAGGATGTTCTTGCCATGGAGGGAGTGCAGCGAAGATTCACCAGACTGATACCTGGGGTGGCAAGAATGACGTATGAGGAGAGATTGGGTCGATTGAGCTTATACTCACTGGAGTTTAGAAGAATGAGAGGGGATCTCATTGAAACTTATAAAATTCTAACAGGACTAGACAGACTAGATGCAGGAAGGATGGAACTAGGGGTCACAGTCTAAGGATAAGGGGTAAGCCATTTAGGACAGAGATGAGGAGGAATTTCTTCACCCAGAGAGTGGTGAACCTGTGAAATTCTCTACCACAGAAGGCAGTTGAGGCCAATTCATTAAATATATTCAAGAAGGAATTAGATATATTTCTTAAGGCTAAAGGGATCAAGGGATATGGGGAGAAGGCAGGGACAGGGTACTGAGTTTGGATGATCAGCCATGATCTCATTGAATGGCGGAGCAGGCTCGAGGGGCCGAATGGCCTACTCCTGCTCCTATCTTCGATGTTTCTATGTTTCTAAATTCCTATGTTCAAATTCCTAAGGGAAACTGCCGATGGTAAACTTGTTAAGCTGTAATTACATTTTCCCACCAATGCGGTGCATTTCCCAGCTCCTCGCTGTGTCCTGTTGTTCCAACCATCTCTACTTGTACGCCTTTGAAATTGCAGTAAATTGTGCTTTCTAACAATAAATAATCCATAATATATAAAAAATCTTACATCTACACGCATTTCCTGTCTGAAAACCTTATTTTCTGTAATCACAATTTTGTCACACTTTTGTGTCAACCACTCCCCATTATAAATTCCCAGTCCCAATTATAAATTCCTATGTCCACACTTATAATGCCAACTGGCTATGTAAACTTGTCACGCTGTAATTACACCCTCCTGCCAATGGTGGTGATGAAGTGCCTCAGTTTTGCACCTTGTAGTTCATTGGCTGATACTGCAGAGAAACGCTTATGCTCCAACCGCATCTACTTCTCTGCTACCCAAATTGCCATTGGTTTTGCTATTTAAGTGTAACTGAAATTAAATCAAAATATTCTTTTTAAAATAAGGACATAATGTATGAGTTTAAAATGAGGGCTGAATTATGTCTGCATGCCTTGCCCCAAATATCGCTTGTCCTCCAACCTCACTCATAGAATTACATAGGACTTACAGCACGGAAACAGGCCATTCGGCCCAACTGGTCCATGCCGGTGTTTATGCTCCACACGAGCCTCCTCCTACCTCTTTTCATCTAACCCTATCAGCATAATCTTCTATTCCTTTCTCCCACCCATGTTTATCTAGCTTCCCCTTAACTTCACCTGAAGACAACACTTGGTCTTGACTCCCTGTGTGCAATGCCATGGATAATCAACTAATAGTTTATTATAATCAAAAGTCATAATTTTGACAATCATAATAACAGAAAAGAAGACTACAAGCCTTTTTTTAACACACTTCAGGAATAATTGCATTGTATGGAGTACTGTCTGCATCATTTATCTTAATGTCCTGTGAAAACATTCCTAGTATACCAGTGAATTGCCCCTGGCAATACCCAGGGCTGTATTTTCCGATCGGAGGCTTCCTGTGTGCGGAGGTCACCGATCTGGAAAAAATCTACGGATTTACCTGAGAGCTCCCGAGGTCCAGACACTTCAGCTCCTGGGCCTCTCCAACTCAAAATGCGCAGGGAAGGGAATCTCCCTTCATACACTTGACAGATAGACCTGTCAAATATATGAATGGAGATCACCCCAAAAACACTGTAAAACATTAAATAAAATTTTTAAAAAGTCACATTTTTTAAATTAGTTGAAATTACAATAAATTAAATATTTTAAACAAAAATTTAATTTTTTGAAAAAAATAATTAAAGTTTTTTACAGGACTAAAAATAAACTTACTTTTTTTTAAAGTATTTTAAAATGATAAATGAGTGAAATTTTTTTTTTTACTTTTTTCAAATCTTATGCTGGTAAAAGCAGGCCTTATGCATGCTTTTTACCAGGCGTAAGATTTCGAAGGGTTTTCTGCGGGCGGAGGTTCTCCAGAGAGTGGAACTCTCCCCCCGCAGAGGCCCTTTTCTAGGGCAGGCGTCCGATCTGTCAAGAGCATTCTTGACAGATTGGAAATGCTGGTTTTCAGCGCGTGCGCTTGGCATGCCTGAAACCGACATTTCCGATGTCCCTATGGGTGTGTACACAGCCCGTACACACCCATAGGGATCGGAATATCCGGCCCCCAGTGTCAGTTGGTGAATATAACTTTTAATCTGTACAAATGGCCAATGGAGTTGGGTGAGAGACTTAAGAAACTCACTCTACAAAGCCACCTAATGGCCCGAAGCTGCAACTACACTGTGACAATTGCCATTGCAAAATTGAATGGGAAATGTTGACCTAGCAATTCACAGTGGGAAGTGTTGACAGAAAAGCATGGCTAAAAATTATGACAACTAGAAATAAGATTTGTGGACAGGAAATGTGTGCCCTGTGAAAGGCTTTTAATAATATATGGATAATATAGCAGATTTCTGAAACACCAGTATACTTCTTTTGATTTTAAATGCCATGTTTGAGGATTTCCATACTGTGATTGAAATGGTAGCAACAGTACAATCTAAAAGAAGTTATGCTCAAAAGGTTTCCATTTAAATATCTTCTGAAAAAACAAGAACTATTCTCATCTTTTCTTAGACAAGTTATTTCACTGAATATACACAATATCAGTGTTGTCTTCTTTCAAATTTAGTGTTTCTTTTACTCTTTAAGTCTCCTCTAAAGCACAAACTATTTTGTGTTTGAGAGAGTAGGTAGGTAACCATTTCTCTATCATAACTGCGCTGTAAACAAGATATGGGAAAGTATACATGAGAAAAATGCATTGTCTTTCACTCCTTATGACAAACTTGGTACCGCTTTCTGATAGCCAACCGAGATTGGGTACTCGTCATGTGGGAAACCATAGGCGGGAATCCATTTCTTGTCACATTGTGGAATAGCTTGTTGGTATACAAACCTACTGCATAGGATGGCACTGACTGCCTAAGGGCAAACCAAGCTTGTAGTGGGCACCTCAAGCAGGCACTAGGCTCCTTATTTGTATGTGCAAAGGGGCTAACGCCTGCTTCGGGCGTGGGTAAAGAACGCCGCTTGTTTGTCCTTACCCAATATAGCAGGTGGCGCACTTCCAGTTGGGGAAGTGCGCACACGTTTCATGCCCGGCATCTTGGGTCCTTAGATGGCCATATAGCACCTGAAAAACCACGCGCCCCTAATTTCTAGGCCTATGCATTCCAATTACTTATAACCGTGATTTTGTTACAAAGCGCTGAATAGGTAGAGTCCTATCTACAACGCTGTTCCTAAGCTTTAACCAACACACTCATTGGGTCAGTCAGAAAAATGAACCAACCACCAGGAAAGCTCAAAATTCGCCCACCCGCAAAATCTGCTCTGACAGATATCATAAATCTTCCATTGCGGGAAGATTTCATAAATTACTCATGCCACGCTACTTCTGTCTGAAAGGTTGTAAAGTTTAGACTTTTCACAGCACAGCATTAACAACTGTAGCGTATCTCACATTTTTCCCATTTTACTCAATGCACAAGAAGAGTTTCCTGGAGTAAATTAGCTTCTTATTTGCCACAGAAAAGATACATAAAATTCTGTTACCTGATTCGAAAAGGAAAGGCCTGGAATCGTGAATCAATAAGCTGCTAAAGAAAATACACTACTACTCTTTTAATAGAGCCATTTATTTAAAGTGAAATATTTTGGTTTCCTTCAAATCCTGTTACAGTATCCTCAGGCACTCAACCACAGAACCTTGTTATTTGTCCAGCAAAAAGGTATTTATTTATAAAGCTTATTAAAAAAAATAAGCAGCGTATCTATAGACGCTCTTTTTTTTTACATTTAATATTTTTTATTACATCCGATAGGGACATTAAATATATGGTAATT
Source organism: Somniosus microcephalus (assembly GCF_052327205.1). Classification (NCBI taxonomy): domain Eukaryota; kingdom Metazoa; phylum Chordata; class Chondrichthyes; order Squaliformes; family Somniosidae; genus Somniosus; species Somniosus microcephalus. Next base: position 259,332,095 of record NC_140992.1, on the reverse strand, counting down.
GGTGCAATTAATAACTAAGGAAGTGTTAACGACAAATACAAGTAAATAGATAAATATTTGCATAAACTAGCACTAGCTCAAATGACTGGCACACCAACATATTTTTTTCCATCTGAATTTTCTCCCTGTTTGAATGCAAAGGTCTGGTGACAGCACCTAGGACTGAGAATCGGGGGGAAGGGATGTTCTTGCTAGTGAAAAATAAGTCAAAACTAGGAACATGCGAACCAATAAGCATTTGGTGGAGGAGCACCCACATATACCATTTTGACTCAGCACACATGCACAGACCCATTCTACATAAGAACAGTACAATAGCGCAGAGAATCTTAATATCCAGTTCAGAAAAAACAACCCCGCACGTATCAGGAGCTCACGGCTATCTTCAGATTTCTATTTAAGCTGTGATCCAATAATCTATTCTTCATCAATCTTTTCTAACGAAAAGATTATCGAGTATTAAAGGAAGGCGTAAAAATGGACAAGCACACAAGTGCATCAGTGAGTTTAAAAAAAAAACAAATATTAAAAGTTTATATTTACAGGATGTGTTATTTATATGCACAACACACATTGTCAATGTTTTATACGGTGTGCGCAGGGTTAGAAACGATTCTGCAAGTTATGAAAATATGTTGGAAACAAAATGTACTCAATAAATGTTCAATATTATAAATGGGACTACATACTCACTTAATGCCCACAACTAAAACAAGTTGCTACATTCTCTGATCCTCATCCAGTCTTGTTCAGAATTTAACAACTTGGAAAGCACTGTTCATTTTTACATTAGAAAGTCCCTTGCATTTCTATGCTCAGGCAACTAGGAGCCATGGCGTCAGTATTTTTTTACCTCAATTTTACCTGGGTACAAAATGTCTCTGTGGTTATGGTTTCCATTGCCAGCCGGTCGCAGTGGCTTCCTTTCAAGAGGCAATTCTCCCTGAAGAGGAGGAGTTAAAAAGTTGCTCCATATTCTACGTGGCAATATATTCCGCCAGTACAATCAGCAGGCTTGAGAGCAAGAGGCTGGTGAGTGCCTGAGACCCGATGGCAGGCCAAGCTCTGCTGGTACGTCTGATATTGGATGTCAAGTTCATTACTCAAGTGTCCTGTTTCTGAGCTGTTTGCTCTCCCGCCCACCCACATCTTCTTTGCGACATGTCTACAGAGCTCAGAGTGAGCGTATAATGAGCACTAATGCATATTACCTTTGCCTGTATGTTCTTGGCTTGAGTCAGAACCATGTGTGTAAATTGGAATGGGTCATGCCCTGGAGTGGTTTATTTTCTGGTGAGCCACAGGGGTTGGGGATGCACTGACATGGTGCTCAGGAATCAAAAGAAGGTGGGTGGGCATAAAGCCTGGCAAGGTCAGTGAGCCAACTGTGCTGGTGGCAAGAAACCTGTAATGGGCAGCGTTACGTCTGTACGGTTGCCATGTATCTGTGGTCTGGTCAGCAAGATAATTGGGGCTAAGTAGCAGGGCAGTGAACAAGAGCAATCAGGATGGCGGATAGCCATGGGGGCCTGAGGGATCAGCTCCATCAAGTTAAAAGTTGTATTTGGGAGCAGGGTAATGGAAAAAGGCATTAATCGGTCAAATTCATGACAGCAGACATGGTCAGCTATTCACACGGCGATAACCAATAAATTCTGTATCTGTTAATCTAGCGGGTGTTGTCTGTTTATTTCTTTGGCTGGGAAGGCAGTCAAGAGGTAAATTCTTAGCACAGTCTGAATGCTTCCACTTTTTTAAAGCCCGTGAACACACACAGACTGAAAGGTCTTTTTTTTTACTTTTTAAAAAAAAAAATGCCCCCAGCTATCATTATATTTTTGAAAAATGCTTAGATTATAAATACTGACTTTATAATTCTCATTAATAAGTATTAAAAATAGAATTAAGACTCTTCTTTTAGCTCCATATCTTCACATTTATAAAAAATAATGTTACCTGCTCTGATTTATTGCTGTGTGCGGTCTTAGACTTCCTTTCTCTTATTGGCATCTTAACTGCGTAACAGCCAACACAAATTGAGCTTCACAAAGACCCAGTGTTATAGGATAGAGGGGGAAACAACGCACGGCATGATGTCACAAGAAGTGTTAAAGTGCCCCGTGTATTTAATGGACTCTATGTTGAAAAAAAAATTCAAAAATAATTTTAATAAAACTTTTTTATTTTAATCTCGCATTTTATATCGTCTTTTGTGTGTGTTTTAAAATAAAAATTCTTTCTTCTTCTCTCCTTCTGCTGACTCGTGCTGGGGTGTAGTCCCACAGACTCCGGCATCCCTCAGGAACTTTGCTCCAAGTAGTCGCTCTTCCTGCGTAAGCCTAGACAGCTAGGCCTAAATACTTCAGTTTAGTGGAATTGGGGCGTTTCTTCAGCCTGGCAGGTCCGCCACCCACCACAAAGATGTGCTCCTGACCGTGGTCAATTTTCCAGGCTCGGCGCCATTTAAATATTTTTGGCAGGCTCCCCAGCATTGGAAATAGGCTGAGGAAAGTTTGAGAGTCCTGTTGCAGTCTGTGGCCTCTGTGCTGCTGGTTAAAAAAATGTATTTTAAAACATTTTTTTTTTAAAGTGGTGCTTTTGGCCTACAATTGCATAGAATGTTAGTATATTTAAATTTTCAATGGCCCCTGTGCCATCCATTGCAATGCTAGGCACCAACAGGCATCTCTGACATAAAGCGTTGCTATGGCATAAGTTACATAGAATTTCCAGCACAGAAACAGGCCATTCGACCCAATTGGTTTGTGCTCTGCACGAGCCTCCTCCCACCCTACTTCATCTCACCCTATCAACATATCCTTCTCATCTTTTCTCCCTCAAGTACTTACCTGGTTTCCCCTTAAGAACATAAGAATTAGGAGCAGGAGTAGGCCATCCGGCCCCTCGAGCCTGCTCCGCCATTCAGTAAGATCATGGCTGATTTTCAACCTCAACTCCACTTTCCCGCCCTTTCCCCATATCCCTTGATTCACTTAAGAGTCCAAAAATCTATCGCTCTCAGCCTTGAATATACTCAATGACTCAGCGTCCACAGCCCTCTGGGGTAGAGAATTCCAAAGATTCACAACCCTCTGAGTGATGCAATATACATCGGCTGACTTATTTCCTTAATTTGCATATTATTTCAATACTCCTTACCATATATGGGCAGACGTATTGTATATTATACATCACTTCTGGTGGGAAATCAGATCCGTGGGGTAATTGGAGTGCATTCCAAGCCATTTCCCACTTTCGCCACAGTTCCGCTACAGAATTGGTGGAGTGACTGCAGATGGTTCAAGCCCGAGACTCAATGGGCTACCGAACTAGCGAGGCCATCACATTCGAGCCAGAATCTTTCCCATGGCATGCGTACCCACTTACCACCAGGAGTTATCGATTAACAAATCAGGAGCGGGAGTCCTGTTCAACATTGCCATCCCTAGTCGAGTTTCGCTGAGCCCAATTGTAGCACCCCAACTGTTGCCCCAGCTGTAATCAAGTGACTCAGCACAGATCAGCTAGGACCTTTTGGGCTGTGTGGCTCAGTACACACCATTAGATCATTGCAGGGACTCTAAATGAAATATTCAGTGGGGAAAAAAACACCCAGTTTATTTCACAAATGAGGGTGAGAAGGAAAGAAAGAAAGAAAGAAAGACGAATGTTGGGAGTGGTGTAAATGGATGCCTGTCATTCTGTTTAAGTAATTTTATATTTTTGCTCTGCAGAAAGGGACCATGCAGACGTGAGAGGAATGAAGATCAAGGAGAGCTTCTCCATGTCAAGTTTGGATTTATGTATGTTAAGTAAGCCATGAAAAAAAGTGATTTTAGAGAGTATTCTTGATTTCTATGTGATAGATATCAAATATGCATGAACATTTCCAAGAAAGAAAGAAAGGCATGCATTTATATAGCGCCTTTCACAACCTCAGGATGTCACAAAATGCTTTCGAGACAATGAAGTACTTTTTTTGAAGTGTAGTCACTGTTACAAGGGTGAACCGTCTCCAGTACAAACCATACATACATTCCACGCTTCCCCCAATTGCTGTCATGGTATGGCTAATAATCTGCAACAACATATTTCAGTGGTTCAGTCTCATTGACATGCCAATTTATAACTACTGACATGTGAACATTTAATTACGAGAACTCAGCAGCTTTCCAGTGTTTTCTGTTTGGCCAGTTTTACTGCACATTTTGCTATTATATGAATGCATTTCAGCTTCACATTGACTCGAGCTGTCTATAAATTGGGAATTATTTCACCAGTTTTAAATTCTGGCAAGTGGTGTGAGATTACCTCCAGAAAATAGCTATTACTGCCTGGCTGGAGAGCAAGGAGGAGCCGGCAGTATAACTCAGTACTTTGTGTTGGCAGCAGTATACCTGCAACTACTGTGAAATAACTTTTTAAAGTTAATTTGTGATCCCTCATCAATGTTCTCAGATTCTTTTCCCTCTCCCTTCCCCTCCATGAAGTGTTGACCTATTGCTAGGTGCAGGCCCACAGTTGCCAGTCCAGTGCTTCACACAAGTAGGCATTCTTCATGTGGGCCTTAGCATTGCGTGGCGGCAGGCAATTTGACCTTGGAAAGCAGAACAACCAAGTCCGATCCTGTCATAGAATCTTACAGCACATAGGAGGCCATTCGGCCCCTCGTGCCTGTGCTGGCTCTTTGAAAGAGCTGTCCTCATCCAATGTCTACACATAAGAACTTCAAGTAGGAGTCCTTGGGCAATGGCCGGAAGCCCATTTTAGTCCTCCCTAAATTGGTGTACTGAGTTCAATTGTAGCTACTCTACCTATTTGCGGGCTGAAATCAGCTAGCACTACAGACCGGTGTATGAACCTGGCACCTTCCTGATCTAAAATGTTGGCCTTTATTGCAAGGGGGTTAGTGCACAAGAGTAAGAAAGTCTTACCACAATTGTACAGGGCTTTAGTGAGACCACGCCTGGAGTACTGTGCACAGGTTTGGTCTCCTTATCTGAGAAAGGACACACTTGCCTTAGAGGCTGTGCAACGAAGTTTCACTAGATTGATACTTGGAATGAGAGGGTTGTCCTATGAGGAGAGATTGAGTAGATTGGGCCTATAGCCTGTGGAGTTCAGAAGAGTGAGAGGTGATCTCATTGAAACATATAAGATTCTGAGGGGGATTGATAGAGTAAGTGCTGAGAGGTTGTTTCCCCTAGCTGGAGAGTCTAGAACTAGGGGGCATTGTCTCAGGATAAGGGGTCAGCCGTTTAAGACTGAGATAAGGAGGAATTTCTTCACTCAGAGGGTTGTGAATCTTTGGAATTCTCTACCCCAAATGACTGTGGATGATGAGTCATTGAGTATATTCAAGGATGAGATAGATAGATTTTTGGACTCTAGGGGAATCAAGGGATATGGAGATCGGGCGGGAAAGTGGAATTGAGGTCAAAGGTCAGCCATGATCTTATTGATTGGCGGAGCGGGCTTGAGGGGCCGTATGGCCTACTCCTGCTCCTAATTCTTCTGTTTTTATCTATACGGGTCAGCGACTCACTGAATAAACTTACTGATATCTCCGGGATCCTGACCTTAACTTTGAAACTTTTAAATTTTAGCAGAGTGTTCATCTGGATACCAGTGAGAAATGCGGGTGCGTGCTCTGCATTGCCTTGTGAGAGAGCAAGGCGGAGCCAGCAGTATAACTCAGCACTGGACTGGAGTTGTTCCCATAGTTGGCTTCTTTAACTGAAGAGAAAGATTGAAGCTGTGAGCTAGTGTCAAATACAGTACTTCCACCTGGAGAAGTTAAAAGTACAGCCGCAGGCTACTGTTTGTTTTAAAAAGCCACAGGAAAACAGAAATCCCCTTTTTGCCGTCATAATGAAAAGTAAGAAACCGTTTGTTCTTCGCTACTAAAAATATTACAGCAAAGAACAGGTGACGCATTATGGCATCTAGTGGCCTTCAGTTCTGCCAAACTGCCAAAGAATTTGCATTACATTAACCAAATTACATTTCCTGTAAGCTCAAACTTACAGCACTGAAATGTAATATAACCTAAGATACACATGCAAAGTTTGTTTTGACTAGTGTACCCACATCTTTTAGGGACCTTGAACATTTTTAAACAGTACATACCATCAATTTAGTGCAGTCCTTTCAGGAATAAATGAAATGGGGAAAAATGTATGCAGCAACAAAGATAGAAAATTAGGTTGAAGTCAAACCACGCGCTATACTCTTTTCTCTTTGATCTACTTTCACTGATACTCAACCAGCCTCAAGGAATCTCATTTTATTTGAAATTTAATGCAACACATTCTGAAGTCTCTGCTGCACATCATCATTTTACAGCAAGTATGCAAGAAACAACGGTTTTCCTAGCACAAGCTCACAGGTCTACTCAACTATATCACGACCTGGCTTGACATTTAACTCATATGCCAGGGGCCGATAATTTAATCAATCCAAATATTTTTTCGCATTAAGAACGTGCCCAACATAAAGGACCAGCTGAAAAGAGAGGGAAGGTTCAAGCAGGGGAAACCCACACATTGATCCAGGCGTACATGAGAGCCAGTGATTTAACACTAGACCACCGTGGCGTTCAAATACAGCACAGTTGGAGCGTCGACAGTTCTAAGAACAGCACTGTTGGAAAGCTTACTTCCATAAGCTGTGCATTTTGAGTGCTAAAGACTTGCACCTGAAGTGAAGCGGGCAGAATAAGGCCACAAAAGATTGATCATAATAGTGATAACAATTTTGTTTGGACGTTACTGTCATTGCTGATGCAAGCAAGAAATATGTGCCTCTGAGCAAGTAATCACCGCAGTGTGTGACCAAAACTCTTATTACTGAGCTTTCATAAGGCTCAGTTAGTGCACTTGTTTGGCGTAGGCTAGTGATTTAGGGTCAGTGGTTTATACCTACCCCAAACCACCCGCACAACTATTTCTTGGTTTTTAAAAAAACTGTTGGGACATTAGTGGTTGAACGTGTTTCTTTAAATCATCCACTTATGATGCGTCCTCTTCCTTCATGTATATTTATTATTGGAAAACAAAAAAAAAGGAATTTAAATATATGTTTTCATTTCTACAACTTTTTCACTGATTTTGGTCTGCTCTGCGTGATTATCACCCGTCTCACGCTGCGGCCTCTCGCCAAAATCCGTGCTGCCAAGTGCAGCTGACATTGACAAAAAGAAAATAAATTTACATTCTTTTCTGGTATTAATAGTTTATGTTGCATAAATAAGAATATATGCCAGACTGGTGGTTGTTGGAGAATCAACCATTCGTGTCCACTTGGCGGTTATCAGTTAAGTGGCTAGCACTACTTTGTGATTTATTTTCTGTAAACCACTTGCTTCTAGTGAGTATCTGCTATTGACACAATATGCGGTTAGGATTCACTGGTAGTTGTGGCATGGTGGTTTGTGCCTCCAATTATCAAATCTGGTTTTTGCAGCTATCCAGGCAAGAGTGGTTTCATTTTTTGCAAACTAGCTATTCCCAAGCCAGTGTCTTGTTTGTTGCTATGCACTTACTATTATATTGAAAAATAATTTTTGAGAATTGAAATTAAAGGGGAATATTATCTTGGGAGAAATTACTTTTAGTCTGAAGTGTCAGCAAGGACAGAAATGCCCAAACAAAATTGTTATCGTATCACTATTATTAGCGATTTTTAAAAAATTTGTTCCTGGGATGAGGGCGTCGCTAGCAAGGCCAGCAATTATTGCCCATCCCTAATTGCCCTTGAGAAGGTGGTGGTGAGCCGCCGCCTTGAACCGTTGCAGTCCTTGTGGTGAAGGTACTCCCATAATACTTTTAGGGAGGGATTTCCATGATTTTGACCCAGCGATGATGAAGGAATGGTGATATATTTCCAAGTCAGGATGGTGTGACTTGGAGGGGAACTTGGAGGTGGTGGTGTTCCCATGCACCTGCTGCCCTTGTCCTTCTAGATGGTAGAGATCGCAGGTTTGGGAGGTGCTGTTGAAGAAGCCTTGGCGAGTTGCTGCAGTGCATCTTGTAGATGGTACACACTGCATCCACGGTACGCCGGTGGTGGAGGGAGTGAATGTTTAAGGTGGACCTAATGGGGCTTTATTGTGAAACAGCCACAAACTGTGTCTTCTCCATGAAAGGAGACATTCTCCAATCAGCTGATGTAAAAGTAGCCTCACAGAGGCCAGCATGTCCACTTGAGTTGGCCTGGTTGGATGAGGTGTCTGATGGGTCGATCTCTGGCTGACCATCACAGAACAGGGACACAAGTGATGGGCCAAATGGCCTCTTTTTCTATTGTAATTTCTATGATCTGAGGAGGCTAGCATATTTTCTAATGTTAAATGCCAATCCTAGCTTTTGGACGTGAATGCAAAATTCAATACGAGACATGTCTTGAATCAAGCAAAAACAATGACATGGAAAGGAAAAGCGTCGAATTGTTATTGTCATTTTATTTTTGCTTGGAAAAGCATTTTTTTATCAATCTTAGCTGGATAGGATAAGCTTGAGAATTAATATTATCCTGGAAAATAATCTTGTGGAAAAAGAGGAATCACACTGGTGGAACTACAGTGTTCTGGAAATCATAACTATAGTGCAGCTGCATTTTCTTACACAAAGAAAACAAGAAAATATCTGTGTTTTTTGCTCTCACAAAATGGTGGCAATGGGAAAATAAAATGATGTCACAAACCCTACATAGCCAAATCACTTTGGACAAAATAGGACTCATTTAAAATTTGCTGGAATATACCATAGATCATAAGAACATAAGAAGTAGGAGCAGGAGTAGGCCATACGGCCCCTCGGGCCTGCTCCGCCATTCAATAGGATCATGGCTGATCCAAACCTAGACTCACGTCCACTTCCCTGCCCGCTCCCCATAACCCTTAATTCCCTTATCAGCTAGGAAACTGTCTATCTCCGTTTTAAATTTATTTAATGTCGCAGCTTCCACAGCTCTCTGAGGTAGCAAATTCCATAGATTTACTACCCTCTGAGTGAAGAAGTTTCTCCTCATCTCAGTTTTGAAACGGCAGCCCCTTATTCTAAGATTATGCCCCCTAGTTCTAGTCTCACCCATCAGTGGAAACATCCTCCCCGCACCCACCCGATCAAGCCCCCTCACAATCTTATATGTTTCAATGCTTTTTTACAAGCTGCACTTTCATGCAGGTTTTTAAGACCTGCTAACATGGAATACACCTACAATTGGATTGCAGCGGTGGAACTTCCCTTTCCTTGGTGCTGGTGGAAAGTCTGGTTATAAACGCTTGGCACAGTACAAGACTGCTGATGCCCTGTAAGATTACATTCATATTTAACATTTGTTTGAATATTACTTTTTCTTTGCCCAGCTTGGTAATAATTTTGGGGTTAGTACTAATATGGAATGGGCTCATAAGGTAACTGTGGATGAGGAAGGCCATTCAGCACATCTTGGTTCATCGACCCGAGATCCTAAATTCTCCCGATTTCAGTATTCAACTGTTTCTAAAAAGATATCCACCTTTTCTCCTCCATTACTCTATCCAGGAGTCAGTTCCATATATTGATGACTCTGTGAACAAGAACAATATTAATCCTAAATTTGCCATTTATTCATTTGAACCTGTGTCCCCCCCTTATCCTACTCTCTTCATTCCTTTAATTATCCTATAGAAGATTCCCTCTCAGACACCTCATTTTCAGGATGAAAAGCCCAAGTTTATTTAGTCTTTCCTCTTAACACAGACTTTTGACATTAAAGGCCAGCCTTAAGGCTCTTCTCTGCACTGCCCCAAGCACTTGACTGTCTCCCCTGTGTCTCTGTTCAAGTGCTGTCTTTTTTTTAATTTTTAGTTTATCCTGTAATAAGTTTCTGTTTGAAAACCCTGAAGCATTCATGTCATGATTTGGATAGGAGTTTGTTTTCTATGTGTGTGTGGTAGCCTGCTATATAAATTATTTTAAATGCAGTGGTAACAGTTTTAAATGGACCTATCTTTGCCATGATTAATTACACAGTAACACACGAAATTAGGATGCTACAGTTACTCCATTCCTAAACACTGGCGGACTTGGCATATTCCTGCCCCCAGCTCTGATGGCAGATTCTGGTTGATCTTGTGCAGGGGGAGGGAAAGTGGTGCAATGCTGGCACTGATGCATTTCTTGTGTAAGATACCTTTACACTGGTAGAAGGCCATTGATGGCAGGTGGAAGGTACACTCAGCACGGACAGGACTCTCCAATGCAACAAAAGACCCACCTTCACCATTCCAAATTATTAGAACCCTACATTTTCATGCGTCCCTTCAGCTGCAATCAGATCTGTGCCTTTTTAAAATTATTTGTTCATGGGATGTGGGCGTCGCTGGCAAGGCCAACATTTATTGCCCATCTCTAATTGCCCTTGGGAAGGTGGTGGTGAGCCGCCTTCTTGAACTTGGGAAAGGTGATACATCATCTAATGGGTATTGATGGGCCTGATGGCTTTCCCTCGCCCTTTGTTTCATACGTTCATATGCAAGTGGAAATGCCAATGCAATTGAACTTCTTTTGTCTTTTGGGGACAAGGGCTCTTAATTAAGTGAATAGATGATATCACTGTTAAGGAAATGGCAAAACAACAGGATTAATATCAGGTTCTTGAAGTGCAGACACATAGGTGTAAAACAATGGAAGTTTTAATAGAATTTTTTTTGCACTGCAGTTAGCTATTATTTGTGGGCCAGCACAGTAAGACATATGCTGACAAAGTAATAGGATGTAGATTACATACCCCAGCAGCACTATCAAAGGAAGTGTCACATGGAAACTGAAAGGAGGGAAGGAGATTGGAGAGTGACTCAACCGGAACCATTTCTTGCACAGCTTCTAACATCTAATTATAGAACAGTGGCACAATCTTAAGACTGGGGTCCTTGTCTGCCCTCTTGAATGGGAAAACAAGGGGGTTGAATTTCCATTGGGGTTTCAAAGTGCTCAAAGGATGGGGAGAGACAGATAGAATTAGAGTAAAAAATAGTAAGGTATTAGGTGGGGTCAGACTAAGAGAGAATACAAGAAGGTCTAAGGCAGGTTTACAGTGTATGTGTGTAAACACCCAAACGTGGTAAATAAGGTTGGTGAGCTGCAGGTGCAAATAACCACATGGGACTATGATGTCATGGCGATAACGGAGATCTGACTCAAAAAAGGGCAGGATTGGGTTTTAAATATTCCTGGATATAAGGGGTGTGATCTTGCCAGCCCCGGGGAGGCGGGTTTGGAGGTTGGACTGTCGGGAAAATGGCAGAATCTGGGGGCGGGTACTCATCCCGTCCCCAACCCGCCTCTGTGCCATCTTCCCAGGAGGCGGGAAGGGGATTACAGCCACTTAACTGGTAGTTAACAGGTAGTTAAGAGGATTATCCCCATTTTTCCAGCAGAGGCGCAGGCTTCCCGATGTCGGGAAACCCCACCAGGGTTACCGAGGTGAGCAGTGTGTCTGCGGGAGTCGGAAGGGTCCAAAAGTGCACTGTGAAGGTAAGTGATGGGTGCAAATGTGTGTGAGGTGAGTGAAAAGTGATAGAAAATGTTTACTTACCTTTGATTCTTCCTGCAGGCTTCAACAGTTGGGGATGCGGAGACTCTCGCATCTCACCGGCAGAGATGACAGATGGCTGCTGCATTCTCCGATGCAACAACCATCTAATTTCTGCTCATAAAAGAGGTTTTATGAGTCTTGACTACAAGGACTCATCAAACAACAGAGAATGTCAGTGTTTGACAGCTTCACAGAGCTGTCAAACAATGACAATTCATCTGTCAAAAATTTTTGACAGATGAAACGTCATACGTTGATGTTCTCTGTAACTGGCTTCCCCTTAATTGGCCTGCTAAGCCCACTGGGCAGGCTTAACAAGGTCAATCAAGGGAAAATAGCATGGGTTGGTCACAAGTCGATGGAGGCAGGACTAAAACCCAACAAGCAGCAGTCCCGCCTCCAATGGGCCCCCATTGACAAAATCGCCCCCAAGGTGTTCAGGAACAATAGGGAAGGAAAGAAAGGAGGTAGGGTGGCAGTATTGGTTAAGGAGAATGTTACAGTGCTGGAAAGAGAGGATGTTCTTGAGGGGTCAAGGACAGAATCTATATTGCTAGAGTTAAGAAATAATAGAGGTACCAATACACTACTCGGTGTATTCTATAGGCCACCAACTAGTGGGAAAGATATTGAGGAGCAAATTTGCAGGTAAATTAAAGAGAGGTGTAAGAACTATGGAGTAGTGAAAATGGGGGACTTCAATTATCCTAATATGGACTGGGATAGTAATAGGGTAAAGGGCAGCGAGGGGGAAGAATTTTTACATAGAAACATAGAAGATAGGAGCAGGAGTAGGTCATTCGGCCCCTCGAGCCTGCTCCGCCATTCAATGCGATCATGGCTGATCATCCAAATTCAGTACCCGGTCCCTGCTTTCTCCCCATACCCCTTGATCCCTTTAGCCTTGAGAAATATATCCAACTCCTTCTTGAATATATTTAATGAATTGGCCTCTACTGCCTTCTGTGGTAGAGAATTCCATAGGTTCACCACTCTCTGGGTGAAGAAATTCCTCCTCATTTCTGTCCGAAATGGCCTACCCCTTATCCTTAGACTGTGACCCCTGGTTCTGGACTCCCCGACCATCGGGAACATTCTTCCTGCATCTAGTCTGTCCAGTCCTGTCAGAATTTTATAAGTTTCAATGAGATCCCCTCTCATTCTTCTAAACTCCAGCGAGCACAAGCCCAATCGACCCAATCTCTCCTCATACGTCATTCCTGCCATCCCAGGTATCAGCCTGGTGAATCTTTGCTGAACTCCTTCCATGGCAAGAACATCCTTCCTCAGATAAGGCGACCAAAACTGCACACAATACTCAAGATGTGGTCTCACCAAGGCCCTGTACAACTGCAGCAAGACATCCTTGTTCCTGTACTCAAACCCTCTCGCTACGAAGGCCAACATACCATTTGCCTTCTTAACCACCTGCTGCACCTGCATGCTTACCTTCAGCGACTGGTGCACAAGGACAAGTGTGTTCAGAAGAACTTTCTTGATCAGTACATTTCTGGCCCAACGGGGAAGGAGGCATTGCTGGATCTGGTTCTGGGGAATGAGGTGGGTTAAGTAGAGCAAGTGTCAGTAGGAGAACATTTAGGGAACAGTGATCATGGTATTCTTTGATTCCAATTTACCCGGGCCAGATCCGGGTAAATTGGAATCAAAGAATGGCAGACAAAACTGTAATCGAACAATGGGCTGCCTTTAAAGAGGAGATGGTTGGGGTACAGTCGAGGTACTTTCCCACAGAGAGTCGGCACGGGCTCGAAAGGCCGAATGGCCTCCTTCTGTGCTTTAACCATTCTATTCTATGAACTAAACGACCCACTTCAGCCTGTCTATCCTTCCACAAGAATTTCAGCCCTGCTGGCTGGATCTTGCTCTGCCCATCCTTAGCCCCCAACAAACTCTGACCGTCTTTCTGGCGATCAGCTGCCCACTCCCTCCCCAATGAGATACGGTGTTGCCAGCCTGAATCCTGGTTGGAAACTGGTTTTACATGCAAAAAACACTTTAAATAATGTATCTGAAAGAAAAAAAGACTTACATTTCTATAGCGCCTTTAATGACCACTGGGTGTCCCAAAGCACTTTACAGCCAATGAAATACCTTTTTGAAGTGTAGTCACTGTTGTAATGTAGGAAATATGGCAGCCAATTTACACACAGCAAGCTCCCACAAACAGCCATGTGATAATGACCAGATCATCTGTTTTGGTGATGTTGATTGACGGATAAATATTGCCAGGACACCGGGGATAACGCCACTGCTCTTCTTCGAAATAGTGTCTAATGATCTTTTACCTCCACCTGAGAGAGCAGACAGGGCCTCGGTTTAACGCCTCATCCGAAAGACAGCGCCTCCGACAGTGCAGCACTCCCTCAGTACTGCACTGGGAGTGTCAGCCTAGATTCTTGTGCTCACGCCTTTGGAGTGGGACTTGAACCCACAACCTTCTGACTCAGAGGCAAGGGTGCTACCCACTGAGCCATGGCTGATGCGGGCTGACGAAAAATGTGCTAGCTATGTGCTGCCATGCAGTCGGCAAATAAAGTCACAGCAGATTTTGTGTTTAACAACTGGCCTTTGTTGCTTTTAAGGGACACAGCTCCACCTAAACAGAAACATATTGTGCATTGTATGGTATAACTCTCCACTTAGAAAACTGTATTCGCTGACTCTCCATAAGACCCTGAGGAGATCTGCCAGTATCAAACTATTGGAAAGCAATACATCTACTGCACATTCAATCGCTATTGCACTTGAAGTGACACACTGCAAATTTCTGTGGCACACTTGAAGAAGTATAAAGAAACAAAGGCAGTCATTTGGAATGTATAAGGACCCCAGCAATTGAAATGACCTTAACTGGCATGGGAGCCAGAATGTCTGCAACTCCAGACTGATTTTACCAGTCACATTTAAAATGAAGGCCATTACCTACCACACATTTACAAAAGGTTTAATATGACATGCATACTGCTCAAAATAACCCATTTAGCTTCCTGCGGCTGGCTCAGGCAATGACAGCTGGAATTCAAAACCAAGTTCCTTAAAACGGAATTACCCACTTATTTTTGGTAGAAAAATGAATTGATCCACATAGGGAAAAATAGGGTAAAGTTAAGGTAGACTGCAGCATAATGAAGACAGCTCCACATGATATCCCTGAATTAGCCCTTTTGAAACAGAGTCATAGGCCTAGAAATTCAGTGCCCTTAGCGCCGATTTTGCGGCGCTAGAGGGCCTAGCGCTGCAATTGGCGCCGGCGCCGAAATTGCCTGGGGCCCTTCCGCCGCGGTAGACCGGTAGCGCTGCGCCGGCACCGATGACGTCATCGGTGTGCGCAGCGTCCCGGTTGCCATGCCGACGGGCCCCAGCGCCGAAATTCAGTTGCGGCCGCCTCGCCCGTGGCAGCCGCAACTAAGACTCTGGCAACAGAGTCCAACACGTGTTTGCGCCGGCGCATTAAAGGCCCCGCGGCGGCCGGCCGCTTTCCCGCCGGCCGCCTGCCCGCAGCTCCCTCCCCGGACTTCTCCCCGCCCCCCCCCCGGAACAGATGCAAGCCCGGCACTTGTCCGAGGTGCCGGGCTCATTTTTAAACAGATTTGCGCGGGCCGCGGCCGGGTGCAGGCAGCTCCTCCTTAACGGAAGGAGGAGGCCTGCACTTCCCCAGCCTGCCGCACCGCATCGGGTGCCGCAGCGCCGGAATTGCGGCGCGAAACGGCAGTTAGCGCCGATGTACCGCCGCAAAGACCCTTCAGTAGCGCCGGCAGCCGTTTGGGCGTGGCGCCACTGAATTTTTGGCGCGCGCAGGGGACTTAGCGCCGGCACTAACTTCCGGCGCTAAAGCCCTGGCTAAGCCAAAACCCAATTTCTAGGCCATAGAGTCATAGAGTTATACAGCACGGATAGAGGCCCTTCGGCCCATCGTGTCCGCGCCGGCCATCACGCCCTGTCTAATCTAATCCCATATTCCAGCATTTGGTCCGTAGCCTTGTATGCTATGGCATTTCAAGTGCTCATCCAAATGCTTCTTGAATGTTGTGAGGGTTCCAGTCTCCACAACCCTTTCAGGCAGTGAGTTCAAGACTCCAACCACCCTCTGGGTGAAAAAGTTCTTTCTCAAATCCCCTCTAAACCTCCCGCCCTTTACCTTGAATCTGTGCCCCCTAGTTATTAACCCTTCTACTAAGGGAAAAAGCTCCTTAGTATCCATCCTATCTATGCCCCTCATAATTTTGTACACCTCAATCATGTCCCCCCTCAGCCTCCTCTGCTCCAAGGAAAACAAACCCAATCTGCCCAGTCTCTCTTCATAGCTGAAGCGTTCCAGCCCTGGTAGCATCCTGGTGAATCTCCTCTGCACCCTCTCCAAAGCTATCACATCCTTCCTGTAGTGTGGCGACCAGAACTGCACACAGTATTCCAGCTGTGGCCTAACCAGTGTTTTATACAGCTCCATCATAACCTCCTTGCTCTTATATTCTATGCCTCGGCTAATGAAGGCAAGTATCCCATATGCCTTTTTTACCACCTTATCCACCTGTTCCGCCGCCTTCAGGGATCTGTGTACTTGCACACCCAGATCCCTCTGACCCTCCGTCTTGCCTAGGGTCTTACCATTCATTGTGTATTCCCTTGCCTTGTTAGTCCCCCGAAAGTGCATCACCTCGCACTTTTCCGGGTTAAATTCCATTTGCCACTGTTCCGCCCATCTGACCAACCCATCGATATCGTCCTGCAGACTGAGACTACCCTCCTCGCTATTTACCACCCTACCAATTTTTGTATCATCCGCGAACTTACTGATCATACCTTTTACATTCATATCCAAGTCATTAATGTAGACCACAAACAGCAAGGGACCCAGCACCGATCCCTGTGGTACCCCACTGGCCACAGGCTTCCAGTCACAAAAACAACCTTCGACCATCACCCTCTGCCTTCTGCCACTAAGCCAGTTTTGTATCCAACGTGCCAAGGCACCCTGGATTCCATGGGCTCTTACCTTCTTGACCAGTCTCCTGTGCGGGACTTTATCGAAGGTGTTGTGTATGTAATATGTGTGCTACTTTAAACCTATGGACAGGACTGCACTACTTGTAGGGCGTAGTGATACGCAGTACCACTCCTGGCCATAGGGGTATAAATAGTACTGTGGGTACTGATCTCCCCTCAGTTCCCGCCTGTGGGCATGAAGTAAAGACCTACGTGCAGTCCCTACCTCCAACCAGTAAAGACCTGTTTGAGTTATATGTTTAAGTCTTTGTGTTAATTGTTCAATACAATACACATACTTAACACTGGCGACGAGTCAGATTCTTACCCTGCGGCAGTTATTCCACGGCGGCTTCGTCCACAGACAGGACGTTGAAGAGAGGTTTCAAACCGCACCACCCCACTGGAAGCGACAGGCATTAGGACCCTGAAGCCTCCATCAGCGACTGAAAACTGGAGGACAGAAGACATCCTGCAGCTTCTTTTTCAACCTCGGTGGTGGGTAAGCCGAGCAGCGTTGGCTGCAAAGACAGGGCTGGGGGAAGTCGGAGGTACAAGGGCGATCGCGATCGGGAGATAAGGGCCATCGATCGCAATCCCTGATAAGGGCCGCACTCGGGCTGAAAGGTGCAGCGTCGGCAGACACTGAAGGCGCGAGAGCCGCGGTGAAAAGCGCGGGCCATCGATCGCGGCGGAGATAAGGGCCGCACTCGGGGCTGAAGGGAGACGGCATCGGGGGACGGGTGAAGACCGCCAAGCGCGGGAAAACCGCCATTTTGTGGGCGGAGGACGACGGCAAGAGCGGGAAGCCGCCATCTTTGATAACAAGTAAAGAAAATAAAATCTGAGAAATTGCAAATCTACAATGCCTAAACACGGGAATATTAGCACCTTTGATAGTGACCTCGAAGATTGGGCCATATATGTTGAAAGAGTAAAAAATTATTGTAAGGCCAATAAAATTCGTGACCAAGATAAAGCTCTAACATTATTAAATTTAATGGGTGCGAAGACATACGGGCAATTGAAACACCTGTTATCACCAGATGAACCGGCGGATAAGACGTTCGATGAGATTGTTACTGTCCTGAAAGATCATCTAAACCCCACGCCGCTGATGCTAGCGGAACGATTTAAATTTTACGACAGAAGGCAGCTACAGCATGAAAGCAATGCTGAATATTTGCTGGAATTGCGTAAATTAGCGAAATATTGCCAGTTTGGAACGGGACTGACAGATGCACTACGAGACAAATTTGTGTGTGGTTTATTTAAACAGGATACACAAAAGCGACTGCTCGAGGAGAATGAGCTGACGCTTGAGAAGGCGGTCACTATGGCAGCAGCACACGAAGCCGCAGCGAGAGGCACGGCAGTAATGCAGCTACGGTCACCGGAGCTCAGTGCACACAAATTGGGTGTGAGTTCTGGCAAATGTTATCGTTGTGGAAAGACAACGCATGATCAGAACCAGTGTTGGTTTAAAAACCAAGAATGTAGAACTTGTGGTAGGCTTGGACACATAGCTAGAGTATGCAGGTCAGGGAAGAAGACCAGCAACAAGAAGTCACCGCAAGGAAAATACGCAAAAGTACACAAGGTGGCCGAACAGGAGTCCGATTCAGACGCTAGCAGTAATGAACTGGCTGGCTTAAGCAGTATTGAACTGGCTAGCTTAAGGGTACTCAACGTGGGTAAGGGTGCAGACCTCCAGACAATTTGGGTCACTCTTCAGATAGAAGGAGTCCAAGTAAAACTGGAATTGGACACTGGATCGGCATTGACGGTCATAAATAAGAAAGATTATGGAAGGTTATTCCAACATATTCCCCTACAGGATACGGAGCTCATATTGAAAACATACACGGGGCAAAGAGTGTACCCCATCGGGAAAATTGAGGTCACAGTGGTCCACAAGGGCGAAGAAAGTCAAATAATGGACTTATATGTGCTATCTGAAGGAGGTCCTCCACTACTAGGACGGGAGTGGATTAGGAAAATGAATATCGACTGGCATTTCCTACAAACAATAACGAGTGAGAACTCGGTGAACATAATCAACCCAGACTCTGGAACTGATGATGGTAAGACCAACCCGTGTGCAAAAGACAAAGTTTCAGCACAGAATTCCACTGAGATAGAGAATTCTGAGTCTGTCCAGTCTACTGACATGCACATTTCTGAGGGACACCGGGCTCGAACTCAACTCCATTTCAAACTGCAACAGCAATTAGAACAAATGATTCGCCGTTTTGAGCAAGAGATGAATGCGACGAAAGAGTTCTTTGATATAGAGTGGGAACATCTGGAAAGACAACAGAAGCAGCTGCTGGAGCAAATGGAGCAGAAGCACACAAAACGTCTGATGTCAGAGGAGTTAACGGTCAGCCAACTCCTGCATATGCTGAAGGACAGGACTCTGAAATGGGAAAAACTTGAACACGAACTTCAATATTCAAACGAAAGGGGTTCGGAGCTCTCAAAGGTTATTGGAAGAGCTGAGGTGGCAACACAGACTGAGATGACTGCAACAGAGCAGCCCTTGGATGCCAAAAGTACGCTGACTCACGTCAACGTAGAACAACAGACCGCTGAAACAGCTGCTACGGTAGAGGGATTGAATAGTCCGATCAATCAATCTCCAAAAGAAGTTGAAGTAGTAAAATCTCAAATGAGGTCATTAGTAAACGACTTGCTGAAAGCCCAGAAAAAGCTGGATGAAGAGGTACGCATGAAGAAGTCTCTTCAGGAAAGATGTCTGGACTTGGAACAAAAGCTGGCTAACGCCCAGTTGGGTATGGAGGAAATAGAAGACCCTCTCGCTGGCCTAGATCAGGACGACACCGAATATTACCATGACCTATTGAGTGACACTGAATATTATAGTGACCTGGTCTGCCCAGCTTGTGATGAAAACTCCCAAAGTGCAGAAATCAGGATGAATCACTTAAAGTCTAAGGAACATAGGGAGATGGTGGCGCTACAGCTGGCAGCTGACAGGGGAGCCCAGAGAGTCTCTAAGAAGCAGAAAAGGAAAAGACGAAGCAGAAGATGATAACCATCTGAACCATTATCACCCCTACCAGATCACACACGTGGTCCCTCCGAACGGAGCCAAATCAGTTCGGAAGTTCAAGCTGTTAAATCCATGGAAGGACTATTGAATGAGTCACTCCAGCAACGTGAACCGACTACACCACAGAGACTGAATCTGTGAACTATTTTCCGCAGAGATTGAATCTGTGAACTGTTTTCCGCAGAGACTGAATCTGTGATCTGTTTTGACATGAAGTTATCTATGTATCTATGTTATTCTGTTATGTAAACCTGAAGTTATATATGTATATATGTTATTACGTTATGTTAAATGGGGAGATGACTGTAAAGCTAAGAAGGGAGGAATGTTGTGTATGTAATATGTGTGCTACTTTAAACCTATGGACAGGACTGCACTACTTGTAGGGCGTAGTGATACGCAGTACCACTCCTGGCCATAGGGGTATAAATAGTACTGTGGGTACTGATCTCCCCTCAGTTCCCGCCTGTGGGCATGAAGTAAAGACCTACGTGTAGTCCCTACCTCCAACCAGTAAAGACCTGTTTGAGTTATACGTTTAAGTCTTTGTGTTAATTGTTCAATACAATACACATACTTAACAGAAGGCCTTACTGAAATCCATGTATACCACATCCACTGCGTTACCCTCATCCACACACCTAGTCACCCCCTCAAAAAATTCAATCAAATTAGTCAGACATGATCTTCCCTTGACAAAGCCATGTTGACTATCCCTGATTAATCCTTGCCTCTCCAAGTGGAGACTAATTTTGTCCCTCAGAATTTTTTCCAATAATTTTCCCACCACTGATGTTAGGCTCACTGGCCTGTAGTTCCCCGGTTTTTCCCTACTCCCCTTCTTGAATAATGGAACTACATTAGCGGTTCTCCAGTCCTCTGGCACATCCCCTGTGACCAGAGAGGTTCTGAATATGTGTGTTAGAGCCCCCGCAATCTCTTCCTTTGCCTCACACAGCAGCCTGGGATACATTTCGTCCGGGCCTGGGGATTTATCCATTTTTAGGCCTGCTAAAACCGCCAATACCTCCTCCCTCTCGATGTTAATATGTTCGAGCATATCACAGTCCCCCCGCCCTATTTCTATGTCTACATCGTCCCTCTCCATAGTGAAAACAGATGCAAAAAATTCATTTAGAACCCCTCCTACATCTTCCGGCTCCACACACAGAGTTCCACTTTTGTCCCTAATGGGCCCTATTTTTTCCCTAGTTATCCTCTTACCCTTAATATACTTATAAAACATCTTAGGATTTTCCTTTATTTTGCTCGCCAGTGTTATTTCATGGCCCCTCCTTGATCTCCTCATTTCTTTTTTAAGTATCCCCCTGCACTTTTTGTACTCCTCTAGGGCTTCCTCCGTCTTTAGCCTTTTGTATCTGCCAAAAGCCCTCCTTTTTTTTCTAATCCATTCTCGTATATCCCCTGACATCCAAGGTTCCCTGTGGTTTTTGGAACCACCCTTGACCTTTACGGGAACATGTTGCCATTGTATGATCTCAATCTCCCTTCTGAAAGCCTCCCATTGCTCCGATGCGGATTTTCCTACAAGTAGCTGATCCCAGTCCATTCTGGCCAGATCCTGCCTTATCCTATTAAAATCGGCCTTCCCCCAATTTAGAACCTTTATTTCCGGCCCATCCCTGTCCTTTTCCATGACCACCTTAAATCTCACCATATTATGGTCACTGTCACCAAAGTGCTCACCTACTAGCACTTCTTCCACTTGGCCGGCCACATTCCCTAGAATTAGGTCCAGTACCGCCCCCTCTCTTGTAGGACCTTCTACATGCTGGCTCAAAAAGCTCTCCTGGATGCACTTTAAGAATTCTACACCCTCTGTGCCTTTCACACTCTGACTATCCCAGTTAATATTGGGGAAGTTGAAATCCCCCATTACTATTACCCTATTATTTGCACATTTCTCTGAGATTTGCCTACATATCTGTTCCTCTATCTCCCTCTGACTGTTTGGAGGCCTATAGTACACTCCCAGCAAAGTGCTTGCCCCCTTCTTGTTTTTAAGCTCCACCCATATGGCCTCATTAGAGGAACCTGCTAATATGTCATCCCTCCTTACTGCAGTAATTGACTCCTTAATTAATATTGCGACACCCCCTCCTCTTATACCCCCCCCTCTGTCTCACCTGAAGATTCTGTACCCCGGAATATTGAGCTGCCAGTCTTGCCCCTCCCTCAACCATGTCTCCGTGATAGCAACAATATCATACTCCCATGTGTTTATCAACACCTTCAGTTCATCCACCTTATTTGCAAGACTCCTTGCAGTAAAATAGATGCCATCCAGCCTTGCCCTTGTATATTTGCCCTGTCTACCAAGCTGACTTGTTTTTTTCTCTATAATTGGCAGCACATCACCCACTATTTCAGCTCCCCTCTGTATCCCATCCCCCTGCCAAGTTAGTTTAAACCCCCCCCAACAGTGCTAGCAAACCTCCCCGCAAGGATATTTGTCCCGCTCTGGTTCAGGTGCAACCCGTCCGACTTGTACAAGTCCCACCTTTCCCAGAAGCAGGCCCAGTGATCCAGGAAAGTAAAACCCTCCCCCCTACACCAACTCTTTAGCCACGCATTCATCTGCTCTATCCTCCTATTCCTATACTCACTAGCACGTGGCACTGGGAGTAATCCAGAGATTACAACCTTTGAGGTCCTGCTCTTTAATCTGTTACCTAGCTCCCTAAATTCTTGATGCAGGACCTCATCCCCCTTCCTACCTATGTCATTGGTCCCAATGTGGACCGCGACCTCTGCCTGCTCACCCTCCCCCTTAAGAATGCCCTGTAGCCGCTCAGTGACATCCATGACCCTGGCCCCAGGGAGGCAACAAACCATCCTGGAGTCACGTTTGCGGCCACAGAAACGTCTATCTGTTCCCCTTACGATAGAATCCCCTACCACTATTGCTCTCCCACTCTTTTTCCTCCCTTTCTGAGCAGTAATATATTTGATTTAAAAACATGCAGGGGGAGAAATTCCCTACCATAGCGCCACCCGTTAGCACGACGTAATGTGGAGAAAACGGCAGCCGTCGCTCTTGCGCCAGCTGGTGGCGGGTCCCGCGGTGCCTGCCATTTTCGTCGTCCTGGTAGCGCTGCCGGTAAGTAGCATCACCTTGAAAAGAAAAATGGCGCTGTGGTGACACCAGTGGCGAACTTCGACCCTAGCGCAAGCATGCAAGCAGACTGACAGAGGCGCTGTCAGCACCTCTTAAAGGGACACACACATCTTTCAGGTAAAGTTGCCTTTAAGCTTTTGGACAGGGATTTTTTAAATTTTATTGGAGTAGTGGCTTGCTGCAATACATGTTAAAAAATGTTTAAGTGTATAAGGATGGATGCTTGCAAGGCCTCAGATGGTAAAGGAAGGCCACTGAGAAGGCAGAAAATGCTGCAAATACTCAGCAGGTCAGACAACATCCATGGAGAGAGAAATAGAATTCATGTCTCAGGTCAAGATGCTGCCTGACCTGTTGAGTGTTTCCAGCATTTTATGCTGTCATTTCAGATTTACAGCATCTGCTTGCAGAGGGAAAAGGAGGAAGCTGAAGAGCAGGAAGCAGAAGGAAGGATGCATACCAGACAACCCCTTTCTGACTGGGATATCCAGGATGGAATCATCTGCCTGTGGTCCCAGTGACCACAATGCCAATTCCCCTCCCTTTCAACATTAGTCCCACACCTTACCTTCCCTCTGTTACTGACCATCACAGCATCCTCGTGGCCACAATGCTGAAATAAAAGCCACCACAAAGCAAACTTTCCAGTCCAACTTTATACATCTATCCATCCAATATGACATTAAGAAATCAACTCATCACCCTTGTGCATTCCCATTAGTGACTGTCTTGTGTGTGTCTTTGCCTATCCTACTGATGTCACGCAGTGCTACCCCAGTGGCGGCAGCATGGCTGGTGGAAGGCTGCTGACTTTCAGTGCGGGACACGGCAAATGGCCTTGCTGGTTGACCTTGAGGAGCTGGTGGCTGGGAGTGTGAAATCGAGTGATGGTGTTTCTTCTTCTTGTTCTTCTTCACTCTCCTCTCCCTCTTCTTGGTCAACCATTGGGTGGGTAGGCTTCATTTCTTGGGTGTGTGAAATGAGGAAGGCACAAGGGTGAAGTTGTGGTGAGGGGAGGGCAGGAAAGCCATATGGAGGATAACATATGAGGATACCAGCATCTTGTATCCTTTATGCTCTTTATGCCCTGCCGCTGGCCAAGGGCTCAGCCATGCCCCTGCCAAGAATGGCCAGCACCGTCTCCTCCAAAGAGGTGAGGAATGGAAGCTCTGCCTTGTGATTGGTACAGATTGCTGGTAGATGAATGATTGAGGGTGGGGGGCGGGGGGGCGATGAGCAGTGTGTGAGGCTAGTGGTGCAGTTGGTAGGAGACAGCTTTTGAAGATGCATTCACTGACCTTGACCAGTGGTCTGAGGTCATGAAGCTTCTTTGGGCACTGGAGCCAGGTGGTGAGGGTGACACTGGCAGTGACGGCCTAGGTGATGTGGTCCCACATCGTACTTTCTGGAAGGCCTCCTAGCCCCTGCGGACAGAGGACCTCTCTTGCAGTGTTAATCCCCTGCACAAAGCTGGAGTGCTGCGTGCGAGACCTTGGGTGCCCCTGACCTTGCTCGCTGAGCCATTTGTGTTAGTGCTGAAACAATTTTCCCATTTTTTGAGGTTCGGAAGGGAATTCAGCTTTAAGTGCTGAAGACTCCTCTTTGGGACTTATTTTAATGTTAATGCTTTTTTTTTGCAAGGCATTAAGGGTTGAAAAAGGCATTTTTTCAGTTGATTTTATTGTTTATTAGTTCTGATCGCATTGTGCCGTTAATTCATAGCCCTTTTAATTGCCCACAATTCATTGCAAACTCCACAGCTTCGCTCCCAGAGGCTGTAAGAAGCTGCACCGCCACTCCTGAACAGGAACTTCAGGTCAGATGCCTCCATTAACGCCTCCAGGAGGGCGTTGCACGGTAAGTTAGCGCTGGGCTAGAACTCTCCAGCCGCCCAGTGCGAATTTTATCGCAGTAGTAGTGCTGCGGTCAATATCAGCGGCCGTAAACCCGAGGCCGTGGTAACATCGGCAGGTTTCTGTCGATGTCCAATTTCTAGGCCGCAGACTCTCTGTTTGCTCCCTGACGATTTGTTTTTGTGATTCTGGGTGAAGGTAGAAGAGTATTTGGGGATATGCCCAGCTGTGCTTCTAACTCCTATTTCCTGGTAGCTGGGCAGAGAATATGCCTGCCCATGGGACGGGTGTGTGAAAATCAGGAAAATATGCCCTTTGGTATATTCCCCCGTGATTTGTGGCCCTGGAACACTGGATACAAGGACCACCTACTTGGCCCACCCGTCCAGTGTTGTCCTGATGGTGGGTGAGGGCCCAAAGCACTCATCGAGCTTAGCCTTTCACAAGTGGAATCCCTAGATATTTTTCAAATTGATTTTCCCGATGCTGTGGCAGATCTTTGATGCCTGCCACCGCTAAACTCGGCCCCCATTTCAAAGCGGCTCTTCAGCGGAGGCCAGCGAGCATTGCCCCCCGTGTTTAAATGACCCTGCGGGGGGAGCAATTCAGCTGGTGTTAGGTGCACATCTTCATGGCAAACACGAATCTTGCCCCCTCCTCCAAAGAGATGCACACCAATCAATGAAGTCTAGGCGAATTTCCTATTATTTGTGACTTTTGCATTGAATACTAGAAATATTTTGAGGTGATTCCAAATTATCATTGTGGTTTTTAGGCTAAGTTAAGGTCAAGTGCTGGAAAAAAGGAAATGAGTCACAAAACTCTTGGGGGGGGGGGGTTAAATTGGATAGCCCTCGAAAACGGGCACGGGGATCGCACTGCGCGATTACTAGGTGCTCGTTCAGTGTAATGCAGGTAACACGTCAACTTCGTGCTGCCAGTTCAATATAATGATTTCTGCGTGCAGCCAGCGCTAACTGTGCTGTTCATTGGCTGCACTACTTAAAGATACCCTGCACCTCTTAAAGGGAAGGTGCATACGGCTGTTGGAGGTGCTGAGATCATATGGAATAGTGTGTGTAATGATATCAGCAAATAGTGATGGTATTTGCCTGTTTGATTATTATGCCTTACCAGCATATTTGCCTGTTTGATTATTTATGCCTTACCAGCAGAGGGCATGTGAGAGAGGCAAGTTAGTTTCGTTTTGGATGGATCTCTAAGATGGTGTCTCCTGTAAAGCAGTTAACTTACTTGAACACACTTTAGATTAAAAGACATACTCTTTCATCAATGTGTCGTCATTGAACCCACGTAGAAAACAATACATGGTGTCAGAAAAGGGATTGAAAGAGATGAAGAGGAAAAATCTGAAGTTAGCAACTCGACGAGACAGTGAACGGAGTCGTGGCAAGTAAGCTACCCAGCGAAATCAGCTCTCCACATATTAGCAAGCCAAAAGAGAACATCGTTACTTACCTTAGGAGAATAGCTAACGAAGTGAAAAAATGGAAGGTTTACACCCACCAGCGAAGCTTCAGTTGACAGGTAATGTGGCTGAAAGTTGGAGGGGGTTCAAACAACGTTTGGAGTTGTATTTAGCAGCAATCGGAGCTGACGAGAAAAGTGATAAAATGAAAGCGTCAGTGTTCTTACATGTCGTGGGTGATGAAACGCTGGAGGTGTATAATAACTTCACATTCGCTGCTGATGGAGACAAAATGAAGCTGGATAAAATAATGGAACAGTTTGAGGCCTACTGCATACCTAAATGTAACGTGACGTTTGAGAGGCACAGATTTTTCACATGTGTACAGAAAACAGGAGAGACTATTGATCAGTATGTGACTGAACTGAGAAACAGAAGCAAAATGTGTGAATTTGGGGGACTGACAGACTCGCTGATAAAAGACAGACTGGTGTGTGGTATTCCAGATAATGGTCTAAGGGAAAGACTGCTAAGAGAGCAAAATCTAGACCTGGGAAAAGCCATAGCACTGTGTAGGGCTACAGAGACTGTGAAGTCGCAGGCAAAGGAGCTGTTCAGTGACAGTAGCTGCAACGTGGATGCAGTGAGAAAGAACGGACACAAACCGTTTAACAAAAAGAGCGCCAATGTGAAAAAAAAGGCGTGGCCAGCGAACAAAAATGAAAGGGGCAATCGAAAGTCATGTAGTCGATGCGGTACTCAGCATCCACCAAAAAAATGTCCAGCATATGGTAAAACATGCAATAGTTGCAACAAAAACAACCATTATGCCCGTTGCTGTAAGAACCAAGCGCAACAAAGCAAGGTCCATGCAGTAGATGAAAGCGAGAGAGAGGAGTTCTATGTGGATGTTGTGTCTGAAAACAAAAAAGAAAAAAAAGACTGGATGTTGACACTAAAAGTGAATGACATACACATTCCATTTAAATTGGATACTGGAGCACAAGTTAATGTGATATCAGAGACTGATTTTAAGAAAATTAGACCCAAACCAAAGATACATGGAACAAAAGTGAAAGTGACAGGATACTCAGGTACTGATATACCAGTGAAAGGAAAATGCATTGTCAAAGTGACACACAAGGACAGAGAGCACACGCTAGCATTCATCGTGGTGCCAAAGGATATGCAGGCCATACTAGGCTTAATAGCCTGTGAGAGACTGAACCTGGTAAAGAGAGTCCTCGTTGTGGAACGCGAAGGAGAGACAGTCTATGATGAACTCATGAAAGAGTACAATGACCTATTTCAGGGTCTAGGCTGCCTTCCAGGAGAACACACGATCAGAGTAGGTAAAAGTATGCCAACGGTCATACATCCATGCAGAAAAGTTCCGTTTGCTCTTCAAAAGCAACTGAAGGCAGAGTTGGACAGGATGGAAAGCCTGAACGTGATTCAGAAGATAGATGAGCCAACTGAGTGGGTGAGTTCCCTTGTCGTTGTGGACAAAAAGAATGGAAAGCTCATAATTTGCCTGGATCCAAGAGATCTAAACAGAGCAATAAAGAGAGAGCACTTCAAGCTTCCTACACGTGAGGAAATCATGTCACAGTTTGCAAATGCAAAGTATTTCAGCAAGTTAGATGCATCATCAGGATTTTGGCAGATGAAACTGGATGAGGCAAGTTCAAGACTGTGCACGTTCAACAGTCCATTTGGCAGATACAGATTCCTAAGGTTACCATTTGGCATTGCCTCAGCTCCTGAAGTGTATCACAAAACTATCTATATGATCTATGAGCACCTGGAGGGAGTTGATACCTCAATGGATGACATCATAGTATGGGGAACCACGAGAACTGAGCATGACGAGAGACTGAAAAAAGTGCTGGAAGCAACAAGGAAAACAAACCTGAAGCTGAATAGAGAGAAATGCCAGCTCGGGGTGACAGAACTGACATTCATGGGAGATATCCTTAGCAGTGAGGGCATCAGACCAGATCCCAGAAAGGTGTCCGCCATTGAGAATATGCCAAAGCCACAATGCAAAAAGGACGTGCAGAGGTTTAATGGAATGATCAACTACATGGGTAAATTCATATCCAACCT
Source organism: Somniosus microcephalus (assembly GCF_052327205.1). Lineage (NCBI taxonomy): Eukaryota > Metazoa > Chordata > Chondrichthyes > Squaliformes > Somniosidae > Somniosus > Somniosus microcephalus. The sequence continues at coordinate 259,303,905 of NC_140992.1, read as the reverse complement.
CTCAGAAAAGATGGCGCCACTGAGACGACTAACTGAAAAGAACATAGAATGGGAATGGAATCATGAGCATGAGAAGTCATGGAGCGATCTAAAGAAACTGCTCACAGAGGAACCAGTTCTGAGGTTTTATGACCCAGCGAGACCCATCAAGATATCATCAGATGCATCACAGAGTGGGCTCGGTGCCGTTCTTCTGCAAAAATATGACGACTGGCAACCTATTGCATATGCATCGCGCTCAATGACAGACGCGGAGATGCGATATGCTCAAATAGAAAAGGAGCTGCTCAGCATCACATATGCCTGTGAAAGATTTCACCAGTTTGTGTCAGGACAAGCAATCAGTGTAGAGACTGACCATAAGCCCTTGATTGCATTGTTCCAAAAGCCACTAAATGGCTGTCCGCTTAGAAAACAAAGAATGATGATCAGGCTGCAACGCTATACACTGAATGTTGCGTACACCCCGGGTAAGCTGATGTATACAGCAGACACGTTGTCCAGAGCTGTTGACCCAAGAGAGCCCGCAAACACCAAAATGGATGAAGACATGAGCGCCTACGTGGACATGATCACAAGTGCACTGCCCATAGCAGATGCAAAAATGGAGCTCATAAAAACTGAGACAAACAAAGATGAAACACTGAGATGACTGAGGAAAAGCATCTTGGATGGATGGCCCAACATGAAGCAAGACTGCTCACCTGACATGGCAGAGTACTGGAACTGCAGGGCGGAACTATCACTGGTCGAAGACATCATCTACAAAGGAAGTAAAATAGTTATCCCAAAGAGTCTGAGAAAAGAGATGCTAAAAAGGATCCATGGAGGACATCTGGGAATCGAAAAGTGTAAGAAAAGAGCACGAGAGGTGATGTACTGGCCACGAATCAACCAAGATGTGACAAATGAGGTGTCAAACTGCACAATATGCCTGAAATATCAAGCAAGCAATCCTGTAGAACCACTAAAGCCACACCCAGCGCCAGACAGACCTTACCAGAAGGTAGGCGCTGACCTATTCGTATGTCAAGGGAAGGACTATCTTGTAGTCACAGACTATTACTCCCTGTATCCAGAGGTTTGTAGACTGTACACCACCACTGCAGATGCTGTGATAACATGTATGAAAGCCATATTCTCCAGACATGGCGTGGCAAGTGAGGTCTTCACAGACAACGGACCCCAGTTTTACAATGCAAGTTTCCGACACTTTGCCAAAGAGTGGGACTTTGTCCACACAACGTCAAGTCCTCACTTTCCACAGTCCAATGGACTAGTGGAAAAATCGGTCCAGACAGTGAAAAGACTGATGTACAAGGCAAAAGACAGTGGAACTGACTTCTACCAGAGCATGCTTGTATACCGCACAATGCCGCTCGAGTGTGGTATGTCACCAGCCCAACTCCTTATGGGACGTCTGCTAAGGTCAAACCTACCCATCCCGGAGAACCTCCTGAAAACAAAAGAGGGGGAGAAAGTGAGGAAGTTCAAAGAACAACAGAAAGAAAAGCAAAAGTACTACTATGACAGAGGAACACAAAACCTACCTGAACTCCACACTGGTGACCAAGTAAGGTTCAAAGACAAAACAAACATATGGACTCAGAAGGGAACTGTCCTGTGTGAAGTCCAACCAAGATCATACACCATTCAGACAGATGAGGGTGCTGTGCTGCGAAGAAATCGTCGGGATCTTCTCATGGGACCAGCCACAGCAGGTCAAAAGACTGATACTGTTGAACAACCTGATCACACAGCTGAGAACCCATCATCTGAGGCAACAACTCAGATTCAAGGACAATCAATCAGAAAATCCTCAAGACACGTGAAGCCTCCTGAGAGACTCATTGAGCAAGTTTAAGGGCTCTTGTTATAGAAGGAAGTAATGTTATCTTATTCTCTCTTCAAGTTCTAGTGTATTTACATATTTCATGTGAACACACAAAACAAGGTTAAAAAACCTTGATAATGATAATGATAATGTAAGTTCATTAAGTGTTACAGTTAAAATGCAGAGTAATACAAAGAAAACATGTTGTTAGATAAAAGTAAAATACTTTTGTTTTAAGAAAGGGAGATGTAATGATATCAGCAAATAGTGATGGTATTTGCCTGTTTGATTATTATGCCTTACCAGCATATTTGCCTGTTTGATTATTTATGCCTCACCAGCAGAGGGCATGTGAGAGAGGCAAGTTAGTTTTGTTTTGGATGGATCTCTAAGATGGTGTCTCCTGTAAAGCAGTTAACTTACTTGAACACACTTTAGATTAAAAGACATAGGCCTAGAAATTCAGTTAAGGCCCGCCAGCAGGCTAACGCCCAAAAGTTAGCGCTGCGCGCGGAGCCAGTTGCGCGCGCCAGAAATTAACTTTTAGCGCCCCTAGTCGGAACCGGGTGCTGTTCCAGGGTGTGCCCGCCTCCGCTTGGGGCGCTGAAAGTGAATTTCAGCGCTCCAGCTGCCGCTGCGCCACCCGATGCGGTGCGGCAGGCTGGGGTACTGCAGGCCTCCTCCTTCTCTTGAGGAGGAGCAGCCTGCAGCCGTGAGATCGCCGCTGGATTCTGCCGGCAAATGAGGCCGGCACCATGGAGAAGTGCCGGGCTCGCGGGAATCAGCCACCAATGCCGCGGGGGGGGGTGGTGTAGGAGGCCGGGGAGGGAGGTGCGGGCAGGCGGCCGCCGAAAAAGCGGCCGACCGCACCTCCACTTTAAAGCGCCCCAGTAGCGCAGCAGTACGGCCCCGTTTTTCAAACGCTGTTTGCGGCCGCTGCAGAAGAGGCGGCCGCAACTAAATATGGGGTTTGGCCCGGAAGCGGGGCGGTACTGGGGCACTGCGCACACCGATGACGTCATCGGTGTCGGCGCAGCGCTACCGGCTACCGCCGCCATTACCGCAGCGCTGAATATCAGCGCACCCTCTTACACTGGCGCAGAAACCCTCTTTGGGCGAAAAGTGGGCGCAAAGCCTACTGAATTTCCAGGCCATACTCTTTCATCAATGTGTTGTCATTGAACCCACGTAGAAAACAATACAGTGTGCTGTGCAACAATCAACAAAGGCTGACCATGGGAGAGAGTGGGCACCAAGGTTTTTGGATGATGCACTGGAGGTTTTGGTGGAAAAGAGGAGAGATGTCCTGTATCTGCAGGGGGGCAGGAGGCCCTTCAGACACACGATGAGAAGGCAGTGGGAACAGATAGCCGTGGAGGTCAATGCCAGGAGTTTAGCCCCAGGGACCTGGATGCAGTGCTGCAGGAAGTTTAATGATCTCACACGAGTGATCATGGTCAGTGAATGCATCTTCAAATGCCATATCCTACCAACTGCACCACTAGCCTCAGCCACTGCTTAAATCACCACACACCCATCACTCATCTACCAACAATCCCTATCAATCAGGACTCATACCTAACATTCATATGCTTCACCTCACCCTCACACACTTAGCACTGTTGCAAGCCTCACACCCACATCTCACACCTTGCACTTACTACCAGCTATTCAACTATGCCAGCCACATCATGCAAACATATTGCACGACACTCAATAACACACTTTCCTCTCTCTTGCAGGAGAAGGCGGTATCCTCATACCTAATCCTCCTTTTCACATCCCACTTCCCCCTCATCCCACAGTCTATTCTGACGTACAAGCTGCAGATGGTGTAAGCATGCACCTCTTACTTTCTCCTCTCCCCTCACCACAACCTTAACTTTGTCCATTTTTCCTTTCAGATACCCAAGAGGTGCAACCTGCCCTGTGGAGGAAGATCAAGAAGAGAGTGCTGATGAAGACACATCGTCACTCGATGTCACACTCGCAGCCACCAGCTCCGATACTGACACTGCGCGTATCTTCGAGGATAGCATAGAGGCGGGATCTGCAAGTGGTGAGACACAGGTGCGCTGCAGCCAGGGCAGGAGGCAAGGAAAGCACAGGTGCCAGCTTGCTGGAGGGAGAGGTCACACATGAGTTCTGCTACAGAGGACTCAGATGAGGACTTTGGTGGGCCAGGCTACAGAAAAAAGCTGATGGGTGTAAACAACAAAATGCTTGGTACATTGGAAGGCTGTGGCAGTCGGAGAGGTCGACCCCCTTGGGGACAACAACGATATATTCATCACCTTTCCCTCCTCTCTCATACCATTTCCACCTCACAACTCCAGCCCTACCCACTTTCCATCTAACTATACTGTCTCCATTCCTTGCTGCCTTCCTGCCCCCCTCCCCTCATATTAAACCAACTCTTGTGCCTTCCTGCTTTCAGATAGTGAGCAACCATCTGAACAGCCTGTCCCTCAGACTCCCAGTGGCAGCGGCACGGGAGAGAAGGAGCAACACCAAGCCGGAGCCTCACTGCCTGTGTCTCCCAAGGGTGACACATCGGATTCTGGGGCCACGTGGTCACTGGAGGGGAGCAGAGGATTTGGCTCTGATGTGGGTGAAGCGCTGGGACCCAGCGAGCTGTAGCAACACCATGGGGGAAGGGAAGCTCGTGGGCCATCTCCCCGGAGGGTGAGTGTGCTCACGCGTTCTGCTGCACAGGACTCGGATGAGGACCTCAATATCGTAGCGATGAACACACAGGCAATGAGCATGCATACGGAGCTCAGGGGTGCAATGGCAAGGGTGCCCGAGAGCATGGATGCACTGGCTAGGAGCGTGGAGGAATCCGCCGCCAGCACTGCTGTCATCTGTGCGCAAACTCTCGAACCCATCCTTGCCTTGTTGCAGAGGATGGTTGACTTGCAGAGAGACCGTGGAGACCCAGACCCCATGCCGCGTGTAATGGGTGAGGTGGCAGCATCTATTGCAGCAGAGGCCGAGGCAACGCAATGGCTTAGTGCTGGAATCGAGTCATTGGTTGGTGCCATCCAGTCTCAGACTGCTCTGATGCAGTCTCAGATTGATGCCACACAGGCGCTGACTGCTGTCATCATTGCTGGGTCGCCCACAGTCTACCAGGGATCTGACAGTGACGCAGCAGGCCAGCAATCTGCGCTCGAGCAGATTGCTCCAGATGCTGAGGTTCTGCCCCGGGGGAGTGGCAGTGTGTCGGTCGAGCAGGAAGGTGCCGTCCTCTCTCAGGATGACAGCACTCCTGCTCCCAAAACTGCTACTTCGCCATTACGCTTGCCACAGCCTGTAACCCAGCCAGCCCAGACTGCTGCCGCCCATGCAGAGTTGGTGCAGTCTGCAGCCGGGCCCTCCAGGCCCAGAGTTGGTTGAGGGCGTCCTTCAAGGCCATCTGCAGTCTCTGGATCCAACATTCAGCAGCCTTCCACCAGCCTTGCTGCAGCCACTGGGGCCACATTACGGAGGACCCGCAGGGTTGGGAGGGGGAAGTTTGAAGGAGAAGGAGGTCATTGAAGAAGGCCAACTAACTAAAATATTTTGACCAAATGGGAGGAGTGTTTGTACAAAGATGGATGTGTTTGTAAATATACTGTTCACTTTGTTAAGAATTATTTCGATGTGCTAAGATCCAGTTGTGTTTGTTAATGAATTGTTGTGTTTGTTTGTTATTGGTTGTGCTTAATAAGACACAGTTGTTCAGAGTAATACATTTTTTTATTTAAACATTACAAATTTCCTCATGTTTCTCCTGGGAGCTTTGGCCGGTCATAAGGGCTGTGGGATGACTGTAATGATGTGGTTGTTGAGCCCAAATGCCATCTTCTCTCTCGGGCATTATAAGGCGTTCACGAATGGCCCTTGCAGAAGCAACATTAACATAGAAACATAGAAACATAGAAGATAGGAGCAGGAGTAGGCCATTCGGCCCCTCGAGCCTGCTCCGCCATTCAATGCGATTATGGCTGATCATCCAAATTCAGAACCCTGTCCCTGCCTTCTCCCCATATCCCTTGATCCCTTTAGCCTTAAGAAATATATCCAACTCCTTCTTGAATATATTTAATGAATTGGCCTCTACTGCCTTCTGTGGTAGAGAATTCCATAGGTTCACCACTCTCTGGGTGAAGAAATTCCTCCTCATTTCTGACCTAAATGGCTTACCCCTTATCCTTAGACTGTGACCCCTGGTTCTGGACTCCCCGACCATCGGGAACATTCTTCCTGCATCTAGTCTGTCCAGTCCTGTCAGAATTTTATAAGTTTCAATGAGATCCCCTCTCATTCTTCTAAACTCCAGCGAGTACAAGCCCAATCGACCCAATCTCTCCTCATATGTCATTCCTGCCATCCCAGGTATCAGTCTGGTGAATCTTCACTGAACTCCTTTCATGGCAAGAACATCCTTCCTCAGATAAGGCGACCAAAACTGCACACAATACTCAAGATGTGGTCTCACCAAGGCCCTGTACAACTGCAGCAAGACATCCTTGTTCCTGTACTCAAACCCTCTCGCTACGAAGGCCAACATACCATTTGCCTTCTTAACCGCCTGCTGCACCTGCATGCTTACCTTCAGCGACTGGTGCACAAGGACACCCAGGTTTCATTGCACTTCCCACTGGTGCACAAGGACACCCAGGTCTCGTTGCACTTCCCCTTCTCCCAATCTATTGTCATTCAGATAATAATCTGCCTTCCTGTTTTTGCTACCAAAGTGGATAACCTCACATTTATCCACATTATATTGCATCTGCCATGCTTCTGCTCAATCACCCAACCTGTCCAAATCATCTTGGAGTTTCTTGGCATCCTCCTCACAGCACACACGCCCACCCAGCTTTGTGTCGCCTGCAAACTTGGAGATATTACATCTAGTTCCCTCGTCTAGATCATTAATATATATTGTGAATAGTTGGGGTCCAAGGACCGATCCCTGCGGTACCCCACTAGTCACTGCCTGCCACTCAGAAAAAGACCCGTTTATTCCAACTCTTTGCTTTCTGTCTGCCAACCAGTTCTCTATCCAAGTCAGTACCTTGCCCCCAATCCCATCTGCCTTAATTTTACACGCTAATCTCTTATGCGGGACCTTATCGAAAGCCTTCTGAAAGTCCAAGTACACCACATCCACTGGTTCTCCCTTATCTATTTTACCAGTTACATCCTCAAAAAATTCCAGTAGATTAGTCAAGCACGATTCACCCTTTGTAAATCCATGTTGACTTTGTCCGATCCTGTCACTGTTTTCCAAGTGCTCTGCTATTACATCTTTTAAGATGGACTCTAGCATTTTCCCCACTACCGATGTCAGGCTTACCGGTCTGTAATTCCCCGTTTTCTCTCTACCACCTTTTTTGAATAGTGGGGTAACATTAGCTACCCTCCAATCCATGGGTACTGTTCCAGATTCCATCGAATGTTGGAAGATGATCAGCAATGCATCTACTATTTCTAGGGCCACTTCCTTAAGTACCCTAGGATGTAGATTATCAGGCCCTGGGGATTTATCGGCCTTCAATCCCATCAATTTCCTTAACACCATTTCCCTACAAATACTGATTTCTTTCAGTTCCTCCCTTTCATCAGACCCTATGTTCCCCGACATCTCTGGGAGGTTATTTGTGTCCTCCTTTGTGAAGACAGAACCAAAGTATGTATTTAATTGGTCAACCATTTATTTGTTCCCCATTATAAATTCCCCTGATTCTGACTGCAAGGGACCTACGCTTGACTTCACCAATCTTTTTCTCTTCACATATCTATAAAAGTTTTTACAGTCAGTTTTTATGTTCCCTGAAAGCTTACTCTCATATTCTATTTTCCCCTTCTTAATTAATCCCTTTGTCCTCCTTTGTTGAATCCTAAACTGCTCCCAATCCTCAGGTTTACTGCTTTTTCTGGCCAATTTATATGTGCTCTCCTTGGATCTTATGCTATACCTAATTTCCCTTGTTAGCCACGGTTGAGTCACCTTTTTTGTTTTATTTTTATGCCAAACTGGGATGAACAAATTCTGTAGTTCATCCATGTGGTCTTTGAATGTTTGCCATTGCCTATCCTCCGTCAACCCTTTGAGTGACATTCCCCAATCAATCCTACCCAACTCGTGCCTCAGACCATCGTAGTTTCCTTTGTTTAAATTCAGGACCCTAGTCTATGAGTCAACAACTTCATTCTCCATCTTAATGAAGAATTCTATCATATGATCGCTCCGACCCAAGGAGCCTCGTACAACAAGATTGTTAATTAATCCTTTCTTGTTACATAATACCCAGTCTAAGATGGCCTGATCTCTGGTAGGTTCCTCGAGCGCCTCCCTTGCATGTTGTTACTGCTCCTCCTCTTCTTCATTTTCCTCCTCCGCCTCCTCCTCCTTCTCTCCCTCTTCCTCCTCCAGAGGTGGTCCACCTATCCCTGGTGGCAACGGCAGGGTCCTCAGAATGGCGAGGTTGTGCAGCATGCAGCACACAACTATGAAAAGGAAGACTCGCTCGGGAGAGTACTGCAGGTCACGACACCGGAGCCATTGCTTCAGCACGCCTATAGTCTGCTCAATGAGGTTCCGAGTGACGCTATGGCTCTCATTGTATGCAAGCTCAGCAGGAGTGTTGGGGTTATGGAGCGGTGTCATCAGCCAGGTGGTGAGTGGATAACCCTTGTCCCCAAGGAGCCAGCCGCGAGGTTGATGCGGTGGTTGGAACAGGTCTGGGACACCAGTCTGGTGCAGGATGAATGCATCGTGGCTGCTGCCAGGATAGCGGGCATTGACGGCAAGGATGCGCTGTCTGTGGTCGCACACCAACTGCACGTTCAGAGAGTGGTAGCCTTTGCAATTGTGGAAAACCTCTGCATTTTGATGAGGTGCCCGTAATGCCATGTGCATGCAGGCAATAGCGCCCTGAACCATGGGGAAGCCCGCTAGCGTAGCGAAGCCACATGCACGTTCGTGCTGTTTGTCTCGGGTCATGGGGAATGAGATGTACTCCCTTCTTATTCTGTAGAGAGCATTTGTGACCTGCCGGATGCAGCAATGAACAGCGAACTGGGAGATGTTCACAATATCCCCTGTTGAAGCCTGGCGTAGAAATTGAGCGCCACTGTCACCTTCACTGCCACCGACAGAGACATCCTGGTCCTGAGCTGAGGCTGGAGTTCTGGCTGTAGGAGGTGGCGGAGCTCAGTGATCACCTCCTTGCTGAAGCGAAGCCTTCTAAAACATTGCTCCTCGGACAGATGGGTATATGAGAATTGCTCCTGGAATACCCTGGGAGGGTAAGGTCTCCTGTGCAGAGCCCTGTTGGCCCTCCTCCCTCTGGCTACATTTTTCACTTTCTCTCTCCGCCTCCGCTGCCTCCGATGGTGAAGCTGGAGGGCGAGGCCCCGAGTTAGTACAGCCCCATTAAATCTTCTAAATGTGGTAGTAATAAAGGTTACAGAAATGGGAACCTGATAAGTGTTGACGATGACCAAAACCCCTTCAAGTTGAACACTGTTAAATCTCTACAAACATAGAAACATAGAAACATAGAAGATAGGAGCAGGAGTAGGTCATTCGGCCCCTCGAGCCTGCTCCGCATTCAATGAGATCATGGCTGATCATCCAAATTCAGTACCCTGTTCCTGCCTTCCCTCCATATCTCTTGATCCCTTTAGCCTTAAGAAATATATCCAACTCCTTCTTGAATATATTTAATGAATTGGCCTCTACTGCCTTCTTTGGCAGAGAATTCCACAGGTTCACCACTCTCTGGGTGAAGAAATTCCTCCACATCTCTGTCCTAAATGGCTTACCCCTTATCCTTAGATTGTGACCCCTGGTTCTGGTCTCCCCAACCATCAGGAACATTCTTCCAGCATCTAGTCTGTCTAGCCCTGTTAGAATTTTATAAGTTTCAATGAGATCCCCTCTCATTCTTCTAAACTCCAGCGAGTATAAGCCCAGTCGACACAATCTCTCCTCATACGTCATTCCTGCCATCCCAGGTATCAGCCTGGTGAATCTTCGCTGCACTCCTTCCATGGCAAGAACATCCTTCCTCAGATGAGGCGACCAAAACTGCACACAATACTCAAGATGTGGCCTCACCAAGGCCCTGTACAACTGCAACAAGACATCCTTGTTCCTGTACTCAAACCCTCTCGCTACGAAGGCCAACGATTCTCTCCCTCTCTCAACCTGGGTAGGTAGAATTAATTGCCGACAGGAAAAAGCAGGAAGCGCCCGCCTTTAAATAGCGCTCCCCCAGCTCCCAGCCAACTGCAAACCGTCCCCCTCTACCTGTCGTTCCTAGCGCCAGGCGCTGAAGCAAGGGGTGAAAATCAATTTCCGGTCCAGGACAATGCACACTTGGATGACGTCACGATCTCCAGGTGCTATTAGATCGTGGCGGTAGTGTTTAGCGCCACCGCAAATCGGCAGCTGAATTTCGCGGACAGCGCTAAAATTGTCGCGCATGGGTGGTAAGTCGTTGGGGGCGCTAACAGGCTGCGTTAACCAACCAAATTTTCCCCCCTATATACAATAGCAAAATACTGCGGATGCTGGAAATCCGAAATAACAACAGAAAACGCTGGAAAAACTCAGCAAGCCAGGCAGCATCCGTGGAGAGAGAAATAGAGTCAACGTTTTAGGTTGAAGACCTTTCGTCAAAACCTTTCCCCCTATATGTTTGGACCAGCTTTAATGTAGCTTGGGTAAATCCAAAACTTTAAATGCTTTGTTCGTGGAAAATAAACAATGTCAGTTGGAGATTCTACAAGCATTAGGGCTTAAAGAGCCCTCACTAAAGTGTCATTTCTACTGCACATACATACTTGAAAATGCCCTTACTGATGGAGACAGCCATTCTATAGTGTATTATCAGAAAGCTACAAAGTGAACGTTTGCAATTCCTGAGTAAAAGAGCACCAGCGAAGTGCCCTAAACATCTGGCTGACTTTACAAATGAGTGCTTCTGCTGTATGTTCATTACTACTAACCACAGTGTTTTGATGTGCTGTATATGCAATACTTAACTTCAAATTTGAGATGTCTGCCTCAGTACTCATGATGACTGCATACATTCTTTCAAAGAAAGAAATTGCCCAATAGGATTTGAAAACATTCTGCAAGAGTCTAAAAGTATTTATCTTCACATTAAAATTATTATTGAAAAAAGGTCTCCTAGTTAGAAAGCATCAAATTCTTTGCAACATTTCATCCAAATAACACATTTCACTAATTAATTTTGTTTCCTGTCTTTTGATGGTTCTCATTGAGTTTTAATTTAATTTTTGCTTAATTTGTCAAAAGTAATACGCTGAACATCTTTTCAAGGTGTTTTCGCCTTTATACGTACAATGCATCTGTGACATTATTTCATTGATGATCAGCCATGATCTCATTGAATGGTGGAGCAGGCTCAAGGGGCCGAATGGCCGACTCATAAGAACATAAGAAATAGGAGCAGGAGTAGGCCAATCGGCCCCTCGAGCCTGCTCCGCCATTCAATAAGATCATGGCTGATCTGATCCTAACCGCCAATCCACTATCACAGAACCATCTCCTGAATCTAACAGAATTAGACACACGAAATAGGAGCAGGATCAGGCTACACGGCCCCTGGGCCCGCTCCGCTACCCACAGGGCCATGACCGATCCGAACCGAGACTCATGTCCAAATTCCTGCCCGCTCCCCGTAACCCTTAATTCCCTTTACTTCTAGGAAACTGTCTATTTCTGTTTTAAATTTATGTAATGATGTAGCTTCTACAGCTTTTTGGGGCAGCATATTCCATGGACCTACCACCCTCTGAGTGAAGTAGTTCCTCCTCATCTCAGTTTTGAAAGAGCAGCCCCTTATTCTAAGACTATGCCCCCTAGTTCTAGTTTCACCCATCATCGGGAACATCCTCCCCGCATCCACCCGATCCAACCCCTTCACAATCTTATATGTTTCAATAAGATCGCCTCTCATTCTTCTGAACTCCAATGAGTAGAGTCCCAATCTACTCAACCTCTCCTCATATGTCCATCCCCTCATCCCCGGGATTAACCGAGTGAAACTTCTTTGTACTGACTCGAGAGCAAGTATGTCCTTTCTTAAGTATGGACACCAAAACTGTACGCAGTATTCCAGGTGCGGTCTCACCAATACCTTGTACAACTGAAGCAATACCTCCCTATTTTTATATTCTATCCCCCTAGCAATGAAAGCCAACATTCCATTGGCCTTCTTAATCACTTGCTGCACCTGCATGCTAACCTTTTGAGTTTCGTGCACCAGGACCCCCAGATCCCTTTGTACTTCAGTACTTTCCAGTTTCTTGCCATTAAGATAATAACTTGCTCTACGATTTTTCCTGCCAAAGTGCATAACCTCACACTTTCCAGTATTGTATTCCATCTGCCAAATCTCTGCCCACTTACTTAGCCTGTCTATGTCCCCTTGCAGGTTTTTTATGTCCTCCTCACTCACTACTTTCCCTCCCATCTTAGTATCATCTGCAAACTTTGATATGTTATACTCGGTCCCCTTCTCCAAATCGTTAATATAGATTGTAAAGAGTTGGGGACCCAGCACTGACCTCTGCGGAACACCACTAGTTACTGATTGCCAGTCTGAGAATGAACCATTTATCCCAACTCTCTGCCTTCTGTTAGATAGCCAATCCTCTATCCATGCCAGAATATTACCCCCAATCCCGTGATTTTTTATCTTAAGCAATAATCTTTTGTGTGGCACCTTGTCAAATGCCTTTTGAAAGTCTAAATACACTACGTCCACTGGTTCCCCTTTATCCACCCTATATGTTACTTCCTCAAAGAACTCCAGCAAATTTGTCAAACATGACTTCCCCTTCATAAAACCATGCTGACTTTGTCCTATTAAATTATGATTATCCAAATGTCCTGTTACTGTCTCCTTAATAATGGACTCCAAAATTTTACCTACCACAGATGTTAGGCTAACCGGTCTATAGTTTCCAGCCTTCTGTCTACTGCCCTTTTTAAATAAGGGTGTTACATTAGCAGTTTTCCAGTCTGCCGGGACCTTTGCCGAGTCCAGGGAGTTTTGGAAAATTATTACCAATGCATCCACAATCCCTACCGCCACTTCCCTCAAGACTCTAGGATGTAAGCCATCAGGTCCAGGTGATTTATCCGCCTTGAGTCCCATTATTTTACCGAGTACCACTTCCTTAGTGATTTTGATCATGTTTAGCTCCTCCCCCCCTTTAGCCCCCTGTTTGTCCAGTGTTGGGATATTCTTAGTGTCTTCTACTGTAAAGACTGATATAAAATATTCATTCAGTGTTTTTGCCATATCCATATTTCCCACCATTAATTTCCCGGTCTCATCCTCTCAGGGACCAACATTTACTTTAGCCACCCTTTTTCTTTTTATATAACTATAAAAACTCTTACTATCTGTTTATATATTTTTTGCTAATTTACTTTCATAATCTATCTTCCCTTTCTTAATCAATCTTTTTGTTATTTTTTGCTGTCTTTTAAAGTTTTCCCAATCCTCTATCCTCCCACTAGATTTGGCTACCTTATATGCCCTTGTTTTTAGTCGAATACTATCCTTAATTTCTTTACTTAGCCACGGATGGCTGTCTTTTCTTTTACACCCTTTTCTTCTCAGTGGAATATATATTTTTTGGAAGTTGTAAAATAACTCCTTAAATGTACGCCACTGATCATGTATCGTCTTACCCTTTAATCTAGTTTCCCAATCCACTCTACTCAATTCCGCTCTCATACCTTCATAGTCTCCTTTATTCAAGCTTAGCACGCTTGTTTGAGATCCAACCTTTTCACCCTCTAATTGAATATGGAATTCAACCATGTTATGGTCACTCATTCCAAGGGGATCCTTTACTGGGACATTTTTAATTAATCCTGTCTCGTTACACAGGACCAGATCTAAGGTTGCTTGCCCCCTGGTCGGTTCAGTTACATACTGCTCAAGAAACCCATCCCTAATACACTCAATGAACTCATCCTCAAGGCAGCCCTGCCCAATTTGATTTGTCCAATTAATATGATAGTTAAAATCCCCCATAATTATAGATGTTCCCTTATTACAAGCCTCAACTATTTCCTGATTGATACTCCGTCCAACAGAGTTGCCACTGTTCGGAGGCCTATAGACTACACCCACTAGTGTTTTTTTCCCCTTATTATTCCTTACCTCCACCCAAACTGTTTCATTATCCTGATCTTTTGACCCAATATCATTTCTCTGTATTACAGTGATTCCTTCCTTTATTAACATAGCCACCCCACCTCCCCTTCCTTCCTGCCTGTCCTTCCTGATCGTTAAATAACCTGGTATGTTTAATTCCCAGGCATTGTCACCCTGCAGCCATGTTTCTGTAATGGCCACAAGATCATACCCATATGTAGTTATTTGTGCCATTAACTCGTCTATTTTGTTACGAATGCTACGTGCATTCAGATAGAGAACTTTCAAATATGTTTTGTGACACTTAGTCCTGCTTTTGCCCTTTTTATTACTTTACCTTTTACTCCATACCTTCTGCCCCTTCCTGACACGCTCTGGTTTTTAATTTCCCCACTGCTACCTAAGTCTATGACCTTCTCTGTTGTCATTTTTATGCTGCTGCTATCTTCTATGTTTCTATGTTTCTATGTATACTTTTTAATATTAGCAATTCCAATGCCAGCCTCTGAGTCAAAAGATCATGGCCTAGAAGTTCACTATAGCCCCGTTTGGGGCGCCACCCTCGCCAGGGCGCTAAAAGTAGCGCCCCGGAAGCATTCGCGGCCGCCTGCCGGAAATTCAGTTGGAGCGCCCCAGAGGGAAGCGCAGCACTACTAGAGGCGCCCCGCATCCCTCTTGGGGCGCTGCAACTGAATATCATAGCGCAACGTGCCGCAGCGTGCGCGCTGCGGTATTGCAGGCCTTCCTCCCCTAATTGCTCTGCGCGATCTGGGGTCCAGCTGAGCCCCCGAGGATCGCGAGTGCTGGCAAAAGAGCCCGGCACCGAGGAGAAGTGCCGGGCTCTTGGAACGCAGCCGGCACTCCGTGGGAGAGGGGGATCAGGAGGCCGAGGACGGCAGCGCGGAGAGGTGCTGGCAGGCGGCCAGCAACAAAAATGGCCGCCCCGCACCTCTCCTTTAATTTGCGCCTCTACTGCTGCAGGTAGGCCCCCCTGAACCGGTCGCACATAGCGTCCGGCGGTAAATCAGGGGGCGCTTCCTAATATCGCGGCCGGGGCGTCAGCGGGGCGCTGCGCACACCGATGACGTCATCGGTAGTGGCACAGCGCTAACGGCTAGTGCCACCATTAGCGTCCTGCTGAATTTAGCGGGAGGCGTGGCCAGTGGCTTCCGACCCACTTAGCGCCCTCTTAAGGCACTAACGGGTGGCGCAGCCCACTGAATTTCTAGGCCCATGTGTTCAAGACTCATTCCAGAGACTGGAGTACTTGATTTAGTATTGAGGAAGTGCTGTTCTGTCAGCGATGCCATCTTTAAGATGAGAAATTAAACCAAAACTCCATCTGCCCTCTCAGGTGGATGCAAGAGATCTCATGATACTATTCGAAGAAGAGCAGGGGAGTTCACCAGGTCCTCCGGCCATCATTCATCCCTCAACCAACATCACTAAAACAGACTATCTGGTCATTTATTGCATTGCTGTTTCATAGAATCATGGAATGAACACAGAAGGAGGCAATTCGGCCCATCGTGCCTGTGCCGGCTCTTTGGTAAGGCTATCCAATTAATCTCACTCCCCCGCTCTTTTCCCATAACCCTGTAAATTCTTTTCCTTCAAGTATTTCTCCAATTCTCTTTTGAATGTCACTATTGAATCTGCTTCCACCACCCTTTCAGGCAGTGAATTCCAGATCACAACAACTCACTGCCTAAAAAACTGTTTCCTCATGTCGCCTCTGGTTCTTTTGCCAATCACCTTAAATCTGTCTGCTCTGGTTACCGACCCTTTTGCCACTGGAAGGGTGCAAATTGACTGCCGCCATTTTCCAACAGTGACTACGCTTCAAAAGTATTCCATTGCCTGCAAAGCGTTTTGGGAAGCCCTAAGGTCATTAGAGGCGCTATATAAATACAAGTCTTCTTTCGTCTTCTTTCTTTTGATAGTTCAGTCTCATAGGATTTCATAACTGGCTGGCTCCAAATTTACCATTGATGAGGAACATGTTATATTTAAAAAATGCAGCTCTTTAAAGACTTTCTGTCAACGAACTGAATAGGAGACACGCGTGTTTATTGTTGAGCATAGTTCAGAGCCCTCATGTTCCTGGTATTAATTTATCTCAGTTTGATACTAATGATGGAGAAGCAGACTATGTAAAATTACTGGCATTAAATATTGCTGGCATTTGAATGCCACTCAGCAGCTTTCTGTGCATGCATGGAAATAAGCTGACAGAACTATTGCTCCTAGGCAGAGAACAATACAGGAGTCAGCCTTTGGATCTGTTGAACCTACATCATTCTATACATCTACCAGTTTGAGAGTCGCACCGATAGGTATATATGAAAGGTCCACTAAACTAAGTATTTATTTTAACGAATGTTAAAAATAGCACATTCAAATGTCACACTTTGTTGCAGATTCAGAACAATTTTAAAATGTTGGTTGCTGCTGTGCTGCAGCCTAAAATTGACAAACACATACCAGTCAGTCAAATTCCCTGATTCAATAATAGCTGGACTCTGATTGACTGAAGCCTGTGCTTACTCAACAACTGGACTTTGTGGCTTTAAAGAGACACAGCTCCACCTTAAACCGAATAATATTGTGCATTATATGGCATCACTCTCTACTTAGAAAACAGCTTATTCGCTGCCTATCTGTGAGCAACACCACAGGAGATCTGCTAGTATTATACGACAGTACATCTATTGCACATTTAATACCTGGCGCACTTCTTGGCCTGATGTCTTGGCATGACACTTAGGCCTAGCTATTTCGGCAGCTGTCCACGTAGAAGCACCTCTTCACCGCCTCTTCCCACCACCATCTCTAACCTAGTATATGTCAGCTCCCATTCTCCCTCAAACCCTGGGCCTCAGAAGAGATAAGAGGCAGTTAATAGGTACGCTTTCCGAGTTCGCACTGCCGGTAGGGGAGCCTCACCCGCTGGGTGAGCAGATCAGGAAATTGCAGGTTTGCTGCCCTTTATTTTGCATTCATTAAAAATAATGGCGAGAACATTGAGGCAGCACCCCCGTGATTTCCTCATACACATGGCCAGCGGGGAGGGCTCCTCGCCAACAGGGCAGTCTCGGAGTATTGGCCCTGTGGAGGACGTAAGGAAATGGAAATGTGTGATAGCCACGCAGAGTCACTGCAGACATACAAAAGGAAGGGATTTACAGAAAGAGAGAGGCGGAAACAAAAAGAGTCAGAAAGGGATCTAGACATTCAAAAGGTATGTCACAGCCATACAGGGAGAAATAAAGAAAGCGGGTGGAAGACAAAGAAAAAGATAGCCACACAAAAAGAATTAGAAAATAGGAAAAAAGCAAATGGTTAAAAGTAGAGGGTTGCAATTTATTTTTATATCTGTTGCCGAACATCATGGGCAATGTATATTTCTATATTGGGCCGGATTTTGCTGTGAGAATAACGGTGAGATAATTGGACAGCAACGTCCAGCGAGGGCACTTGCACAGTTAAACACGAAAATCCGGAAGTTGCTGTCCGAGGTGCACCACTCCTCCGTGAATACGGCATCTCGCTGTCTGGCTCCCCATTCAAATGTATATTGAACAGCATGGAGTTCCTGTACGGATGTTGTAGATACGGACTAAACGCGCCACAAAACGTTAGGGCTTGGCCATTTCCATCTAAATACCCTTTTTAATGGTGTGATAAGCCTTAATTACTGCCAAACAACCTCTCTGCTACTGAAAATTAACTTTTACAAGTGTGGAGTCTCATTCCTTCAGCTTTTAATTACTGTTGGAGATTTTAAAAAATTATTAAATTACTCTTTTTACTTTTTCTTCTATCTCTTTTATCTCTTTCCCTTAATCCCATCTTTCTTTCCCTCTCTTTATTTCGCTTTCTGTACCTGATTTGACATTGAATTCACTATTCCAACTGACACTTCCTGGTTCAGACTCTGCGCTGCTCATTAAGGATTCTTCAGTCTGATTGGTTAAGGACATGTAATGTTCATACAGGTTACAGGTCCCAGATGCCCTGTAGAGGGGCACTGCGCCATTTGAACGTCCCGCTGACAGCAACTTGCTGTGCAAAAACCCCACAGCAAGTTTATGGGAAAGTGCAAGCTTTAACGAAAGGTTGGTGGATTTGTTCACCGCTCAGAGCAAAATCTGGTCCATTATGTGTTAAGTTGTATTACATTCCTGTCACAACAAAGTGTTGCCAGCTCACCATGAGTAATGGTGCAGAACTCCGCTAGTATTAATGAAGCAAGAAAAAATCAGGAATCTAATTTATCAAGAATTGACAGGTATTCATTGTGAAGTGATTCCATTTCAAAAATAGTGTTAATTAAGACATATTTCATGAGTAGAACATGAAGGTCAAAAATCATCGACAAGAATTTTGCAGCACCCCGTACAATATGTTATTTGAATGCAGCACAAATTTCTTGCAAGTTCCTCCCTCAGGTCAGCCACTATTAAAACACTCCGTACCTGAATCATGTACGACTGCTATCATTCGCACTTACAACTATGCCAACACACTCATTGGGGTAGACTTCATCCCTGCCCGCTCCGCAGGACTGGTGCTGGCGAGGTGTTCAGACGATAGGGGGGGTGGGGTGTTGCGTGGTTGTGCAATGTTTGTGACGCATTCCCGCACACCACCATTTTATGACGGGTTTGGATAGGCTAGACGGGGAAAGGCTGTTCCCACTAGTTGATGGAATAAGGACTAGGGGACACAGATTTAAGGTTTTGGGCAAGATATATGGGGGGGATGTGAGGAAAAGCTTTTTTACACAGCGAGTGGTGATGACCTGGAACTCGCTGCCGATGGAAGTGGAGACACCCAATGTTTTCAAGGGGAGACTGGATAGGCACTTGAGGGAAATAAACTTGCAGGGTTACTGGGATAGAGCGGGGAAATGGGACTGACTGGATTGCGCTACAGTGAGCTGGCACAGACTCGATAGGCCGAATGGCCTCCTTCTGTGCCGTTATGACTCTATAACTTAACCGAGAACAGGCGTGGGAGGGACACCCACCCATTTTACATTGGAAAGTCGCGACCCAATGAGGATGGAATTTTAACTTCCGAATTCGGGAGGCCCGCAAAGGGGCCAACCCTGATAGCCAAACTACTGCGCGAGTCACGTCGTGGCCAGAAGAGGTGTAAAACTGCAACTTTTCTGTGGAATCCTCGTGGCCCAGGAGGAGCAGGAGAGTTCCCATGGGCCCCACAAGGAGTCCTTGGTCCTCCGCCCCGGTCTTGCCTTTTCCTCCCAGCGCTGGTATCAACTACCAACCCCCCCTCCTCCCCCCACCCCACCAACCCCCTCCCCAGTACTAACATTATTCCGGGGACCATTCCGCGAGTCCTCGGCAACCTTGGGCTCCAAGCCTGATCTGTGCTCCTGCCTGACAGCCCTGACCTCACTGCTGCTGGTTTCAGACGGGAGACCATCCTACTTTAATCTGATGAGGCTTGGGAGTTAAAATGGCTCAGGCCTCATGCTGAGCTCCCCCTGCGGGAGTTTCCTGTCCGCCCCCCCCACCCCGTGAATGCCATCCCCCCCCCAGTTAAAATTGCATCAACATGCGCTCTTTATGCAAATGAAGTGCAAGTAAAATGTACAACAGCACCAGTGTAAAATTACGACAGTAAAGTATTTAAGAGACAGGTATTGTGCCATAATAAGAAAGATGGCAGTTGTGCATGGCAAAGAAATTCAAATACAAAAGGTCCTTTTTTTTGCCCCAATTAGTTTTACAGGTCATTGGAAAGCTAAGAAAAGTGCTGACCAAAAACGCACTGCCTAACATTACCTGTGTTTCCAGTTCAAAAGTCCTTTAATATCACTGCTGCAGATAAAGGATTAAATGCGAGTGCAGAACTACCAAATTTAGAGTTCAGGAATCATTTAAAGTAAACATGAACTGTAACTTAAAATAAGAAACTGCGCAAACTGCTGCCAAGACGTTTTGCTCGGTGACCTAATGCAGTTATTTGGCAACTTACCTAAAAGGCTGCTGCTGTAAGTGAATGAACGTTTCCTGCTTACCCGTCCTCATGGGTGGTCAGAGATGGAAATGAAATATATAGGCTGACAAATGCTTTTACAAAACCCAGATTACAAACTGTAAACCTACTGTCATATCGTTAAAAAAAAAGAACGCCTGGGATACCTTTTAAGATTTAATTTGGCTTTGAGCAATGTTATTTTACATGGTGTAGAGATTGTGAACTGTGTTTTTTTTTGTAAGTTGCTGTAAGCCCTGGGTTATGAAATAGCTGCAAGGGGACAAATGACCTTCGATTAACTAGGGAATTTCACGTGTAGCATGAACAGAAGCTGTAGAGAAAATCGCACAAGATAAGATTTATTTCTCCCCAAATTTGAGTTGTCTGTATGTGTAAGGGGTGGCCAACCTAGGGGGTCCTGTTACCTCCCGCTCAACTGACCTCCCACCTACACTTTACCATTTTCATATGTCTGGTACCATCTAATCTTGTATATAGCTAGTGCAGTTAATAATCCTTTGTTCGAGGACCCCTACAGTGTGCTCAATTATGATGCTGTCTAATTAGAGCCTGTGTTGTTCAGGCATGGTGGGGTTGCGGAGGAGTGTCCTGAGCCATGTACATGGGGATTATCCCTTGTCTCCCAGCAGCCATCTGGTCAAGTTCCTAGAAGGGTTCGAATATTGGGGGATAGTTGAGTGTCGCAGGATGAAGGCATCATGGCAGCTTTACATAGGATTACATAAGATATACGGCACAGAAACAGGCCATTCGGCCCAACCAGTCCATGCCTTTATGCTCCACTCGAGCCTCCTCCCGTCTTTCCTCACCTAAATCTATCAGCATAACCCTCTATTCCCTTCTCCCTCATATGCTTGTCCAGCCTCCCCTTACGTGCATCTATACTGTTCGCTTCAACCACTCCCTGTGGTAGCGAGTTCCACATTCTCACCACTCTCTGGGTAAAGAAGTTTCTTCTGAATTCCCTATTGGATTTCTTGGTGACTATCTTATATTGATGGCCTCTAGTTTTGCTCTACCCCACAAGTGGAAACATTCTCTCTGAATCCACTCTATCAAAATTTTTCATAATTTTAAAGACCTCTATTAGGTCACCCCTCAGCCTTCATTTTTCAAAGGAAAAAGAGACCCAGCCTGTTCATCCTTTCCTGATATGTATACCCTCGCATTTCTGGTATCATCCTTGTAAATCTTCTCTGCACCCTCTCCAGTGCCTCTATATCCTTTTTATAATGTGGCGACCAGAACTGTACGCAGAACTCCAGGTGTGGTCTAACCAAGGTTCGATACAGCCGCCTGTTAACCTTGCACAATCTTGCATTATTCGCTTACTGTGGTCGGCGATGACCTGGACATTAATGGAGTGGTTTTTATTTTTTTTATTTTTTATTTTTTTAGTGGATTAACTATTCCTATTCCCAACTAACCTTCCTATTTACAAAGGCTGCTGGCTGATCTTCTGGTAGCTTAACGGCAACATGTCTGCAGTCTGTCACCCACTGAAGGCGAGGGAGGCCAGCCAATGCTGGAAATCTCTGAGCTCGCTCAAGATGACTGTTGGCATCAATGGGAGGCTAAGGGTGGATGCAGGCTGCCTTACTCACTCCTTGTACCCTACTCATCCTCCTCCTCCCATAATAGTTACCAAATTCATGATTTAAATTATAATCAAAAATACAGCTTTACGAACTGACTTCCCAAAAGGTCAGAATATCTTTATCACCCATTTTATATGGGCAACCTGAGTGCACAGTGCCTTTCAAACAAGATCGCAAAATCCCATGTGGACTTAGCTCCAGCTAATTAACATGAATGTATTCCAGGCATTTAAATGAAGGTAAAAAAAGAAATACTTGCATTTATACAGAGTATTTCATGACCTCAGGATGTCCCAAAGCACTTCACAGCCAATGAAATACTTTTTGAAGTGTCGCCACTGTTATAATGTAGGAAATGCAGCAGCCAATTTGCACACAGCAAGCTCCCACTAACAGCAACATGATAATGACCAGATAATCTGTTTTTTTTAAAGTGATGTTGATTGAGGGAATAAATATTGGCCAGAACAGTGGGGATAACTCCCCTGCTCTTTTTGAAATAGTGCCATAGGATCTTTCACATCCACCTGAGAGAAAAAACAGGGCCTCAGTTTAACATAATGGCCCAGAAATTCGGGTCGGGGGCTTCAACCTACACTTACATAGCGCGCCGACAGTTGAGGCCTGGGCCTGCGTGGATTTCCGCTCTGTGGCCCGGTCCAGCTCCCGGCGCGCTGTGCTTGCGTGATCCAGCGGCGTAGTTAGTTCGATGCGTCGGCTGGGATCACGTGAGCACTGGGCAACCAATCAGAGGATGCAAAAGTCCATTCATGAGTTAGACATAAGACCTGTCAAACTCATGAAAACTCCAGGCGCCCAAAACAGTACATAACCTTAAAATAACTTTTTTAAAAACATCACACTATTTAAATCAACTATAAATAACATTAAATAACCATTTTAAACAATAATTTAAATTTTTGAAAAAAATAATTTTATAAAAAATCGGAGCTAAAAATACACTTACCTTACTGTAAAGTATTTAAAAATAATAAACCTGTGGAAAAAATGTTCTAATTTTAATTAATTGACCACTTACCTTTTAAACTGAAGTCCTTACGTCTGCTTTTTGAATGTGTAAAAAGTGGAGGCCTTCACGCACGGGCAAACCTGTCAAAAAAACGGAAGTTCAACGCGCACGCGCTGCCTCACGTCGCACGCGTTTCACCTCTTAACCCCTGCTTTCAGGGGACCGGAAGTGCCGTTTTCCCGCGCATGCGCTGTGCATGCAAGAAACCGGCACTTCCATCGGGTCCACGCGTGGGTACCCCGTGCGTACTCACGCGTTGGGACCCGAATTACTGGGCCCTTATCTGAAAGACGACACCTCCGACAGTGCAGCACTCCCTCAGTACTGCACTGGAGTATAAGCCTGGATTTTTGTGCTTAAGGGCTCGATTTTGCCAGTGTGGGCGGGCTGGGGCATGTCAGGTGGTTTTCCTGTCAGGACCCCGACTCCGATGAGAAGTGGGAAAAAAGAGCGATTTTCCCCTAATTGGGCACTTGATTCCCAGCATGTGGGAATCCCTGGCCCAATTAGTTTTTCCATCCAGAATGTCGCCTCCGATGACGTGATCAATGCTGCTGGATTTAAGGCCTGCAAGCAGCCTTGCTTCTTCTGGAGACTGGAAACGCTTTGGACATTGTATGAAGGACTTCATTTACTGACCATGTCCACCAGCAAGCAAAAGTGTGCACCTCGCTTTGATGAGCCCTCCCTCCAAGCTCTGGTGCAGGGAGCAAGATCTAACAAGGAGGTGCTCTTCCCTTCATCAGGGAGAAAAAAGCCACCCCAGCAGACTAAAGCTGTGTGGCTGCAAGTGACCCAGGAGGTCAACTCCATATCAATCAGCCGCAGAACCTGGCTGCAGTGCAGGAAGAGTTTCATGACCTTCTCCGCACAGGAAAAGTGAGTATGACCCATCATCCTCAATCTGATCCCCATCGCTTCTCCTCACCAGCACTCTGCTTTGCCAGCCTCTTCCTCCACATCCCACTTGACACTTACATTCCTGCACCCTTCCCTCTCTCTCTATGGTCATATTCACTTAACTATTCGACCATGCAGCCCTCACACTCCCTATCACTGTGATGCCATGACAACAACTTACAACACACAGGGAGGGCCCTTTGTCTCCTTCTAAGCACCTATGCTATGGATTCTCTACACTCACTCCTTCATTCTCACTCAAACTCCACTTGTGTCCCTCATTGCAGGAAAAGAGAACCCACAATAAGTGGGAAAGAGCGAGGACAGGAGGAGGGCCACCCTCAGTAGCCCAACTCACCACCTAGGAGGAGGCAGCCCTGGAAATTGCCGGGATCGAGGAGGATTCCCAAGTAGGGGACAGACAGGCGGGCGCATCACAGCAAGCTGGTGACAGAATAGTTTGGCATCTCTCTCATTGACATTGCATGAGTCACTGATAATGAATCTGATGCTCTAATGGGATTGAAGGCCAATAAATCCCCAGGGCCTGATCATCTACATCCTAGGGTACTTAAGGAAGTGCCCCTAGAAATAGTTGATGCTTTGCTGATCATCTTCCAGCATTCGATGGAACCTGGAACAGTACCCATGGATTGGAGGGTAGCTAATGTTACCCCACTATTCAAAAAAGGTGGTAGAGAGAAAATGGGGAATTACAGACCGGTAAGCCTGACATTGGTAGTGGGGAAAATGCTAGAGTCCATTATAAAAGATGTAATAACAGAGCACTTGGAAAACAGTGACAAGATCGGACAAAGTCAACATGGATTTACAAAAGGTAAATCGTGCTTGACTAATCTACTGGAATTTTTTGTGGATGTAACTGGTAAAATAGATAAGGGAGAACCAGTGGATATGGTGTATTTGGACTTTCAGAAGGCTTTTGATAAGGTCCCGCATAAGAGATTAGCGTGTAAAGTTAAGGCACATGGGATTGGGGGCAAGGTATTGACTTGGATAGAGAACTGGTTAGCAGACAGAAAGCAAAGAGTTGGTGCTTAAGGAAGTGCCCCTAGAAATAGTTGATGCTTTGCTGATCATCTTCCAGCATTCGATGGAATCTGGAACAGTACCCATGGATTGGAGGGTAGTTAATGTTACCCCACTATTCAAAAAAGACGGTAGAGAGAAAACGGGGAATTACAGACCGAGTGGCAAGCAGTGACTAGTGGGGTACCGCAAGGATCAGTCCTTGGGCCCCAGCTATTCACAATACATATTAATGATCTAGACAAGGGAACTAGATGTAATATCTCCAAATTTGCAGACGACACAAAGCTGGGTGGGCGTGTGTGCTGTGAGGAGGATGCCGAGAAACTCCAGGATGATTTGGACAGGTTGGGTGATTGGGCAAAGGCATGGCAGATGCAATATAATGTGGATAAATGCGAGGTTATCCACTTTGGTGGCAAAAACAGGAAGGCAGATTATTATCTGAATGGCAATAGATTGGGGGAAGGGGAAGTGCAATGAGACCTGGGTGCCTTGTGCACCAGTCGCTGAAGGTAAGCATGCAGGTGCAGCAGGCGGTTAAGAAGGCAAATGGCATGTTGGCCTTCATAGCGAGAGGGTTTGAGTACAGGAACAAGGATGTCTTGCTGCAGTTGTACAGGGCCTTGGTGAGACCACATCTTGAGTATTGTGTGCAGTTTTGGTCACCTTATCTGAGGAAGGATGTTCTTGCCATGGAAGGAGTTCAGCGAAGATTCACCAGGCTGATACCTGGGATGGCAGGAATGACGTATGAGGAGAGATTGGGTCGATTGGGCTTGTACTCGCTGGAGTTTAGAAGAATGAGAGGGGATCTCATTGAAACTTATAAAATTCTGTCAGGACTGGACAGACTAGGTGCAGGAAGGATGTTCCCGATGGTCGGGGAGTCCAGAACTAGGGGTCACAGTCTAAGGATAAGGGGTAGGCCATTTAGGACAGAAATGAGGAGGAATTTCTTCACCCAGAGAGTGGTGAACCTGTGGAATTCTCTACCACAGAAGGCAGCAGAGGCCAATACATTAAATATATTCAAGAAAGAGTTGGGTATATTTCTTAAGGCTAAAGGGATCAAGGGGTATGGGGAGAAAGCAGGGACAGGGTACTGAGTTTAGATGATCAGCCATGATCACATTGAATGGCGGAGCAGGCTCGAGGGGCTGAATGGCCTACTTCTGCTCCTATCTTCTATGTTTCTATGTTTCTATGTTTCTAACAGATTGACTTATGATCATCTGCACAAGTCAATGTGCATGCAACCTTTACCTCACATCTCTAACTCTTTCCTTTACTCCCCCACAGGGCCATCGACAGCCCCCGTCCCCACTGTCCAGGAGGAAGAGCCTGAGCTTCCAGACTCCTCAGAGGAAGCTGCAACCTATGAGGGCGCTCCGTCAGCAGAATTAAGCGCACCCTGCACCAGCGCAGACACTCACACCTCGGTGGGACCTTCGTGACAGAGTAGAGTTGTCACCTGGTGTATCACAGCTCGCAAGTGAGCATCAGCAGATGGTGGAGACTGGGACAGCAGTGGAGAGTTCTCTTCGCAGCGGAGAGTACGCACCCAGATTGGCTCCGCTGCATGTCGACCCTATGCCTCCGAGTTCATCCAGAAGGAGTGCGGTGCTGGAACTCCAGGAACAGGTGCAGGAGACTCTGGCAGGTTTTGTCTCCAGGGTCACTGCGAGTGTGGAGCGAATGGAGGAGTCCATCGCTAACATGAGCAGAGCCTTTGTGGAGGCGTTGGCGCTTGAACGCATCACCCCGGAAAGGATGGGAACCTCCTTGGAAAGGATGGTTACCTCCATGGTAAGGCTGGCTGCCTCCATGGTAAAGCTGGCTACCGTAGTCACTTGGGTGTAAAGTTGTGTTTAACTTTGAAAAGCCATCAGTTGCTTATTGTCATGAAAAATTCTGATGGCAAACTGTTGCAGTTGTGGTGTGTGTCCGTGCGGCATTTCTCTAATGGGACTTCCACATTGAGGGCTCAGGGCGACTTGCAATTGTCAGTATGGTGGTCAGAGTGATAGGTATCCGCAGGTTCTTGGCCATTGTCGATGGTCTGATAAGAAGGTGCAAGGCAAAATTGTTTGATTGTGCAGGCTAAGCAAATCTGGCCAACATGAGTGCGTCCCTTGCATCCCGGGCAGCAATGTGGTCGCGCGCTGGCGCCTTCTGGCCTGTGCAGTTTCAGGTGGGTGAGCAGCAGCTTGGCGCTCCTATTGTTGCTGCTGCTGTTGGTGCTGCTGTTGTTCATGGTTCTGCTGCCGCCACGGCTGGTCTTCGTCTGAATCTGATGTCCAGGAGGGAAGGAAATAAATGGTTCCCATGCTTCTGGTATATGCCTCAGTTGAGGAAGCGCTCAGTCAAGGTGGCGAGAGGGGTTTCCAGAAGGTCACACTGGAGATGGGTTTCAGGCTCCAAACTTCTACAACAATGGGTATGCCTGCTAAAAGTTCCCCCAGACCTGAGACAACAAAGTTCTGCCACCTGCAAATGATGATTGCTGAAAACTCCTTTTTAATGGTGGAGCTGCAGCTGTTAGTAAGCAATCCACTTGTGAGGCCGCCAGGATTCACTGGCGTGTTCCAGAGGAGACGTGCAGGATGTGGGAAAAGTGGGAAAATCAGAAAGGCCTCTCAAAATGGGATTATAGAGGCACTTAACTGGCTGTTGAGGGCCTTAAGGGCTTATCCCGCCTCTTGGAGGCAGGATGGAAACGGGGTTAGAAAACACGCATTTGGGAAAATTGCTCAGAGGCAGGATCGGGCCCACAAATTTTTGAGATTTTACCACCTCACACGCCTCCAATCCCGCTACCTCGGGCCTGGCAAAATCGAGCCCTAAGTCTCTGGAGTGGGGCTTGAACCCACAACCTTCTGACTCAGAGGCGGGAGTAGCTACCCACTGAGCCACGGCTGACACTAAGGGGGAGAAATTGGGTTGATTTGCGCCTCTTGTTAGCGCCCCCAGGGTCTGCGGTGTTGCATCGCCAGCAATGATGTCATCGATGTGCGCAGTGTCTGCTCACACCCCGGCCACAAACTTCGGTTACACCCCCTGGCCTATCGCCGGACGATATGTCTGACAGGGTCAGGGGGTGTTTTTGCAGCAGCGGCGACGCTGGTAAAAGGGGCAGGTGTCAGGCGGCCATATTTTTGTGAGCTGACTGACAGCACCTGCCCCTTTTTCCCTCGGGGTGCCGGCCGCGATCGCTCAGCCTGACACTCCTCTTGAATGCCCGGCTGTTTTCATGGCACCTTGCTCCCCGGTGGTCTAACAAGGCCTCGATGCGCACAGCGCTGGGCCCCTCCCCTTTAATCAAGGGAAGGAGGCCTTCAATCACGTGACGCTACGTGCCGACGCGCATAGCGTTGTTGCACGTAACGCTGCGATATTCAATTGTAGCGCCCCAAGAAGGAGGCGGAGTGCTTCCAGTAACGAGCCACCTCCTGCTTGGGGCGCCACAACTGAATTTCAGGCGGAGGGACGCCAATTTTCTCAGGGTGCTAAAATTAGCGCTCCGGCAACATTAGCACCCCAAAAGGGGCGACACCAAATTTTACCCCATAAAGATCTTGTGTGAGAATGTGTGAGATCTTGTGTGAGAATGTGTGAGATCTTGTGTGAGAATGTGTGAGATCTTGTGTGAGAATGTGTGAGACCTTGTGTGAGAATGTGTGAGATCTTGTGTGAGAATGTGTGAGATCTTGTGTGAGAATGTGTGAGACCTTGTGTGAGAATGTGTGAGAGCTTGTGTGAGAATGTGTGAGATCTTGTGTGAGAATGTGTGAGATCTTGTGTGAGAATGTGTGAGATCTTGTGTGAGAATGTGTGAGATCTTGTGTGAGAATGTGTGAGATCTTGTGTGAGAATGTGTGAGATCTTGTGTGCGAATGTGTGAGATCGTGTGTGAGAATGTGTGAGATCTTGTGTAAGAATGTGTGAGATCTTGTGTGAGAATGTGTGAGATCTTGTGTGAGGATGTGAGAATGTGTGAGATCTTGTGTGAGAATGTGTGAGATCTTGTGTGAGAATGTGTGAGATCTTGTGTGAGAATGTGTGAGATCTTGTGTGAGAATGTGTGAGATCTTGTGTGAGAATGTGTGAGATCTTGTGTGAGATCTTGTGTGAGAATGTGTGAGATCTTGTGTGAGAATGTTTGAGATCTTGTGTGAGAATGTGAGATCTTGTGTGAGAATGTGTGAGATCTCGTGTGAGAATGTGTGAGATCTTGTGTGAGAATGTGTGAGATCTTGTGTGAGAATGTGTGAGATCTTGTGTGAGAATGTGTGAGATCTTGTGTGAGAATGTGTGAGATCTTGTGTGAGAATGTGTGAGATCTTGTGTGAGAATGTGCGAGATCTTGTGTAAGAATGTGTGAGATCTTGTGTGAGAATGTGTGAGATTACTTTAAGCTAATGCCTGCATACCACAATTCAAGGGTTGAGCTGGTGAAATGGATTCCTACCTGATTTCCCAGCCCACATTGCTCAAATCATACCAGCAGGAAAGATTCCACATGAAGGAAAATCTACCCTCAAAGAACTAGCACTGAGGAAGTGAAGATCGAGGTCCTTAGAACAGGAAGGTGGAAGTTAAGGGATGTGGAGGTTAAGTTTATTAAGCAGAGAATGGCTATAAAATGGCTATACACTACAGCTCCATTGTGCAGTGCATCAGTCAGTAAAGCACCCATTTAATGGCAAAGAGTGGAAGTTAACTCTGTTTCTCTCTCTCCACAGATGCTGCCTGACCTGCTGAGTATTTCCAGCATTTTGTTTTTATTTCAGATTTCCAGCATCCGCAGTATTTTGCTTTTGTAGAAGTTACTGTTATGTTATATTATGATTGCTTAATCTCCCATACCAAATTCCTCCCGCTACTATTTTATCAACAGTATTAACCCAGGGCATTGTGGTAGAAGTAGAGATTTAGACAAATTATATGTGGTATGAAGATGAATAAAGAAATCGTTACGTCGGTTGGTGTAAAAAGTAATGTTGTTTTGCTTACACACCAGTAAAGGGCCTTCCTTATACTCCCGAATAAGACCTATATCTCTTTTCAGATTTACCTGAAGTAGGAGAAAAGGGCAGTATTATAATCTCCTGGGGCAGATGGAAATGACACCGTCCTACAAAAAACTCAGGTGTGATCAAAGAACTGAGCTGCGCGTGGCATGTGAGATAATAGCTCATGTACTGTTGTTGCTGGCAGCAGTACTATTAAGGTGATGGGTTGCCATGGCAGGAGCTGTATGTCAATAGTAGTGATGGGTTCATTGGGAGGGTAGCTTTGTTTATGCATTGGCAGTGTCAGAGTACAAGATGAAGCTATGGGTTAAAAGAATTTTGTGGACAGTGTTCATAAATCTACAGTCTGATGCTCTGTCCCCACCACTGTGCAAAGAAAGTACAGATTAATAGAGAAACATAGAAAATAGAATGAGGCCAACATTTTCTCCTTTTTGGTTGATCTCAATGTCATCTTGTTGCCTTATGGAATTGCCCAATCCTCTCTTTCTCCAGATCTCTCCCCAACCCCATCCCCCCATCTCTGCCCCCGATCTCTGTCCGACTCTCCCCGATCACCCCCTGACCCTCCAAACCACGTTGTACCCACCCTCCCTCCTCATTATCTCGATTCCGAGCAGCACGAAATGCCTGGCGAATGTCTGGAATACATTTATGTTAATTAGATGGAGCTAAGTCCAGATGGGATTTTGCAGTCTTGTTTGAAAGGCACTGTGCACTCAGGTTGCCTATACAAAATGGGTGACAAAGAAACACATCTACAAGTTACTACTTCGCTGACCTTATACCATATTAAACTTGTCTAGAACCTTGGTTGGACCATACTTGGTGTACTGTACACAGTTCTGGTCTCCATATTGTGGAAGAGATGTGGAGGCATTGGAGAGGATTCTCAAGGATGATACCAGAACTGAGAGGTTATAGCTATCAGGAAGGACTGAACAGGCTGGGGCTCTTTTCTCTAGGTGACCAGATAGAGGTCTTTAAGATAATGAAAGGGTTTGATAGGATAGATGCGGAGAAATGTTTCCGCTTGTTGGGGAGACCAAAACTAGAGGCCATAAATATAAGATAGACACTAATAAATGCAATAGGGAATTCAGGAAAAACGTCTTTACCCAAAGGGTAGTAAGAATATGGAACTCGCTACCACAAGGAGTAGCATAGATGCATTTAAGGGGAAGCTAGATAAGCACGTGAGGGAGAAAGGAGTAGAAGGATATGCTGATTGGGTAAGATGAAAAGGGGTTGGAGCAGGCTCGTATAGAGCGTAAATGGTGGCATAGACTAGTTGGACCGAATGGCCTGTTTCTGTGCTGTAGACTTGATGTAACTTGATGTAAGATACAGTTTTGTAAGTACTCTGGTGGAGCTGCATTTGAGTCCTTTATCTATGGAGGTACTGGAAGTATTGAATTCTTGGGATGCAAGTGAGAGAGAATTCTGGGAATTTTGTAACAAGTATCTTATATTTATCTTGATACCATACCGACCCCTCCAATTTTAACCATTACGTTTTTTGTAATTGGGATCACTTTAGCTCCTTGTTGATTACTCTGGGAAACAGGAGCACAGGAAAATTTAAGCTCCATGGCATGCATGTCTTTTTTAAACAGGTTCTCCGGCCAGAAGCCAGCCTGATTGGTGGTTTGGCTCCCTGTTGGGTGAGGAACGCTGTAGAAAAGGCTGTAGCCCAGGAGCAGGTAAGTATCGTGCTGCTCGGAATAGAGACCATGGTGGTGGTGGTGGGGGGGGGGGGGGGATGCTGCATGGTTTGGAGGGTTGGGGGTAAATGCAGGGATTCAGACAGAGATCGGGGGCAGAAATGGGGGTGTTGGCAGAGATCGGAGGGGGGGTCGGAGAGAGATTGTAGGGAGAGATGGGGGTCGGGGGGGAAGAGATCAGTGGGAGAGATGAGGGGTCGGGAAGAGATCGCAGGGGAGTCGGAGAGAGATCGGAGGGAGAGATGAGGGGTTGGGGAGAGATGGGGGTCGAGGGAGAGATCAGAGGGAGAGATGAGGGGTCGGGTGAGATGGGGTCGAGGGAGAGATCAGAGGGAGAGATGAGGGGTTGGGGTGAGATGGGGTCGAGGGAGAGATCAGAGGGAGAGTTAGAAGGTTCAGAGGGGAGTCAGAATGAGATTGGAGGGAGAGGTGGGGGTGTCGGGAGAGATCAGAGGGAGGGATCGAAGGATCGGAGGGAGATCGCAGGGAAGTCAGAGAGAGATCGGATGGAGAGATGAGGGGTGGGGGAGAGATTGGAGGGAGAGATGGGGGCTTCGGGAAGAGTCGGTGATCGCGGTGGGTTCGGTGATCGTGGGGGGGTCAGGGATCGCGGTGGTGGTCGGTGGTCGGGGATCGCGAGGTAGTTCCTCGCAGAGAGATCGTGGAAGTGAGGGGGGATGTTTACTGGTTAGCTTGCTGGGTCGGGAGGAAACACTCCTGCTCCTCCTGGCCCACAAGCAGTGCTGTAAAGACACTGACCTGATGGATCCGACCCTTCGCATCTCATTTTAGCTGCCGGATTTCCCGAGGCCTGGGAAACCCAGCCAACTGTGGGTAAAAATATAAACCTTATTAAAATGGAGGCACACAGAGTCCTTAAAAAGCTTCAATGACCAACCCGCCTCCTGGGAGCTGATTGGTCGCCCGTCCCTCGAACTGCCTCGGTTAAAACCGGAAGTGGGCGAGTTCGAGGCGGGTTGGGTTCCTGTTTTGAGATTTTTTTACATTGTAACCTCCCACCCGACGTAAACCCACCCGTTTTGGGCAGGGTAAAATTACCCCCATAGAGTCTTCTGTAATAGGCTTGCTAATAATATTTTATAGCCCAGCAGATTACATGTCAAAATATATTAGCTCCATACTCATTTCTTGTGCTTGAAATTTTTATTTTTGTTTCTGTTTTCTGCAGCAGACTATTTGTAAACACACCTGTTTTGGATGGTCCAAAGACAATTCATGGGAATTGTTCTTAATCTCTACAAATGAGTTATCTCCATACAGTTCCTCTGAGTCACACCCAGAAGCTATTACATCTTGGAGGTTGGAAGAGTAATTTTGTGGATTAGCAGTAACAGAGCAGTTACTAACTTTTGCCCATGCAGTTAAATTTGTTCCGAAGAGTACAGATGTAAGGCACGCCAATGTATTGACTCTATCTGATTGGTGCTTTTGCTTGTTAGTGGCTTATTTAGGAGTAATAGAAGATTTTTCTCCCTAAACACCAACACCACCAAAACCTGATCATTAATTTCATTTGCTGCTTGTGGGGCCCTGCTGTGCGTAAATTGGCTGCTGCGTTTTCCTACATAACACAATGGGCAGGATTTTCATTGGGCCGTGGAGTCGGGATTGGAGGCATGGGGGGGGGGGGGGGGGGTTAAAATCCCGAAATCAGGGGTCCCGACCCCATCCCGCACCCAAACCCGCCTCCATGCCAGTTTCAAAGGAGGCGGGTACCCGCCCCGCACTGGGACCCGCCTCCCCGAGGCGGAAAGGGATTAGTGCCAATTAACTGCCTATTAACAGGTAGTTAACAGGCAGTTTTTAGCCTAATCCCTATTTTGAAGGTTGTCGTGTGGGATTCCCGACGGCTCCAAACCACGCCAAGTTACAGGAGGCGGACCGTCGGGTTGAAGGACTTGGAGGGGTCGAGATGTCAGTGTTCAGGTGAGTGATGTCTGCAAGAGTGCAAAGGTAAGTGTGTTTGGTGTGTCTAAAGTGATTAAAGAAGTTTAAAGTACCTTTTCTTACCTTTTCAGCCTTCCTTCCTTTAGGTCCCAGGAGTCCCTCATCTCACCGGCACAGAAAGCAGAATGGCTGTGAACTGTCAAAAGTGATAGGCTTCAGCTTACTGTGCAGGAGAGATTTCTAACTGAGTCTGTGGAGAAGGACTCAGGTTAGAAGTAAGACTGTCAGTGTTTGACAGCTTCAAACAGCTGTGAAACGCTGATATTTCATCTGTCAAAACGTCTTGACAGATGAAATTTCAGTCTGTGACATCACCTGTTGCCGGGTGGCCCTTAATTGGCCTGCTGAGCCCGCTGGGCGGGCTCAA
This sequence comes from Somniosus microcephalus, assembly GCF_052327205.1. NCBI lineage: Eukaryota > Metazoa > Chordata > Chondrichthyes > Squaliformes > Somniosidae > Somniosus > Somniosus microcephalus. Next base: position 259,270,168 of record NC_140992.1, on the reverse strand, counting down.
CACGGTCAATCAAGTTAAAATTGCGTGGATTGGCCGCATCTCGATGGAGGCAGGACTACAACCCCGAAAGTTGTAGTCCTGCCTCCTACCCAACTCCTGAGGTAAAATCCTGCCCAGTGACTCCACTTCAAAAGTGAACAATTGGCTGTGAAGCACTTTGGGCCAAGCTTAGATGGGAAAAGAAGCTCTGTCACAGCAGGTTTTCTTTCCTTCTAAGTTCCTAACACTTTACCTTAAAAGGAAAGTGCCTGTTCAGAAATGGATTGAGCAGTGGAAGGAATGGGAAACTGTGCAAAGTGAGCTAAAACAATGAACACTAAGATGTGGGACAGTGGGGAAGCTGATATACATAGACACAGTGAAAAGGAGGTTTCAGGTTTTGATAGAGTAGATGCAGAGAGAAGGTTTCCACTTGTGGGGAAGAGCATAACTACAGGCCATCAATATAAGATAGTCACCAAGAAATCCAATTGGGAATTCAGAAGGAGCTTCCTTACCCAAAGAGTGGCGAGAATGTGGAACTCGCTACCACAGGGAGTGGTTGAAGCGAATAGTATAGATACACATAAGGGGAGGCTAGACAAGCATATGAGGGAGAAGGGAATAGAGGGTTATGCTGATAGAGTTAGACGAGGAAAGACGGGAGGAGGCTCGAGTGGAGCATAAACACCGGCATGGACTGGTTGGGCCGAATGGCCTGTTTCTGTGCCATATATCCGATGTAATCCTATGTAATCAGTATAGCACAGGCTTTAAGAGTGGGAAAATGCTTCACATGTGGATTCCTAAGGCATGTATTACTATTGGTGCCAAGAGCACCAAGTTTCTGTGATACAGCCGATCTTCACATGAGAAGACACAGGTGAAGAGCAGCAGCATAAAATGGGGCTAAAATGTTAACTTTCCATTGTGAATAATATTGTCCACAAGATCAGCGTGTCACTAATGGGACTGCTGAAATTCACAGCTCCTCATTTTCTACCTGCTATTGACAGAGCCTGAAGACAATTTCTTTTCCATACAAGGATTCAAATCCTGCCAAAAACAGCCAATAAATGAACTACCAGTTACTCTGTTTTTGGTAGTATTCATTGAGGGAGGAATGTTCGCGGACTACCAGGAGAGCTCACTTTTCTTCTTCAAATAGAGCTGCAGGATCTTTTACACCCACTTGAGCAGACAGATGTCAGTTTAAGCACTGATCTGAATGACAGCACCTCTACAATGCAGCACTCTCTCACTACTGCACTTATGTATCAGCCTAAATTATGTGTTCAAGTGAATAATGGAGATTGAACCCATAATATTCTGGCTCAGAGAAGCTAAATACTACCAACTGAGCCAGGCCAAAACCTCCATGGAGATTAAAGTCTGAAAATCAAATAACCATATTGTATCAAAGAGTATCAATGAATTCACCTTCCTTAGAACTTCAGGATCAGTAAACAAGATAAGAAGGTCGTGAATGGGCATTTACATGATGTGATCCCTGTTGACATGCCTTGATGCAGATCTTCAGAAGATGGTGATTCTTTGTTGTAAAGAGATGTCAGTGATGATTAACCTTCGAACTACATTGGCTAGGATGTTTTCCTGTCGAGTAATCTACTATAACGCTGAAATCATTTTCGAGAGAGTAATTTGCACTGCGTGTCTGCGCAGGAAGAGAACTGTTGTTATTATCCCTGCTTTTGAATGGATCAAATTCATCATGTAATCTGTTCAGAGAATAACTGAGCCTGAAAGACTACACTCATAGGCATGGAGTATTCTTTCAACAACAAACAATTTAAGGAAGTTGTATGATGTTCCAACTCTTGTGGCCAATTAACCTGAGCAAGTTGGTGATCCCGATGCTGAAATCTTAGCAAAACATTCTCCTCCAACTTTACCTTAGTAACCTGAAAATAAAGAACAATGCCAAACAAAACATTGGCAGGATTTGGTCATCATTTTAGATGCTGACAAACAATATGATCATCATATTTGTGAAGCAAGTAAAAGTATTAACACCAGGTAGACAACAGAATTAATTGTAAATCATATGCATAAGTAATTTGAACTACAAAGATAGTTGTTGCTGCTCGGCCAAATATATTATTAAGAAAAAGATACAGGGGGAACCACCAGCTCCAATAAAACAAGAACCCTCGGGAGATTCAAAAGGTGAGCGAGAGCGGCTGGAGAGCGCGAGACTTTGGGAGATTCAAAAGGTGAGCGAGAGCGGCTGGTGAGCACGAGACCTCGGGAGATTCAAAAGGTGAGCGAGAGCGGCTGGAGAGCGCGAGATCTTGGGAGATTTAAAAGGTGAGCGAGAGCGGCTGGTGAGCACGAGACCTCGGGAGATTCAAAAGGTGAGCGAGAGCGGCTGGAGAGCGCGAGATCTCGGGAGATTCAAAAGGTGAGCGAGAGCGGCTGGAGAGTGCGAGATCTCGGGAGATTCAAAAGGTGAGCGAGAGTGGCTGGTGAGCACGAGACCTCGGGAGATTCAAAGGGTGAGCAAGAGCGGCTGGAGAGCGCGAGATCTCGGGAGATTCAAAAGGTGAGCGAGAGCGGCTGGAGAGCGCGAGATCTCGGGAGATTCAAAAGGTGAGCGAGAGTGGCTGGTGAGCACGAGACCTCGGGAGATTCAAAAGGTGAGCGAGAGTGGCTGGTGAGCACGAGACCTCGGGAGATTCAAAAGGTGAGCGAGAGCGGCTGGAGAGCGTGAGATCTCGGGAGCTGATTTAAAGGAGAGCGAGATCTCGGGAGCTGATTTAAAGGAGAGCGAGATCCCATGGGAGCGGCTGATTTAAAGGAGCGAGATCCCACGGGAGCGGCTGATTTAAAGGAGCGGGCCGACGGGAGCGGCTGGTTTAAAGGAGCGGGATCCCATGGGAGCGGCTGGTTTAAAGGAGCGGGATCCCATGGGAGCGGCTGGTTTAAAGGAGCGGGATCCCACGGGAGCGGCTGGTTTAAAGGAGCGGGATCCCATGGGAGCGGCTGGTTTAAAGGAGCGGGATCCCATGGGAGCGGCTGGTTTAAAGGAGCGGGATCCCATGGGAGCGGCTGGTTTAAAGGAGCGGGATCCCATGGGAGCGGCTGGTTTAAAGGAGCGGGATCCCATGGGAGCGGCTGGTTTAAAGGAGCGGGATCCCACGGGAGCGGCTGGTTTAAAGGAGCGGGATCCCACGGGAACGGCTGGTTTAAAGGAGCGGGATCCCACGGGAACGGCTGGTTTAAAGGAGCGGGATCCCACGGGAACGGCTGGTTTAAAGGAGCGGGATCCCACGGGAGTGGCTGATTTAAAGGAGCGAGATCCCACGGGAGTGGCTGATTTAAAGGAGCGGGATCCGATGGGAGCGGCTGGTTTAAAGGAGCGGGATCCCACGGGAGTGGCTGATTTAAAGGAGCGGGATCCCACGGGAACGGCTGGTTTAAAGGAGCGGGATCCCACGGGAGTGGCTGATTTAAAGGAGCGGGATCCGATGGGAGCGGCTGGTTTAAAGGAGCGGGATCCCACGGGAACGGCTGGTTTAAAGGAGCGGGATCCCACGGGAGCGGCTGGTTTAAAGGACCGGGATCTCACGGGAGCGGCTACAATGGACTGGTGAGTGTAAAGAAGTAAAAAGTAATCAAAGTGTGACATCACCAGAAAGCAGGTAAGTGATTGGTTGGTGAGTATTTCTCTATTTCTCGCTTTGTTCCAAACTTGGGCGTCTAAATTTAAGTGCCTTGGTGTACATTAAAAGATATAAGTGTTCCAAATTTTAAAACTAATTAATTAATTAATTGAGATGGGAGACCAGGCAATGTGATGTTGTTGTTGCATGTGGGAGCTGGTGGACACCAGTGAGGTCCAAGGCGGCCACATCTGCAGCAAATGTTGGCTGCTCGAGGAACTTCGGCTCAGAGTTGGAGTCCGAGCTTCAGACACTGCAACACATTAGGGAGGGGGGAGCGTTTCTCTCCAGCCCAGAGGAGATGTCCTTAACCCTGGCACCAGGCAGGCAACACAGTCTTCGGGACTCACGCTCTCGGCTGCAGAGTACAGTATCTATCCCTCTAACTATACTGTCCCCTATCACCACAACATTTCTTTTTACTCCCCCCCACTTGAATGGCTCCCTGTACCACGGTGCTGGGGTCAGATTGCTCATCCTCCCTAAGTGCTAAGCCACTAAGTTCCAGGAGGTAGTCACACCCACTAGAGTAATTACTTCCAACTTGGCCCATGGTCAGGGACAGGAGGGTGTGACTACAAGCGAGGCAGGTATTGTGATCCAGGAGGTAGTGATGGAGGAGCCTCAGTCCTTGGCCTTGTCCAACAGGTACGAGATTCTTGCTCCCTGTGTGGACGAGGGCAGGGACTGCAGGGAGGATGAGCCAGGGTTAAGGACATCTCCTCTGGGCTGGAGAGAAACTTGGAGTGGGAGGGGGAAGATCCAGTTGTCATGGTCCATGCAGGTACCAATGACAAAGAAAGACGTTCTGCTGAGAGAGTATGAGCAGCTAGGGGCTAAATTAAAAAGCAGAACCACAAAGGTAATAATCTTTGGATTACTACCTGAGCCACGAGCGAATTTGCAGAGGGTAAATAAGATCAGAGAAATGAACGAGTGGCTCAAAGACTTGTGTGGGAGAAATGGGTTTCGATTTGTGGGGCACTGGCACCAGTACTGGGAAAAAAGGGAGCTGTTCCATTTGGACGGGCTTCACTTGAACCATGCTGGGGCTAGAGTCCTGGTGAATCGAATAACTGGGGCTGTAGAGAGGGCTTTAAATTAAATAGTCGGGGGGGAGGATCCAGGTGAACGGTGTGTATGTACCTTTAAGAGAATAACTGGTCTCAGACTGCAGTACCGGCAGTGACCACCCCTGTATAAAAGGCGCTAGTGAGCCTCTGTGTTTTTAGTTTCACTATTGACTTCCACCAGTAAAGACTTATTTTGTTCACTCCTGCGGTCCGTGTCTCAATTATTCACGGACGTAACACTGGCGACGAGTAAGAAACAAACTTACCTGCAACTCGGCAGCACCTCAGATGACGTTATTGAAGGTCGATGCCAGAAGAAAGAAAAAAAAATAAAATCCAAGGAAACTCAAGAAACGGGCATCGACCATGGGCAACCGCCCTCCAAATCGTCGGATTGAAAACTTGCAGGAGAGACTGTCCAGAGCCAGGCTTGGTTCCTCGGTCTGTGGTTTCCCAGCTAATCGGGCTGGTGGCAGGTTGTGCACTGATCCTTCCTGGGCTGCGGCGGGCTAGAGCTCGATCGGATGGCTTTTCAACGGGGCCGGGCAGCGAGTCGGGAAGCAAAGAGAGAGAGAGAGGGTGGAGCACACAGGGCGCGGCCGGTGCTTCGAAGCCGGGCAGCGTTCGGACCTAAGAAGAGGGAGGGAAGTGTCCCAGAGGGTCCGCTCCACGACGGGGAAAACAATAAAAGAAAAAAAAATCAATATTAAACGCGCAAGAAACCGTGGAAAGCAGCGCTAACAACAGCGGGGAAGATGGCAAAGCGCGGGAGGCACCATTTTGTTAAATCGGGGAAGAAGGCAAAGCGCGGGAGGTGCCATTTTAGATTTGCAAGATGCCAAAGACTGGCTGTATCACTGCTTTTGATAATACAATAGAGGACTGGACCACGTATGTGGAAAGAGTCGAGGTATATTTCGAGGCAAACGAAATAGCGGAGGGGAAAAAAGCATCGATATTGCTAAACTTAATGGGCGCTAGAACGTACGGCCTATTGCGGGACCTGATTACTCCAGCCAAACCGAAGGCGAAGAGTTTTAACGAAATTGTTGCTGTCCTACAGGAACACTTAAACCCTGCACCACTGTTGATAGCAGAAAGATTTAAATTCCACAGGAGAACTCAGCACAAAGATGAGAGCAATGCTGAGTATCTTACGGAACTACGCAAGCTATCAAAGCACTGCCAGTTCGGAGCAGGACTGGCAGATACCCTACGGGACAAATTTGTCTCTGGACTCCTGAGTGAAGGAACACAGAAGAAGTTACCCTCAGAGAAAGAGCTGATGCTAGATAAGGCTTTCAGTGTGGCAGTATCGTATGAAGCAGCAGCCAGGGGAGCTGCAGAAATTCAACAAAAACCACAGGAATACCGCACCCACGAAATGACACGGGGATTTGCAAAATGTTATCGCTGCGGCAGAACTAACCATGACCAGAAGGACTGCTGGTCCAAAGACAAAATATGCAGGCAATGCGGGAAGATGGGACACATTGCACGAGTTTGCAGGTCTGGGAAGAAGACCAGCGACAACAAAAAGGCTACTAAGGAACCGTACAAGAAAGTACAAAAGATGACGGACAGTAGTTCCGAAGACCAGATGAGCGATAGTGAATCCGGGAACAGGAGACTAAGCTGTCTCAAACTTCACAATGTAATCGCAAAAGAGGATCACCGAACCATTTGGGTCACCCTCACGATAGCAGGGTCCCAAGTTAAAATGGAATTGGATACAGGATCAGCGCTAACCGTCATGAATCGACAAGACTACGAGCGGCTATTTTCACACATACCCTTGAGAGAGACATCCATCGTCTTGACGACGTATACGGGGCAAAAAGTATACCCCAGAGGAAAAATAAGGGTGCCTGTCGAATACAACGGCAAGAAAATACAGACATTGTATCTCTACATACTGCCAAATGGTGGACCACCGTTATTGGGACGGGAATGGATCAGGAAGATAAACTTAGATTGGCACTCCATTCATGCAATGACGGTGGACGGTAAAAAAGATGAAGACGTCACTCCTGGACGATTGTCTACAATCTTAGCTAACGCCAAAGAGGAATTTCAACAAGAACTGGGCACGCTTAAAGGCGTAACCGCCTCGATAAAAATAGAAGAGAATGCAGTTCCCAAGTTTTTCAAAGCATGACCGGTATCATATGCAATTCGCCCAGCCGTCGAGGCAGAGCTGGAGAATCTGGAGAAGGCGGGCATGTTGTCTAAGGTCGACTGGAGCGAGTGGGCGACACCCATCATTCCTGTCATGAAGAAAACGTTAAGCAATAAGTCCGGGGAGCCAAGGAAGATTCGCATCTGTGGGGATTTCAAGGTGACGGTGAACCCAGTCCTTCACACAGTACAATATCCTCTTCCAAGGATAGAAGACATCTTCGCCTCACTGTCTGGAGGGAAGCGTTTTACAAAAATTGACCTAGCACAAGCATATTTGCAGATGGAGGTTGAAGAGCCCTCTAGGAAGTATCGCACGAAAAACACTCACAAAGGTCTTTACCAGTATTATCGATTGGTATTCGGAGTAGCATCGGCTCCGGCGATATGGCAAAGAGCGATGGAACAAGTCCTGCAAGGGATTCCGGGGACTCAAGTGTTACTTGGACGACATCCTTGTAACAGGTGAAGATGACAGTGAACACCTTAACAACCTAGAACAGGTGCTCACTAGACTACGGGAACATGGGCTGCGAGCCCCAAGTGCGAATTTTGTAAGAAACAGATATCGTATTGTGACCACGTGATTGATGAAGAGGGGTTACATAAGTCCCCTGACAAAATTGAAGCGGTTGTTAAGGCCCCAGTGCCTGAAAATGTGTCGCAACTGAGGTCATTCCTCGGATTGGTGAATTACTATCATAAGTTTTTGCCGAATTTGTCGACAATTCTGCACCCACTGAACGCCCTGCTACGAACGGGGGTAGCATGGAAATGGAGCGATGACTGTAAGCGTGCTTTTCAGAAGAGTAAGGACTTAATCACTTCAAGGGAAGTATTGGCTCACTACAACCCAGCACTGCCAATCAGGCTGGCGTGTGATGCGTCTCCCTACGGCATTGGGGCGGTACTGTCACATAAATTCCTTGATGGTTTAGAGAGGCCGATAGCTTTTGCGTCACACTCGTTAACTTCTGCCGAGCGTAACTACGCCCAGATTGACAGAGAGGCCCTCAGCCTAGTGTGGGGGGTGAAGAAGTTCAATCACTACCTGCACGGTCAAAAATTTACTCTACTAACCGATCATCAACCTCTTGTCTCCATTTTCAACCCTCAGAAGGGCGTACCGATAATGACAGCACAACGGCTGCAGAGATGGTCCATTCTCCTAGGGGCACACCAATATGACATCGAGTACAAAGGAACTAAACAGCATGGAAATGCTGATGGATTGTCACGTATACCGTTGCCGACGGTGGAAGAAGAAGACCTTGCAGTGGATCCAATGGAGTTATTCCACTCGACCATAGTCGAATGTCTCCCTGTGACGAATGCAAACATAGAAAAGGAAACACGGAATGACCCGACACTATCACGGGTCTATGATTTAACGGTGAAGGGATGGCCAGCACATGGCAAACCACTGCTGCCAGCATTCTTGCCGAGAAGAGAACAGCTGTCAGTGTGCAGAGGAACCTTGATGTGTGGATCCAGAGTAGTAATTCCACCTAAGTTGATGGATAGAGTGCTCAATGAGCTTCATGAGGGTCATCTGGGTGGGGTAAAAATGAAGAACTTAGCCAGAGCGTTTGTGTGGTGGCCGGGAATCGATAGAGAAATCGAAGAGATGACCAAGAGCTGTGCAGGATGCCAGAAGGTCCAACACGCCCCACCACAAGCTCCTCTGCATCCATGGGAGTGGCCCTCATCTCCATGGCAAAGGGTGCACATTGATTTTGCTGGTCCCTTCATGGACTCGATGTTTTTAATTGCGGTGGATGCACATTCAAAGTGGCCAGAGGTAATAAAAATGTCCTCAACCACCACAGAAAAAACTATCACAGTTTTACGAACCATATTCGCCAGGAACGGGCTGCCTGAACAGATTTGCTCTGACAATGGACCACAGTTTGTGTCTGAAGAGTTCCGGAGGTTCTTAAAGAACAATGGTGTTAAGCATTACACATCTGCCCCATATCATCCAGCCACTAATGGATTGGCCGAGAGGTTTGTCCAAACATTCAAGAAGGCTATCAAGGCAATGTGTAATGAAGATATACCCCTACAACACAAGGTGGACAACTTCTTGTTTGCCTACCGGAATGCGACACATGCGGTTACCAACCAAGCTCCAGCCATGATGTCCTTCAATCGTAGACTACGATGCCGCTTGGATTTGGTTAAGCCAAACGTCCGAAGAGATGTGGAGAACAGGCAGTTTCAGAATATGAATGAAAGGCCGACCAGGAGTTTTAAGATAGGTCAACCAGTTTTGGCCCGGGACTACCGCACTGAGAAATGGCAGCCAGGAATGATTTGTACACGACAAGGACCTCTCATGTATACCGTGGACATTGGGGAGAGCATTGTAAGACGCCATGCTGACCAGATTCTAGAGTCACTGGAAAACGTCAACTCCACACCACGATCTGATACACCTGGTAATGAAATCGACGTTCCAATTGCAGCTACCGCAGAATCGGTAGTATTGGAAGCAGATGAACCAAACAACGACATTGATCCTCACTCAACATTGCCAGAAGAACCTGATACCCCAAAGAGGCGTTATCCAGACAGAATCAGGGAGCCTCCTCAAAGACTGAACTTATAATTGCTTAAACTTAACCAATGTATCTAGCAACAGTAATTGTGATTGTAATTAGTTATCATTTAGTTGTTAAATGAATGTTATGTACTGTTTATCTAAAAGGGGAGGAATTGTTGTGTATGTACCTTTAAGAGAATAACTGGTCTCAGACTGCAGTACCGGCAGTGACCACCCCTGTATAAAAGGCACTAATGAGCCTCTGTGTTTTTAGTTTCACTATTGACTTCCACCAGTAAAGACTTATTTTGTTCACTCCTGCTGTCCGTGTCTCAATTATTCACGGACGTAACAAACGGGAATTTAAAAAGTCAATGAGAAATGAGAAAGTAATAGAGCAGGATAGAGAGGGGGGGGAAATAATAACCAGAGTATGACAGGGAGGGACAGAATGTTTAAAAATAAGAGTGCAACAGAAAATGGGGCCAAAACAAGGAGAAATGGTAACAAGACAATGTTAAAAGCTCTATATCTGAATGCACGCAGCATTCGTAACAAGATAGATGAGTTGACGGCACTAATAGATACAAGTGGGTATGATCTGATCGCCATTACAGAGACACGGTTGCAAGGTGATCAGGGCTGGGAACTGAATATTCCAGGGTATTTGACAATTTGGAAGGATAGACAGAAAGGAAAGGGAGGTGGGTGGCTATGTTGGTAAAGGATGAGATCAGTGCAGTGGTGAGAAGTGATATTGGCTCAGAAGATCAAGATGTAGAATTGGTTTGGGTGGAGATAAAAAATAAGGGGAAAAAGTCTCTGGTGGGCGTAGTCTACAGGCCCCCAAACAATAGCAATACTGTTGGACAGGGTATAAATCAACAAATAATGGAGGCCTGTAAAAAAGGTACGGTAATAATCATGGGTGATTTTAATCTCCATATTGATTGGACAAATCAGATTGGCCATGGTAGCCTTGAGGAGGAGTTCATAGAGTGTATCCGGGATGGTTTCCTAGAACAGTATGTAATGGAACCAACCAGGGAGCAGGCTATCTTGGATCTGGTACTGTGTAATGAGACAGAATTAATAAATGATCTCATAGGAAAGGATCCTCTAGGAAAAAGTGATCATAGCATTGTTGAATTTCAAATTCAGTTGGAGGGTGAGAAAGTTGTATCTCAAACCAGTGTCCTGATCTTAAACAAAGGCAATTACAATAGCATGAGGGCAGAACTGGCTGAAGTGGACTGGAAAAATAAATTAAAGGGTAAGACAGTTGAAATGCAATGGCAGACATTTAAGGAGATATTTCATAACTCTCAACAAAAAAATATTCCAGTGAGAAAGAAAGATTTTAAGAGAAGGGAACACCATCCGTGGCTAACTAAGGGAGTAAAAGATGGTATCAAATTGAAAACGAAGGCATACAATGTTGCTAAGATTGGTGGGAGACCAGAGGATTGGGAAATTTTTTTAAGGATGATAAATAAATAATAAAGAAAGAGAATATGAATTATGAGAGTAAACTGGCAAGAAACATTAAAATAGATAGTAAGAGCTTCTACAGGTATATAAAAAGGAAGAGGGTAGCTAAAGTAAACATTAATCCCTTAGAGGATGAGACTGGGGAATTAATAATTATACACTGTCTTCACGGTAGAAGACATTAACAACATCCCAATAATGGATAATCAAGGGGCAACAGGGAGGGGGAACTAAAGACAATCACTATTATTGTATCTCCTTGTGTTCTTATTACTATATATATTACAGACACTTTTAGTTCATTTTAGTTAGTGCTTTTACTTAGCTGTTTTTCTTGCTTTGTTACAGTGCTGCCGCATGGTGCGGAGTGATACAAGATGTCCGACGCTGCACTGTGCACTGCCCGTGCACAGTGTACCACATAGCGATATAACTACACCATACCAAAGTAGTTCCATACCAAAGTAGTTCCATTTAACAATGTGATACTATAACAATGTAACATCCCTCTTTCTCAAAAAACGAAAACATGAAATTTAACAATTTAAATTAACAAATATTATATCTAAACTATTATTATCAACTACAAAGAATCGTGAGTTTTTTTATTCGTGATATCGCTCAGGTGGTTGGATGTTGTCCCTCCATCTTGTGGATTTGGTGGTGACCATTCCTCTCTGCGGTGTTTTGGTTTGTTCCGCTCTCGTTGTTGTTGCTGTCGCCTTTGGAGCTGGAGTGTGCATGCTCGTGGTTGTTTGATTTGTAGCGCTTGTTTCTGGTGTTGTACTGCTTGTGGTAGCTGGTGTTGTCAATGTTGCTGATGTTGTCTGCTGCTTATCCAGTTCAGGTGAAGGTCTGATGTGGAGTCTGTTCCGTCTGTATTGGTTACCAGGTTCAGTCTCTACGAAGTAGGATCTCGGAGTATCAGCTTTTCCAATGACCTTGGCTGGATTCCAGGTTTTCAACACTGGGTCTTGCACATGCACTGATTGTCCATTCAGCAATTCTGGTAGCGTCTTTGCATGTTTATCGTAATGTTTGCTTCCTACAATTTGTGCTTCTGCCAGCTTTTGTCTGAAGTCCTCCTGGTCCTGGGGAGGATGTATTTTTGCTGGTAGTGTAGTCTTAAACTTCCTCCCATTCAGCAATTCCGCAGGTGATTTCATGTCTGCTTTCAGTGGTGTTGATCTGAGTGATAGGAGGGCAAGGTCTTGGTCTTCCCCCATCTCACTACTTTTGATGAGAGTTCTCTTGACAGTCTGGATCTGTCTTTCGATGAACCCGTGTCCCCTTGGGAAATGTGGGGATGAGGTTACTATTTTGAACCCATACTTTTCTGCCAGAGCTCTGAATTCACTCGATGTGAACTGGGTTCCATTGTCACAGATTACCTTTTCCGGGATTCCTTGTTCAGCAAACAAGCTCTTTACAATCCTAGTGGTAGTTGTGGCTCTTAAGTCTTTCATCCTTCTCACAAAAGGAAACTTGGAATAGTAATCTGCCACTATGAGATACCATTCTTGATTGCGCATGAAGTGATCTGCCCCAACAGTGTGCCATGGTCTTGACGGTATTTCACTAGGTATCATCTCCTCTTTCTGTTGTGCATTTCTGTATTTCTGGCATATACCACATGCAGAGACCATCTGTTCGATATTTTTGTACATGCCTATCCAGTATACAGCTGATCTGGCTCTCGGCTTGCATTTCTCCATTCCCATGTGGCCTTCATGTATGAGATGGAGAAGTTGTGTCTGCATCGTCTTTGGCACGATGATCCTCGATCCAGCAAGGAGAATACTGTCTTCTACTGCAATATCGTCTTTAATCGTCCAGTATTGACGAATTGTCACCTGTACCTGCTGGATTCTCTCCGGCCACCCCTGTATTACTTGTGTGAGTAGTTGCAACTCCTCATCTTTGCTAGTCTCATCTCTGATTTGACTGAGCTTTGTAGGGGTAACATTCACTAGGTGGTGGATTTTTACTGTTAGGCCCTCCACCTCGTGTTTCTCATATGGTGACAATCGAGACAACGCATCTGCTAGCACCATTTCCTTTCCTGGCTTATATTTAAACGTGAAGTCATAGCTTTGGATCCTTAGAAGTAGTCTTTGCAGTCTTGCAGGCGCTTTGCACAGATTCTTCTTATAGATTTGTTCTAGTGGACGATGGTCACTCTCTATTGTAAATTGCCTGCCGTATAGGTATGTATGGAATTTCTCGCATCCGTACACTACTGCTAATCGTTCTCTTTCTATGTTGGCGTATCTCGTCTCGACTGACGTCAAGGCCTTTGATGCGGAAGCTATCGGCTTTCCTTCCTGCACCAGAGCTGCCCCTAGTCCTCTGGTAGAAGCGTCTACTTGCAGATTGACTGGTTTTCTTCTGACATAATGGGGCAGAAATTCCTCCCCAAACGCGTGAGTACGGAAGGGGTACTCACGCGTCTGGCCGGAGGAAATGCCGGTTTTCAGCATGCACAGCGCATGCGCTGAAAACCGGCATTTCCTCTCCTCCAGCCCAAGAGTTGAAGAGGCTAGCACGTGCGCTGTAGGGGGCAGCGCGTGCGTCTTGGATTTCCTCTGTTTTGGGGGATTTGCGCATGTGTAAAGGCCTCCGGTCTTTACGCTTGTAAAAAGCACACGTAAGTATTTATTTTTACAGGTAAGTGGTGTTTTAGTGTAATTTAGAATTTTTTTCCCCACGGGTTTATTATTTTAAAGAATCTACAATAAGGTAAGTTTAGTTTTAGACCCTTTTTATTAAAAATGTATTTTTTCAAAAAAAAATTATTGTTTAAATTATTTTTTTAAACTTATTTATACTTAATTTAATGATTGGGATGTTTTTTAAATTTTTATTTAAAGTTTAAATAGTGTTTTGGGCCCCCGTAGTTTTCATGAGTTTGACAGTCCCCTCCCCTGATTGGTTGTACAGTGCTCACCTGATCCCAGCCGGCACATCGCACTAACTACGCCGCTGGATCAGGTAAGCACTGCGCGCTGACATCTGAACCGGGCCTGTGACAGGAAATGCAAGCAGGCCCGGGCTTCAGATGTCAGTGCGCAGGGTGAGTGCAGATCGGGGGCTTGCACCCATGGGAAGCCCCCGACCCGAATTTTTGGCCCAATATGACAGACTTGTTTCTTTGCACAACAGTTCTTTAAGTTGTTTGAAATTCCTTTCGTGTGATTCAGACCACTGGTATTTGGCGTCTTCTTTCAATAGCTCTCTGAGATTTGTTGTATGTTCCGACATGTGTGGGATGAAAGAACTCATGTATTGGACCAAGCCGAGTTAACTCCTCAGCTCTTTCTTGTCTTTGGGTGGTTTCATTTCAACAATCGCCGCAATCTTCTCTGGATTTGGCTTGACTCCCTCTGGTGTATAAATCATACCGAAGAATTGGCATTCCTTGACTTTAACTATGCACTTATCTGCATTTAACTTGATGCCAGCCGTCCTGGTACTCTTCATGGCCTCATGTAGGTGCATGTCATGGTCTCTTTCATCTGCTCCATAGATCTGAATATCATCAGCTATTCCTATAGCTCCTTCACAGCCTCTGTATGTCTCGTCTATTTTCTGTTGAAAGATATCTTGACTGACCTTTAGCCCGAATGGTAGCCGCAGGAATTTGTAATGCCCAAATGGTGTGTTGAATGTTGTCAGTGTTGTTGATTCCTCATCCAACTTTACGTTCCAATATCCATTTCTGGCATCTAGTTTTGAGAAAACCTTGGCTCCTGCCAGTGATGGCGTAATCTCCTCTAACATTGGGGTGGGATAGTGGTCCCTCTTTATCGCCTGGTTTAGATCTTTGGGGTCCAAACATATTCTGAGACACCCGTTTGGCTTTTCTCGTACCACAATTGAGTTTACCCAGTCTGTGGGTTCAGTGACCTTTACGATCACTCCCTTTTCTTCCATCTCCTTTAGCTCTCTTTCAAGCTTTGTCTTCAGCTCGATGGGTACTTTTCGTGGAGCATGGATAACGGGCTTTACCTCTGGATTGATGGTGATGTGGTATTGGAAATCTCTGAAACATCCCACTGTATCATCGAAACATTCCGGATACATGTCTATCAAGTCTTTTTTACTCTTGATTTGTGGGCGGTTCTCCAGTGGGGTGTTGCTGTCTATCTTCAGTGGCATTTCCGTCAGCTCGTGATGCCCTGAGATCAATCTCAACTTCTCGGAGCTGTTTAATCTCAGGATCACTGGCCCCTCACTGTCGGTGACATAGAACATGCAGTTGATGTTCTTTCTTTTGTGTGTCCCTTTGATAAAGGTTATTCCGAGTTGTTTAATCTCACTCCCCCCGTATGCTGTCAGCGTGACATTACTTGCCTTTAAACAACCATTTTTTGGGTAGCCATCTTCTCTCAGGTTTTTGGGAAAGACCTGCTGGTACAGTCTCAATGGAAGAATGTTGCTCTGAGCCCCTGTGTCCAGCTTCAACTTTAAGTTGGTGGTTGCGGGCTGACCTTTGACCTTTTTTTTGATTTGGATGATGGTGTGCAATTCTCTCCTCGGAGTATTTTCCGCTCTGGACACCTCGTGAAGCTGTATCTTTATGGTTTCGATGTTTAGTGCATTGTCGTGATCATCATCATCATCCTGCTCATCCATGGCATGGATATTGTGTTTCTTTCTCTGGTTCTGCTGTCCGCCTTTGTTTTTGATGTATGTTCCTTCTTTCTTCGTTCTACACCTCTTTTCCCAGTGGTTTAGTTTGCCACATGCATTGCAGCTTGTTCCATATGCTGGACATTTCCTCTTGTCTGTGTAATCGTGCGGTCTTCCACAATTTCTGCACATGTTTCCCCCATTGTCATGTGCATGTCTTTGTGTGTTGTACTTTTCTCTCACTGCATCTACTCTGTTGTCCGTCTCAGAAGCCGTCCGCATGTCAGCCGTTTGAGAAATCAGCATTTTCATTTGCTGCTTCAAGGCTTCATGAGCTCTCGCAGTATCTATAGCCTCTGTAACTCCGAGCTTTTCTTTTCCTATCAGGGCTTTTTGTACCTCTACATGCGCTGAACCCCATATTAGCTGGTCCACAAGCCTTTCCTCCATTTCCTTAAATTTACACTTGCTGGCTTCATTTCTCAGCCTTGTCAGGAAATTGTCAGCTGTTTCACCAGGTTCCTGTCTTAGACTCTGGAATTTGTATCTGTGTATACGGTGATTGGATTTAGGCTCCAGATGGTTGCTGAATTTGTCAAAAATTGTCGCAGGGTTTTCCTTTTCCTCTTCAGTCAAACTCCAGCTATTATACAAATCTAGACCTTTTTCTCCTGTCCACAACAGAATGTAACTAACCTTTTCCTCGTTGGTAATACCCTTCAGGAAGCTTTTGAATGTAAGCTCACATTTCTGTTTGAACTTGCGGAATGCTTCTACTATATCGTCGGCTTCCCAGTTCATGAGGGGTTGCATTTGCACAGTCAGTGCAGTGGCAGCCATCATTTTAATTTCCCGTACGATTCACTTTCAATCACCTCAGGCACCGGCACTCACAATCTGCTCATAAAATCACT
Source organism: Somniosus microcephalus (assembly GCF_052327205.1). Classification (NCBI taxonomy): domain Eukaryota; kingdom Metazoa; phylum Chordata; class Chondrichthyes; order Squaliformes; family Somniosidae; genus Somniosus; species Somniosus microcephalus. The sequence goes on along the minus strand of NC_140992.1, from coordinate 259,253,673 downwards.
TTTTGTCTTATTTGTAGTTCGTATAGCACAATTTTGTACTCACTTATACCGCTGCCACCATGTTGTGTCTCCTTGTGTTCTTATACTATATATATTACAGACACTTTTAGTTCATTTTAGTTGGTGCTTTTACTTAGCTGTTTTTCTTGCTTTGTTACAGTGCTGCTGCATGGTGTGGAGTGATACAAGATGTCCGACGCTGCACTGTGCACTGCCCGTGCACAGTGTGCCACATAGCGATATAACTACACCATACCAAAGTAGTTCCATACCAAAGTAGTTCCATTTAACAATGTGATACTATAACAATATAACAACTATCACTAAGGAAATAGTACTTGGTAAAATAATGGGACTAAAAGATGACAAGTCCCCTGGACCAGGTGGCTTGCATCCCAGGGTCTTAAAAGAAGTGGCTGCAGAGATAGTGGATGCATTGGTTGCAATATACCAAAATTCCCTGGACTCTGGAGAGGCCCCAGTGGATTGGAAAACCACAAACGTAACACCCCTATTTAAGAAAGGAGGGAGACAGGAAACTATAGACCAGTTAGCCTAACATCTGTCGTTGGGAAAATGCTGGAGTCCTTCATTAAGGAAGCAGTAGCAGGGCATTTGGAAAATCATAATGTAGTCAGGCAGAGTCAGCATGGTTTTATGAAAGGGAAATCATGTTTAACAAATTTGCTGGAGTTCTTTGAGGAGGTAACGAGCAGGGGTACAAAGGTAAACCAGTGGATGTAGTGTATTTGGATTTCCAGAAGGCATTCAATAAGGTGCCACATAAAATGTTACTGCATAAGATAAGAGCTCACGGAATTGGGGGCAATATATTAGCATGGATAGAGAATTGGCTAACTAACAGAAAGCAGAGAGTTGGGATAAATCGGTCATTTTCCGGTTGGCAAACGGTAACTAGTGAGGTGCCACAGGGATCGATGCTGGGGCCTCAACTATTTACAATCTATATTCATGATTTGGATGTAGCCAAGTTTGCGGATGATACAAAGATGGGTGGGAAAGCAAGTTGTGCAGAGGACTCAAAGAATCTGCAAAGGGATATAGACAGGCTAAGTGAGTGGGCAAACATTTGGCAGATGGAATATATTGTGGGAAGAGATTACAAAATGCTACAGTTCAGAGGGACCTGGGGTCTTTGTGCATGAAACACAAAAAGTTAGCATGCAGGTACAGCAAGTAATCAAAAAGGCAATGGCATGTTGGCTTTTATTTCAAGGGGGTTGGAGTATAAAAGCAGGGAAGTCCTGCTACCACTGTATAGGGTATTGGTGAGACCACACCTTGAGTATTGCATACAGTTTTGGTCTCCTTATTTAAGGAAGGATATACTTGCATGGAGGCAGTTCAGAGACGATTCACTAGGTTAATTCCAGAGATGAGGGGGTTGACTTATGAGGAAAGGTTGAGCAGGCTGGGCCTATACTCATTGGAATTTAGAAGAATGAGAGGTGATCTTATTGAAACATATAAGATACTGAAGGGGCTCGACAAGGTAGATGCAGAGAGGATGTTTCTCCTCGTGGGGAAATTTAGAACTCGGGGGCATAGTTTCAGAATAAAGGGTCGCCCTTTTAGAACTGAGATGAGGAGGGATTTCTCCTCTCAGAGGGTCGTAAATCTGTGGAATTCTCTGCCGCAGAGAGCTGTGGAGGCTGGGTCATTGAATACATTTAAGGTGGAGAAAGACAGATTTTTGCAAGATAAGGGAGTGAAGGGTTATGGGGAACGGGCAGGGAAGTGGATTTAAGCCCAAGATCAGCCATGTTCTTACTGAATGGCGGAGCAGGCTCAAGGGGCCAAGTGGCCTATTGCTGCTCCTATTTCTTATGTTCTTATGTAAGATGTCCTGATACCTTAAATGGTCAGGCAGCATCTGTGGAGAGAGAAACAGAGTTAGCATTTCAGGTCGATGACCTTTCGTCAGAACTGGAAAAAGTTCGAGATGTAACTGGTTTTAAGCAAGTACAGGGGCAGGGAAAGGGGGGAGGGAGGAAAGAACAAAAGGGAAGGTCTGTGATAGGTTGGAAGGCAGGAGAGATTAAATGACAAAATGGATGATGGCGCAAGATAAAAGGAGATGGTAATGGAACAAGTAAAGAAACAAAAGATGGGTCTAGAGGAGCTGTAAATGGGAATAATCACCAACAGCTGCCGTCCAAAAAAATGTGGGCAGAGGTTAGGATCTGAAATTGTTGAACTCAATGTTGAGTCCGGAAGCATTTTCTGTTTCTATTTCAGATTTCCAGCATCCGCAGTATTTTGCTTTTGCCCTGATACCTTAATGGATCTGACGTAAGAAAACTACCAGGCACTTGGTCAGTGTATTAAACAAGGCATTAATCGACTGTTTCACAACATGGAAGTCTAGTTATCCTTCAATAGTTCCTGTTTACAAAATGTCCCTGAGCAAGCTAGGCCCATGCCCGAGTATTTATACTCTCCCTGGACAGCGCCACCAGCAGGCCGCCCAGTATATTTCATAAGTCCTTTCTACATGAATGGCACGATTTATGTCATTCTTCCCGCCTGAAAGATTGGAAGTCCGGCGGCTTCTTTCTACTGAACTAGTCGGACTAAGAATAGACACAGCCGTTTGGATCTCCATCAGTGGCCGGAAGGCACGTCTCCTCGGACCGTGTTTTGGTCCCTGGGTCGCTTAGTTCACACCAGTGGGCTGGCAGAGTCCGTGTCGCCTTGATCGACCTGAGGGGGACTGGGGAGATCGTGGCTCCGGGTGCGGGCCCCACAGGCGCAGAGCTGGCTTCACCCTGCCCAGTAGTCGATGACTGACCGGCGTCCTGGCTTCGGGTGGCCATCCCGCGGGGAGCGTTCTGTTCCCCGGGTTGATCCGGTGGAATAGCCGAACGTCCCGGGTAGGGCGTCATCCTCAGAGGAGCGCAGGGTATCGGCATAATTGACACGGGTCCCACCATCGATTGGGTCCGTGTGACCGGTTGGGCAGGGAGCCAGATCCCGGAGTGACACTGCGGATTCCCGGCCATCAGGGTACCGCACGTATGCGTACGTGGGATTGACATCCGTCAATTCCACTTCGTCGATGAGGGGATCACTCTTAGAGGATCAGACGAATCTTCGGAGCAGCACAGGGCCAGGAGCTGCCAACCATGATGGTAGGGATATCCCATGAGTGGAGCGACGCTGGAACCTGAAGAATCGTTCGTGAGGAGTAGCGTTGGTGGATGTAGAAAGAAGAGACCTGATGGAATGCAATGCGTCAGGGAGCATAGTTTCCCACTACTGGTCTGATAGGTTGTGTGACCTCAGTGCAAGATGAACAGCGTTCCAAATGATAGTGTTGTTTCTCTCAACCTGTCGGTTTCTAATAGGATGATATGGTGTCGTTCTACTTGTGGCGATTCCCCGTTGGGAAAGATAACTTTTGAGTTCGCTTGACATGAAGGAGGGACCCCGATCAGAGTGGATGAAATTGGTCATACCACAAAGGGAAAAGGCCCGATCGAGGCATTTGATCACTGTGGAAGTAAGCATATTGGGACAGGGGAAAGCAAAGGGAAAGCGTGAATATTCGTCCACCATAGTAAGCAAGTAGGTGTTTCGCGTTGAGGAAGGCAGTGGCCCTTTAAAGTCAATGCTGAGTTGCTGCACAGGCTGTGTAGCATGTATAAGTGAGCCATCCGACGGACGGAAGAATTGTGGTTTTAATTCCGCGCAAATTCTACAAGTGGAGCATGTTTTTCTCACGTCTTCCGTAGAAAATGGGAGATTTTTAGATCGCACAAAGTGTAACATATGGGTAACGCCAGGATGGCATATGGCAGTATGAAGATCCGCAAGAGTCGAAGTTGACCTGGAAGAGCAGAATGCACGCGTGAGGGTATCCGGGGCCATATTCTCTTTGCCGGGTCGATAATGTATGGTGTAGCCAAAGGCAGCCAATTCCATCCTTCAGAACTGTAATTTGTTATTCTTGATCTTAGTGTGTTTCTGGTTATCCAGCATAAAGGCCACGGAGCACTGATCGGTTATAAGTGTGAAATGGCGACAAGCGAGAAAATGACTCCATTTATGTACTGCTTTGATGATAGCCATAGCCTCCTTCTCGATAGGAGGATAATGGAGCTCGCTACCCTGCAAAGTTCTGGACAGAAATGCAACGGGTCGACCACCTTGATTCAAGGTAGCCAAGATCGTCACATCCGATGCGTCGCACTCGAACACGAAAGGGAGATTTTCATCGATGGAACGAAGCGTGGCTTTTTCCAGTTGTTGCTTGAGGAGGTCGAAAGCTGAAATAGCTGTTGACTTCAACGGAAATGACTTCGCGTGAAGCAGGGGCTGGATCTTGTCGGAAAAGTGGGGTATCCACTTTGCATAATAGGCGAACATGCCGAGGGCCCGATGAAGAGAGCCGAGATTCGTAGGAGGAGGGAGCTCCTGAAGTGGATGAAGTCGCTCCGGATCCGGTTTGATGACACCATTGCCCACCCAGTAGCCAAGGATGTTGACGGATGGTACTGATTCCACAGATTTGGACTCATTTAAGGTTAAGTTGCGACGACGGAGAACGTCAAGAAATTTCTGGAGGTAGGCATCGTGCTCCTTCTGGTCATGACCAGCAATGGTGATATTATCCAGATATGGAAAAGTGTCCGTTAAGTTCTCCTGTTTGACTAGGCTATCCATTGCCCATTGGAAGATGGCCACCCCATTGGTAACCCCAAATGGAAGGCGACGAAACTTGTAAAGTGTAGCCATTGAGAATAAGGTCGACAAGACAAAAGCTGGAAGAGTTGGTCAGTGTCGTCAGAGCCATTGCAATTTCCCTGTCCGAGGGGTAAATATGCAGTTTTAACTTACTGACAGCCTGCTCACTGATGAAGCTGTCAGTGCTGCATGAGTCGATTAGTGCATTCAAAATGTGTCCATTTACCGAAACCTTCGTGGCCACATGGGACAGGCTTTGGGGAAAAACAGCTGTGATTGGAGGAGGAGCAGTTTTACCCTTGACAGTTGTAACCTTAGTACAGTAGTGGCTCTTGGGGGAGGAGCAGTTTTATAGATAGCAATTCCATTAATAGAGCAATAGAAAGGAGACGCAATAAAGGAATCACGAATTAACTCCTCCTGGTACTGTTCAGCTGAGACAGCTTTGAGATTACAATCCTTGCTGAGCCTGCGAAGCTTTTGAAGGAATTTGTCAAGTGATACCCCAGGTTGTTGTTGAGTTGTGGCCAGTAGATGCTGAGCAAAAATTTTGTTTGGGGCCTTAACATATAGTTGCTGTAGTATTTGGATAGAGGAGTCATAGTCTACACAGTCTTCGATATATTCAAACACATGAGTGGATACATAATTGGCAAGTATCTCTAACTTATCAGGAACATTCTCACCACACACCCTGAGGAAGTTGCTGAAGGTACGATACCAGTGTTTCCATACCTTAGCTGTTGTAGGTGAATTCGGATCCAGGTCAAGATGGGCGGGTCGGAGTAGTTTCTCCATGATGGATTGATTACTAGCTCTGGTTCCCTTCTACCGTTTGAGTCATAGCCATCTGTTCCCAAAACTATTCAGAGCGTGGAGCAGCAAACAGTCGATTAAATTGACGTAAGAAAACTACTAGGCACTTGGTCAGAGTATTAAACAAGGCTTTAATCGACTGTTTCACAACATGGAAGTCTAGTTATCTTTCACTAGTTCCTGTTTACAAAATGCCCCTGAGCAAGCTGGGCCAGTGCCCGAGTATTTATACTCTCCCTGGACAGCGCCACCAGCAGGCCGCCCAGTATATTTCATAAGTCCTTTCTACATGAATGGCATGATTTATGTCTGGACCTATGTGGACAATGTTCAATTTTCATTTGAGAACACACAAAGCCCCAATTAGGAGTTAGATTACATTTTTGAAAATTAATAAATGATCTTTGGAAATATATCTCAGGTCTTGATAGATTCCTTCAGCTTTTCTCAGAAGCCAGTCATCTAAATATGGTCAGACTCGAACTCAGTGCACCCAAAAGAAAAAGGTGCCAACAACTGAGAGATAGTTTTGAATAACTGTTGATAAGCTGAAGGGTGTACTTTGTACTGTAGTGAAGCAATTTTCTGTTGACTGCAAAACCTAAAAAGATATATGGTCTTGTTTTCATGGCCAACAACTGCAAGCTATTTAGTGACCCAAATGTATTTTGTATTTCCTCAGCAGTATCAATATTTAACATTACCTTTGCAACCAGAGAATGAAAATGGGTGATTGTGATTTTCTGACAAGAATAGGAAAATGTGTCTTGGAGATAAAAAGACAGAGATCAATCTGCTACTTATGCGGCATTGATGATAATGTCCAGATAAGCCACCTTGAATTTATTCTTATGGACATGTTTGCTTAAACACCTCTGCTTAACAGTGTCATGAAAGCCCCCAGACATCTTTGGTATCAGAATACATTAAGAACGGAAACCCCTCCTCACAAACTGGCAGTGTATGTATTAAATAACTTTTGATAGCAATAAAATAATTACTACAGTTAATTACGCTTCATCTTCAGAATGTGCAGATGGGTATTGTGAATTTATAATTACTAGAAGAAACCTATTATTGAAGGGGGTGGGGGGATGCGGGGGGTGAACATAACGGGCCAGAAATTCGGGTCGGAGGCTTCCTGCGGGTGCAAGCCCCCGACCTGCACTTAACTTGCGCGCCGGCTGTTGTGCTGTGGGCCCGCATGGGATTCCGATCCTGGGCCTGCTCCAGCTGCCGGCGCGCAGTGCTTGCGTATCCCAGGGGCGCAGTTAGTTCGAAGCGTCCCCTGGGATCACGTGGGCCATGGAGAGCCAATGGTAGCAGGGAATCTCTATTCATAGATTTGACAGGAAGAGCTTTCAAATCTATGAATAAAGTTCGGCCCCAAAACATAACTAAAACTTCAAATAATTTTTTTTTTAAACATCACATTTTTAAAATACAGGAAACTTTGTGTTATCCGGCACCGACGGGACCGAGCTGCTGCCGTTCCCTCAAAACTGCCGTACACTCCAGAGCTAATGTTGAAACATACGGAGATTTTCATCTCCGTACGAATCAACAAACCCTGTTGCTTAGCAACAACCTCTAAACAGTCAGCAAGCGTCTCTGTAGCGTCTCTAGCTAAAGCTGTTGCTTAGCTACAGACGTTGCAGAGCTTGACTGTTCAAAAAAAGAAAAGAAACGAAAAGAATAAAAAACGGTTCCTGATTTTTGCCGGTGGCTCCAGCTTGCCGGACGGCTCGCCTCGCCTCCGGATAACACAAAGTTTCCTGTAACTATAAATTACATAAAATAACTATTTTAAACAATAATTTAAATTTTTGAAAAAATTAATTACAGTTTTTAATGGGGCTAAAAATAAACTTACCTTTCTTTAAAGTATTTAAAAATAATAAACCTGTGGAAAAAATGTTTTAATTTTACTTAATTCACCACTTACCTTGTTAAAAGCAGGCCTTGCGACTGCTTTTTAGAAGCATAACTGCTGGAGACTTACCCTCCCGGAGAAACCTGTAAAAAAAACGGAAGTTCCAGGTATACGCGCTGCCTCTCCGGCGCACGCATTCGACCTGTGAACCCCTTCCTTGAAGGGAATGGAACAGTGCATGCACGAAACCGGCACTTTCATTGGCCCTACGCGTGAGTACCCAGCGCGTACTCACCCATGTGGACCCGAATTTCTGGCCCCATCTTAAGACATGGGATGTGATTCTCCCCATCAATGTACTTACCACAGATCTATTTGGTGAAAGCATCGTTGCCGCCAAAATCATTTCCTACTTAATGGTCATAAGCATATGTTTAAATATGAGCAAATACGCTGTGCATCTTTCTACACCATCATCACCATGTTCTTTGTCTGTTACCAGGGGAAACGCTGGGACCAGTGAGGAATATTTATGTCTATGGGGTTAAAAAAAGTCTTTAATTTGAAAAAAAAAATCTGTGACATGTCATGTCAGCTAAAGTTCTAGCCATTGATCAAAGCAAAATCAAAGCAGTAGATCAGTAATATGTGCCAACTCCCTCCCCACTGATCAACTAGTCTCTTCGTTCTGCTGCAGCAATAGCTGCCCATCAGAAGTACGCAAAAACTGGTAAGAATACACACACAGGCAGCATCTAAAATTACTTAAATACTGTTGCCAGTAACATTGCACAAATACAACCGCCCAGGAGGAAAATATGCCTGTTTGTGTAGAATCTAACGTAATAGCTGGTACATTCTTTAATGAAGGGTGTTCTGCAGTGTGCCGAATGTTTTGTTTATAGTGGTGCATCGGGAGAGAGATTGTAACTGCTCGCAAATAAAGTGAATTTGGAAAACCATCACCATCAGGTGATCTTGTTCTAGAGCAATGTCCAGTCTCTTGCCAAGAATTGGTAAAACAGCTGCTTCTGAAGGAGAGCCTCAAAAGGAAGAGGCATGAAAACCCTTCTTAAACATTCCAGATTAGCCTTCTCCCATTTAGGGGGTTGGTTAGTCATTGCTTGGGCCAAACAATTAACTGTTTCAAAGAGTTAGACAGTTTCTTTCAACCTGGGGGCATAAAGCTGGACATTGCATTGGAGATGGGCGTAAACATCCTGCAGAATTCTGTGCTGAGCACTGAAGAGTTGAAGATGAATGGATAGCTGAGTTCACCTGAAGCTAGGATTTTTTATTCTCATTTCTCTCATCATGGACACACTGAACATGACCCTAAAAGGTTACTCTTATTGTGCTATTAAATTAATGGTTTTTAATCTTGGCAATAATCTGTTTTACAGATGTTATATGAAAGAGAAAGGGCGTATTTCGAAACCTGAAAAAATGTCACGAGTACTCAAAAGGATATAAGGATGAAGGAAGTGGAAGTCATTTGGTTTAGGATAAAAAAAACTCTTGGAGGGACAGGCATCCTTGTGATCCAGCTGGATGACGAATAGCATTGTTAAAGCAGAGACTGTAATTTCCCATTGTAAAATCACTTCTCGGAAGCAAACCAACTTTAATTCAGATTTTATAACAAATTGTTACGGACATCCCACCTTCCAACAAGCATCTTTTTATTTCAGTTTTGCCATGATTTACATGAAGCTTTGTATTTGGCTAGGCAAATGACAACTAATGAAGGCCCTTAGATTTCCAAAGTGTTAACTTTCAATATAACGTCGCTTTTAGAATGTGGATAACCGCACTAACTAACCCGTCCGCTGGATGAGACGTTAAACCGAGGCCCCGTCTGCCCTCTCAGGTGGACGTAAATGATCCTGCGGCACCAATGTTCCCGTGAAGCTGCGTGGCCTCGCGGCGGTCTGGAGCTCCCGCGCAGCCAGCTCACTGGCTTCTAAATGGAACAACCGCGCATGTGCAGAAATGTGAATGAGTCGCGCAGCCTGTTAAAGGGGCTGTGCACCCAAAAAAAATAATTAGAGGGAACATTGCATGGCACTATTTCGAAGAAGAGCAGGGGAATTCTCCCCAGTGACCTGGCCAATATTTATTCCTCAATCAACATCACAAAAACAGATTATCTGGTCTTTATCACATTGCTGCTTGTTCGAGCTTGCTGTGTGCAAATTGCCTGCTGTATTCCCCTGCCTAACAACAGTGACTACTCTTCAAAAAGTACTTCATTGGCTGTAAAGCACTTTGGGATGTCATGATGTCATGAAAGGCACTATATGAATTCAAGTCTTTTTAACTAGTGACTTATATGAAAAGAAATCTCTATTGGTAAACACTGTGGACCCAAAATTGCATGAAGCACAACCCCAACAGATACACCAAGAGCGTGCCTGCTGCTGCCCCACAGAACGGACCCCCACTAGAGTATGCAGTATCAACGGGCGGGCACCTTATTTTATGGGAGCGTCACACTGAGGTCAGGGAAGTGGGAACTCTTAGGGTAGGGAATCCCCAGTCCCAGCCCTGGCCCACTTGCGCCATTGGCTTTGTAAGGGATGGGCCAGGGCTGTGGAGGGAGTGCGCCAGAAGGGCTGAACTATGGTGACCCCAATTACACCATGTTTAATTTTGTTCGTGCAGTTGTACAGAAAGCTACGTTTATTTTAAAGAACATTTATGCACAAAAGTAAATCCTATCACAAATATCTATTCTGATATGCTTACTCACCTTGCCCAAATGCTACTCCTTTACAAAACGTATGATTTGTATGATTCATTTCATTTGTACAACAGATGGAAAAAAAAATTGTCACTCATTCACGATGACTCTTCTAGCAAGGCTTTGTATTCATATGCACTTTCTATAAATACTGATTGCGTCTGATTGACATTTTAATAATCTTAGATATTAAGGTGGAAAAATCTGGTTGCTTTGTGCCTCCGCAAAGCCCCTAGTGCCTGGGCACGGCGCTGCTAACACCGCCCACGAAATTCAGCGGGAAGTTAGCGGCGGCGGTAGCCGGTAGCGCCCTGTGGCTCTGCGCCTCCAGCGATGACGTCATCACCATGCGCAGCGCCCCGCTCGCGCCCTGGCCACAAACTTCAGTAGTGCCCCCTGACCTACTGTTGGTCGATATATTCGGCATGGTCAGGGTGGCCTTTTTGTGGCCGCGTTGGTGCAAATTATAGGGCAGGTGTGGGGCGGCCATTTGTTTTGGGCCGCCTGCCAGCACCTGCCCCCTTTTGCTTCCTCATGTGGGGTGCCGGCTGTGATCGGTCAGCCCGGCACTCCTCTTGTTTTCCCGGCACCCCGCTCCCTGGTGGTCCAGCAGGGCCCCGGTGCGCACTGTGCCTGTAGTACCATGGCGTTACGTACCGATGCGTGTGGCGCTGTTGCACGTAGCACCGCGATATTGAACAGTAGCACCCCAGGAAGGAGGGGGAGCGCTTTCAGTAGCCCCGCCTCCTGCTTGGGGCGCTACCACTCAATTTACGGCATAGGGGCACTAACCTTTTTGAGGCGCTAAAAGTAGTGCCCTGGCGAAGTTAACACCTCAAAGGGGGTGCAACCGAATTTTTCCACCAAAATATGTTATAACAGTAAATAATGCATGTTTTACTTTTTTTAAATGTATTCACTTTTTAGTTAATTTATCAAAGAGCTTTCAAGTATTATGTATAACTGCAATCTGCGATGACAGATGGTCATAATCTGGTTTCAATAAAAAAATGAATTTATGATTATGGATGGCATTCAAGATCTGTTTGTATTAAGTTTCCTCTGATATTAAAATATTGCTGATGTGTTCAAATCCACCACAAAGCACACCTTCCTGTTCCTAATTACAAAAAATAGCTTTGCCAAAACAAGTGAAAACGTCAGAGCAAGAAAAAATTTGTTAAGTTATATCTTGGAGCACTGAAGAAGCATAAGAGTATTGTCACATGCACTCGAATGCTAAAACAATAAAGCAAGTTCTAAACAAAACTGTGATTGTTTGATACTGGGCTTTGTTTCTTATAACAAGGTAATTAAATATCGAACTACAATCTGAGAACTAGACGACTTCTCTAACAGGATAACAACAAACATCTTAAGTCGGGATTCAAAAAAAGCACCAAACTCCTTAGGTGAAACTACTTTTTTGTGGAATGGCCCCGATTTTAACTCCAGGTGGATTCCCCGCTCAGGCTCGAGTTAAAATTACAGTCAGGTCTTAACGATGTCACCGGGCCGCAACATGCACCTGTAAAGAAGGACCCTGTTGGCTCGGGGCACGTGTCCTTGCTGCCTGCTCAGGAGAGCAGGTTAAAATTGCAGATGCTGCGATCATAGCGGCTTTCGGACAGGTAAGGGCCAGGGCGATTTTAACTGTCCACCCGTCAGGTTTCAGCTGAGCAAAGAGGGTTAAAATCGCCCAACAGACAGAATGGGCTGGATTTTATCAATGGAGGCGAGTAGGAGGCAGGACACCCACTTTTGGGGTTGTAGTCCCGCCTCCATTGAGTTGTGGCCAACCACTCGATTTTCCCTTGATTGACATTGTTGAGCCCACCCAGCGGGCTCAGCAGGCCAATTAAGGGCCACCCGACAACAGGTGACGTCATAGATTGACATTTCGGGCTGGATTTTCATTGGGCCATGGAGTCAGGATTGGAGGCGTGTGGAGGTTTAAAATCCCGAAATCGGGGGTCCCGACCCCATCCTGCCCCCAACCCGCCTCCATGCCAGTTTCAAAGGAGGCGGGTACCCACCCCGCACTGGGACCTGTCTCCCCAAGGAGTGAAGGGGATTAGTGCCAATTAACTGCCTGTTAACAGGTAGTTAACAGGCAGTTTTTAGCCTAATCCCTATTTTCACTGTTGAAGTGTGGGATTCCCGACGGCTCCAAACCACGCCAAGTTAGCAAGGCAGGCTGTCCGGATGAAGGGCTTGGAGGGGTCAAGATGTCCGGTGTTCAGGTGAGTGATGGGTGCATGAGTGCAAAGGTAAGTGTGTTTGGTCTGTGTAAAGTGTTTAATGAAGTTCTACTAACCTTTACTTACCTTTACAGCCTTCCATCCTTCAGGTCTCGGGAGTCCCGCATCTCACCGGCACAGAAAGCAGAATGGCCGCCAGCTGTCAAAATCTGCAGCCTCTGCTTTCTGTTCCGGGGAGATCTCTAAATCATCCTGAGAGGAAGGAATTAACCTGGAGTACAGATTGTCAGTGTTTGACAGCTTCAAACAGCTGTGAAACGCTGATATTTCATCTGTCAAAAGGTCCTGACAGATGAAATTTCAATCTGTGACATCACCTGTTGCCGGGTGGCCCTTAATTGGCCTGCTGAGCCCGCTGGGCGGGCACAACAAGGTCAATCAAGTCTAAATCACGTGGGTTGGCTAGAACTCAATGGAGGCGGGACTACAACCCCAAATGTTGTAGACCCGCCTCCTACCCACCTCCTCAATGAAAATCCAGCCCTTCATCTGTCAAGAGCTTTTGACAGATAAAATATCAGCGTTTGACAGCTCTTTGAAGCTGTCAAACACTGACAATCTGTACTCCAAGTTAATTCCTTCCTCTCAGGCTGATTTAGAGATCTCTCCAGAACAGAAAGCAGAGGCTGCAACTTTTGACAGCTCGCGGCCATTCTGCTTTCTGTGCCGGTGCGATGAAGGACTCCCGAGACCTGAAGGAAGGAAGCCTGCATTAGTAAGTAAAGGTAAGTAAAACTTATTTAAACACTTTACACACACCAAACACACTTACCTCTGCACTCATGCACCCATCACTCACCTGAACACCGGACTTCTCGAACCCTCCAAGTCCTTCAGCCCGACGGTCCGCCTCACTAACGGCATGGTTTGGAGCCGTCGGGAATCCCACACTTCAGGGCTAAAAATAGGGATTAGGCTAAAAACTGCCTGTTAACTACCTGTTAACAGGCAGTTAATTGGCACTAATCCCCTTCCCGCCTCGGGGAGGCGGCTCCCAGCACAGGTCGGGTATCCACCTCCTGGGAAACGGGTATGGAGGCGGGTTGGGGGCGGGATGGGTTCGTGCCCCCCGATTTTGTGATTTTAACACCCCACACGCCTCCAATCCCACCTCCACGGCTCTGGGAAATTCTAGCCCCATATGTTCCTCTCAGCCACTGACAAAACTTTCCTTCCAATGTGAACTTGCACTTTGACACTTAAGAATTTTTTTTTAAGTCCACGATAAAAGCATCTAACATGAAAAGCTTTGGATAACTGCCACTTTTCAAATGTCTTCTACATTTCTTTTACCACAATTATACAGTGCAATTAGGCAGCAGATGTAGTGCAAAAAGTCAAATGCCAAAAATTGTTTTTTCCGAAAACTGTCCAGAGACTCCAGAATGACAACCAATATGGTCTGTAAGCAAAGAACAACACCGGAGCTCAAAACTACATTAAGCACAAGTATTGCGCACATTGTCCAAATCTTTCCATTCTGCCAGCGCATTTCACACCTAATCTAGAGCCGTCTTTTGTCTCCACTAGTCCTATCACCATCTCATCTGGTTTTGAATACCTCTTAATGTCTCTTTACTTCTCTTTTGTTCTTTCATCCCCATTTCCCGGCCCCCAAACTGGCCTTTTAATCTGTTTCATTTCCTGTGTTTTTTCAGTCCTGACGAAGGGTTTCGACCTGAAACGTTGACTCTATTTCTCTCTCCACGGATGTTGCCTGGCCTGCTGAGTTTTTCCAGCATTTTCTGTTGTTATTTCAAATCTTTCTTAATACTTTCAGTGTTAGTTTTCTGTTATTGAGGTTTTGGAGTTCAATTGTGTGCCAAGTACATTTTTTGAAAGAAGCAACATTGTGCTCTTAGGAAACCTGAGCGAATGGATATAAAATCCATGTGCTGTTGAACCCAGCCGAATCCACTGGCTGGAGAACTCTTGCGGGGTTAGGGAAAGGTCACCTCATTTAAACAACCTGGCCGGTCGCCTGCAGCACTGAAGATTTTAAAATTCTCAACCTTGTGTTCAAATCCCTCCATGGCTGCACCCCTCCCTATCTCTGTAACCTCCTCCAGCTCGACAACCCACTGAGTTTCTGCACTCCTCCAATTCTGGCCTCTTGCACATCCCTGATTTTCATCGCTCCACCATTGGCGGTCATGCTTTCTGCTGCCTCGGGCCCTAAGCTCTAGAATTCCCTCCCTAAACATCTCTGCCCCGCTACCCCTCTCTCCCCCTTTAGGTCGCTCCTTAAAACCTATCTTTGACCAAGCACTTGTCCTCATATCTCTTTATGTGGCTCGGTGTCAAATTTTGTCTGATAACACTCCTGTGAAGCACCTTGTGACATTAAAGGCACTATACAAATGCAAGTTGTTGTTGTAATGCATCTCGCAGTGTCACCCTGAAAGAATATACAACATGCCCTTTTTATAAGGAGGTTATAAATACTGGCATAATTTTGAAAATCTTTGTGTTTCCAGGCCATAAACCAGGTCTGGACCCCTGGGTAGGCCCCACTTTCACTGACCAGCAAGCTGGAATTCTTCCTGTCACTTGACATGCTGGTCTGTGCTCTTCTGCCAGGCCGGGGCAAGGAAACCCTCACCTGGTAATCCCTCCTTGCCTGTTACCCCCCTGTCTCGGGGCCCATATTTGGAGTGGACAGAGGTTCCACCACAAACAAATAACCCTGGAAACTGGCAGGAAGGCTAGACCCAGCTTTCCATGGCTAAAATGGTGGCCATTCCTCTGGACAACCAATGGCATAATAGCAGAAGTGCGCTTGAGCGGTTGCAGAATTTTGGACCCAATCAATTTTTTTTAGTGAATTCTATTCGTCATAAAACACAATTTTTTGGGTACTAAGGGAATCAAGTGATATGGGGCTAGCGCAGGAAGGTGGAGCTGAGATAGAAGATCAGCCATGATCTTATTGAATGGCGGAGCAGGCTCGAGGGGCCAAGTGGCCTCCTCCTGCTCCTATTTCTTATGTTCTTATCTTAATGAAATACATTTGCAAAATATAACAGCTGATTCCTACCAATACTCGCAATTGAGAACCTCGAACAAACTATTTTCTTCATATTGGCAAAGATAGCAAATTTGTGCACCATTTGTGTTAGAAATTGACTACTGAAAATATTTTTGTCATTCTATGTTGCATTATATGCTAATTTATCACAGCATCAGTATTAGGACTTTTGTGCAATTGTCCCCTCTGCTCTAAATTACTACACAAAAATTCTACAGACCCTATACTTTAATGGTTTGTAATGCCCAAGTTCATACCAGACCCATTAGCATTGTAAAAATATAAACAGCACCTCCAGCCAGGCAACCTCTACCCTCAAGGTGGCCAAAAAGGTCAACTCCAAGTTTCCCTCCAAGTCACACACCACCCTGGATATACATCACCGTTCCAACATTGTTGCTGGAGCAGAATCCTGTAATTCCCCATCTAACACCATTATGGGAGCGTGGTTCAAGAGGGCCTATCAGCAGCATCTCAGGGCAATTAGGGATGGGCAATTATTGCAGCCTTGCCAACACTGCCCATATCCCATGAACAAATAGAAAAAAATTGTAGCATCAATATGAAGAGCTGTTAATAGAGGCAGAATCCCCATCTCAATTCCACATTTGTGAGCCATAAAGGAAATGAAATAGAGGGGGGCATCCTCTCACCTCATGTTTTTCAAACGTACCTTTAACAAGCTTATCTGTACAGTAAGTAGAGGAACACAAATTTTTTGCCAGTTTGATTTTACGAGTTGAAGACAAACCATGATAAAATAAACCAATAATAGTGTTAACAGTGCTGGTATAAACTTGCAAAGTTTATACTGGCACAAAAAATAAATATAATGGCAAGTTCTGGACTCTGATTAATCATCGAATATCAGTGACCTCCAGAGTGCGGGCTATAAACAGCTTTCCACTTACTATAGTTTTTGTCTGCTGTCATTTGTTGGATAACATTACAAAAAGCCCAAAGTTCCTGCTATTCAATTTTATGAGTAGTTTTATTAGATTATTGGAACTAGATTATGAATCCACTATGTACTGTACTGTAATCATCAAAAGCTATACTTGTTTCACTCTATGTTAATAAACTTGCAAAATAATAGAGACAACATATGCAAGGAGATTGAGACGTGAATTTTTACATGTCACTACTGTACTAGGAATATTTGAAACATTTAAATTTAGCTCAAAAAGTTGTAAACTGTGGAAAGAGTATATGTTAAAGTGAGTCAATACCCCCCACATATCTGTAAACATCAGTTCTTACATTACTGAAATCAATTGTATCCAGACTGTTTCAAAGAAATAAACTTCGGTAACCTATTTATCATTCAGCTGAGTAACCTTTTCATCCAGGGTTCCCCTCCGGCATGTGCCACGATGCCTTAATTAATTGACTGTTAAGCAGAAAAAACTCAATTTCAGGCATGTGCCAGTGTGCTTTGGAAAATGATTAAAGATCCAGAGGTATAATATTGGCACTGCTTAATCTTGCGTCCCCTCAGGAGTGGACCCTCATGTCTGTCAGTCTAAAAGCCAAAGACATTTTTTTAATTTGCTGCATGATGCATTATTACTATCACTTGTGCAATTCTTTCTAAATTAATTTGCCTCTGATATTAGAAAGCTTAAAATAATGAGTAATTATATTTAATTAAAAACTTTTTTTTACTTGCCTAACTTACTTCTGATTTAATCGGATGCTTTGTGTGAGAATCTAATGGAGTTCTCAGATGTCTTCGTAATGAAAAATAATATGACCCACTAAATTCTACATTTCAGATTTACAATGAACCATTTTGAGGACTGAGAGCTTTTTTATCTTTCACATTGCAGACAGATGTGCTTTCTATCATATTATTCTTTGGAGGTGCCAAAGGCATGGATAAAGTAGATGGGCCAAGGTAGGGGCAGAGGTGAGCAACTGTACAGAGGTTGAACTAGGCCGTCTTTGTGATGGAGAGAATATGGGGTCAGAAGTTCAGCTCAGAGTAGACTCGGCCACAGAGGTCAAGAAGGGATAATGCACCATGGTCATAGTCAAAGATAATGCCATTCGTGATTTTTGCTAGGGCGGTTTTAGCGCTGTGGGAGGGTTGGAGACTTGATTGGAGGGATTCTAACAGAGAGTTGCTGGAGAGACAGGCCCAGGATCTGAGAGGCGACAATATGTTCAAGGACTTTGGAAAGGAAAGGAAGGTTGGAGATGGGGTGGTAGTTTGCAAGGACAGAGGCGATAAAAGCCATTTTTTGGGAGGCAGGTATTAATGATTGCTTTAAAAGTGATGTTTGTAATGATCAATAACATGTCATTCTATAGTGGACACTAGGTGGAGCCGTAGAGCTGTGTGGAGCTGTATATAAGACTACACTACCCAGCTGTATATATATTAAGACTACATTACACATGAGGCACTAGGCTACCCACAAGGCAACAGTCAAGATGGCAGCCTGCACACAGGAGCACACATGCTGCATCTCTACAGATACTGCACCTAGAGAACGTGTACTGAATAAATGACTAGCTAGAAGCTAGCTGTGTTCATAATAAGAATGTCTATTTATTAATGAACATAAGATGGTACCAGGATACCAAGAGTTGTAAATATCTGCTAAAAAATTGTGAAAAGTGACATGGAGAATTTGAAGCCACCAGAGCGTTTGAATCTCGAGGGAAATGTCGACTACAATTGGCGGATTTTTAAACAACAATTCGAACTCTACATTGCTGCCATCGGATTCGGTACGAAGCCAGACGCAAGAAAAATAGCGTTGCTGCTTACGGTTGCAGGCCCACAGGCGATAGAGGTATTTAATACATTTGTATTTAATCCAGAGGAGAACAGAGAAAGATTAGAAGATGTGCTAAAAAAATTTGATGCACATTGCTCTCCCAAAAAGAATGAGACGTATGAAAGATACATGTTCTGTTCTCGGACACAGCAGCAAAATGAGACTTTTGATAACTTTATAACTGATCTGAAACTGAAAGCACAGACATGTAATTTCTCTGAGCTCAAAGCATCCATGATTCGTGACCAGATTGTGTTTGGTATTCATGATAAAAAAGTCAGGGAACGTCTGTTGAGAGAAACCAAACTAAATTTGGAAAATGCGGTGAAAATATGCCAAACCAGCGAGCTAGCTCGAAAGCACGCGAAGACTTTCAGTGAAATCAATAATGATGCGATTGTAATGAGTGATAATGCTGCTGTCAGTGCTGTGTCCTATAAGGGGAAGAAACATGGGCAGAACAGAAATCAAAAGCAATCGGAGGTTGAAATTTTTAATTGTAAACGCTGTGGTTACAAACACCAGTCAAGACAATGCCCAGCATTTGGAAAAATATGCACAAAGTGTAATGGAAATAATCACTTTGCCAAACAATGCTTTTCAAAAGTAAAAACAAAGAAAGGGCAACGAGTTAATGTGATTGAGGACACTGATTTAAGTGAGACATTTTTTGTACGAATGGTGTCATGTGACGATATCAAAAAGGATACAGAAAATGTGCAGCCCTCCGAAATGGACAATGCTGAACATAAAGTCAATGCAGTAAAAGAGGACAAATGGATGATCCCACTGCAGATAAATGGAGCATTAGTCACATTGAAACTGGACACTGGGGCAAAAGCAAACTTAATCAGTATGAGTGACATTAAAAACATGAAAGAAAAGCCCAAAATACAGAAAAAGTCAGTACTACTGAAGGACTATAATGGACAGAAAATAGATAGCTTAGGTGTATGTAGACTTAAAGTGACAGTCAAAGACAAAGTGCATCATCTCATGTTTTCTGTTGTGGCTGAAAGACTTGATTCGATACTAGGTGACAAAGCTTGTGAAGACTTAGAACTGGTCAAGAGAGTCTACCGTATAAACTGTGCCATAAGCAGACCAGATGACTCAGGTGATGAAGCAGAGAGCCCATCAAGGATGAAAAGGCCAAAGGGTATCCATGTCTTCAAAAAGCCTAGTTTCTCCAAGAAGAAAGAAAAAGACTTTAAGGTCAAAGAGAAGCCAAAGGAAGAAAAGCACAAAGAGAAAAAGTCCAAAGATATAACCGCAGCAGATGTTGTTAAGCAGTGGAAAGAGAAAAAGAAAAAGAAGAAGCCTGCACCAGAGCAGGAAGCAGTTCCGGTCGATACTCCTTCTTCCCTCAAGCCAATCTTTGGTGTTCCATTAGCCGAGGCTGCTGAGAGGACTATGCTGTATGATGGGATCCAGCTGCCAGCAGTTTTTCGAGAGTGCATTGACTACATTGAGAGTTATGGCATGAAGAGTGAAGGAAACACTGAAACCCTCTCCAAGCAAAGATCGCAAGGAGACCTCGAACTATTCAAGACCAGATTGATGACAATGCCGCAACTGCATCTTGTCATTCACCGCCAGAACAATCTCATGAAGACACATCAGACTTACCCGTGTTGAGAAGATCCACACGTGAAGTAAAAAAGCCTGATAGACTTAATCTTTGAGTACAATGTAAAGCTTTGAAAATGTGTTGACTGTTTTGAAAATGTTTATGTTTATATTGAAAGTTGATTGATATTGATTTTGTTAAACCTCAAAGAAAGGGGGATGTAATGATCAATAACATGTCATTCTATAGTGGACACTAGGTGGAGCCGTAGAGCTGTGTAGAGCTGTATATAAGACTACACTACCCAGCTGTATATATATTAAGACTACATTACACATGAGGCACTAGGCTACCCACAAGGCAACAGTCAAGATGGCAGCCTGCACACAGGAGCACACATGCTGCATCTCTACAGATACTGTACCTAGAGAACGTGTACTGAATAAATGACTAGCTAAAAGCTAGCTGTGTTCATAATAAGAATGTCTATTTATTAATGAACATAAGAATGTTGATAGTGCCTGAGGGGAAAGAACCATTTAAAATGTCAGCTAACATGGGAAGCTGGGTGGTCAACAACTTAGTGGGTAAAAGGTTGAGGTAGAAGTAGATGGGTCTCATGGATAAGATGAGCTTGAGAGTGCATGGGGAAATGCGAGAAAAACTAGAGAGAGACAAGTGTCAGGCTAGGGTATGGGGAGGTTTAGCTTAATAGGTAAGGGGTAGGAGTGAAGTAGCAGAGGCAGCTGAATGGTAGGTCTCTACTTTGGTGACAAAAAAGTCCATGAGCTCCTTGCACTTGCTGTTAGAGGTGAGGGAAGAGGAGTTTAAGGAGATAGTTGATAGTGGATAAAAGGAGCCAGCAACGCTCAAATCTGAATTACTTGGACTTGAGTGAATGAAGGTAGTGGCTGTAACGGGGGAATGTCTGAGATGGGAGACAGTGAAGGCTTTGCTAGGAACAAGGGCATCAAAAGGTGGAGGTGAGGGTGTGGTTGAGCAAATCGAAAGCGCAGAGGTATTGTATTGAACGTAGGAGCAAAGGCTTGGAAGTTGTAAGTGACACAGGCAGACACAGCAGGAATGGATTTGTATGGGGCTAGGCAGTTGTGTGTAGTGAGGGATACAAGGTAATGGTTGGAGATGGCCTCGTCAGTAATCAAGAAAAGAATGGTCGGAGATGGCCTCGTCAGTAATCATCATCATGGGAGTAGAGAGGTCACAGGAGAAGGCGAGATTGAGGGTGTGGTCATGTTTATGGGTAAGAGAGTTTATATGGAGAGAGAAGTTTAGCAAGTACAGGAGAAAGAAAGAAAGAAAGACTTGCATTTATATAGCACCTTTCATGACCACTAGATGCCTCAAAGCGCTTTACAGCCAATGAAGTACTGTTGTAACATGGGAAACGCGGCAGCCAACTTGCACACAGCAAGGTCCCACAAACAGCAATGTGATAACAAAAACAGATTATCTGGTCATTATGTTGGTTGAGGGATAAATATTGGCCAGGACACCGGGGAGATCTCCCCTGCTCTTCTTCGAGATAATGCCATGGGATCTTTTACATCCACCTGAGAGAGCAGACTGGGCCTCGGTTTAACATCTCATCCGAAAGACGAAAGGAAGGTGATGAATTCAAAGGAGGGAGAGAGAAAGGCGAGCGGAGATGGAGATTGATATCACTGAGGATCAAACATCACTCGGCACAGAGGTTGAGGGAGGAAAGGAAGGAGCATATCTTGGAGAGAAACGTGTGCTGCGAATTTAATCACAGGGCGTGTTTGGAGGCAGGTCCGCTGTCAAAATAGCAAAGATTGACAGGGGGTAGGAAACTGCTGTCAACCCGCCTCCACGCGAGTCTCCCAGGTGCCGGGTCTGTCAGTGGAGAACTGACCCGACACCAAGCGGTGGGGGATACAATTCAGCTTGTTAAATGGCTTGTTAAGAGTCAATTTAAGAGTATTTTGAGGCTTCCTTCAAATTTTACGTTCTCCCTCATGGGTTACCCGCTGTTTGGGGAACACACCAGCTCAACCTGCCGTGTTTTGAGTCTGCTCTGATGTTTCTGATAAGCTGGCAGCTGCAGAAGTGGTGTAAAGGATGCCATGTTGCAGATGGTGAGTTTCAGAGCACAGAAAATGTTTGTTACTGCATTTTTTATACATATAGAGATTTCTTTAGCTTACAAGTTTTTAGATCCAGCTGTATGTCCAGTGCCACCTCATTGGGAGAACCTCTCTCACCATTGACATATCGCTTCTGTCATCTCACCTACAGCTGCCATCTATTGCAGTAACATCGGTGCCAATGAAACAATCAGACCTTGGTCCTCCGAATCCTTCCACGATCAGCCCCCAACACCAACATCACCAGGCACACCAGCAACATCACCAACCTCATCACCAACCTTCTCCGCCATCACCTGATGCTGCACTGGACACAGGACATCAGCCCCTGACAACATTACTGCCCGGGAGGCCAGCGATGGCATCACCATGGCCAGATTTTCTTCACTTGACGCTGTAAACCCTGGCTGCCACATGATGCGCCAGGTTGACACCATCCCGCACCAGCATCGTGAAGCATCCCTTTAATGACCAAGCCATTCCATGCACACTCATCACTATAGTGAGGGGGGGGGGCGAGGGGGGGTGCGGTAGTTATGATTGAACAATCACTGGAACTCAGTAAGACACTTCTCAAGGTGCACTCAGATCTGTCCAATCAGGGGCAGTGTTGGGAAAATAGATTTCACTGTATGACAACACATTACCAGAAACTTCACATGGACATTGGCTAAACCTCCCAAGTGCCTACCCTTGTGTAATATTAGTTGGTATGCTTGCAGTAGGATGAGGGTGAGTGTGAGGGGTGGCTAGTGAGATAGGGAGGTGATAAAGTAGATAGAGAGGGATGGGTGGAGGTGCAAGGTAAGTTGGTGTAAGGACGTGCAGGAGAAGGGTATGGAAGGCAGAGTGATGGGGATGTGTTGAGTGGCACAGCAGGGTGAGTTTGAGTGTGGCTTTGCAATAACGTTTCGCGATCCACTGAGATCATTGAAAGGTTGGCGCCACTGCAGCCAGGGGCCCCTGACAACATCCCTGCTTTTGCCCTCCTGTGCAATATGCAACCAGGCTGTGTTGGTGTCCTGGGGAGGTCTCTTCCGCCCTTGGAAGGGACGAGAACCTCCCTGCGTGCTTGGAGAGCCTGGGTGCAAGCGTCCACCTTTGTACAGTGATGTCAGTATTTGCAGCACCTCAATGCTGTCAAACACTGACAGAACAACTGGCAAACTCCATGTGCATGTGGTCCCTTTAAGAAAACCGGCTGATGACGCGTCATCAAATGACGTCATCAGACCCACTTCCTGTTAATTGGCCGGGAAGCCTGCAGGGCGGGGCATAACAAGGCCAACCAAGGAAAAATCCCATTTACAGAGCAGCTGCAGCTGGGAGCGGGACCGGAACCCACAAACCAGCTCTCCCGCCCCCATCCCGCCTCCTCCATTAAATTCAAAGCCGTGATGTGAGGCTTAGGGTAGTGGAATTAAAAGGAGAGGTAAGCAAAGTGGAACAGGATAAAGTGCTTGGTGGAGAGAAGGGGATGGAGGAGAGATCAAGATGTGACTTGCTACAAAGGACCAGGCCACCAGTGTGGCGGTGTGGGTGGGGCAGGTGGTAGAATATATAGCCAAGTGCTTCGGGAAGGGCCAAGGTGTCACTATCCGCTAGCCAAGTTTTGGTCAAAGCCAGGTTGTCAATAACCATCCACGATATGCATGGCAATGGCCTTGCTTGTGAGTGAACAGACATTCTGGTGGGAACTGCAGAGAGAGCAGCAATTGTTGATCTACTGGCAGAGTCCAAAGGGAGCAGTGGTAGGTGAGGTGATCAGGATGGGAAGGAGATTAGTGAGGTTAGCCCCAGTGGCTGTGCTGGGTGGAAAAGATAGTGAGAGAGAAAGATAGGACAGATGGGATTGCTGCTTGTAAGGAGGCAGCGACAGGTGCCTCCATAGGATGAGAGACGCAGGCTGGATTTTCATTCAGAAGTCGGGAAGGAGGCGGGACTACAACTTTCGGGTTGTAGTCCCGCCTCCATCGAGATGCGGCCAATCCACGCGATTTTCACTTGATTGACCTTGTTGAGCCCGCCCAGTGGGCTCAGCAGGCCAATTAAGGGCCACCCGGCAACAGGTGACGTCACAGACTGATATTTCATCTGTCAAGACGTGTTGACAGATGAAATATCAGTGTTTCACAGCTGTTTGAAGCTGTCAAACACTGACAGTCTTACTTCTAACCTGAGTCCTTCGACGCAGACTCAGTTAGAAATCTCGCCAGCACTGAAAGCTGCAGGCTGTCACTTTTGACAGTTCGCAGCCATTCTGCTTTCTGTGCCGGCTGAATGATGGACTCCCGAAACCTAGAGGAAGGAAGGCTTAAAAGGTAAGTACAGGTAATTTAAACTTCTTTACACACTTTAGACACACCAAACACACTTACCTTTGCACTCATGCACCCATCACTCACCTGAACACCGACATCTCGACCCCTCCAAGTCCTTCAACCCGACGGCCCGACTCCTCTAACTTGGCGTGGTTTGGAGCCGTCGGGAATCCCACACGACAACCTTCAAAATAGGGATTAGGCTAAAAACTGCCTGTTAACTACCTGTTAACAGGCAGTTAATTGGCACTAATCCCTTCCCGCCTCGGGTCGGCGGGTCCCAGTGCGGGGCGGGTACCCGCCTCATTTGAAACTTACATGGAGGCTGGTTTTGGGCGGGATGGTGTCAGGACCCCCGAATTCGGGATTTTAGCCCCCCGCACTGCATACTGAAAATCGATCCCGTAGAGAGTAGCCATAGGCTTATTTAAAAGGGATTCAAGTCTGGGATGGTGGCAGGAGAGTAAGAAAACAGAGGAATAGCGATGCATTATGATAGGGAGGGAGCGGCAAAATACCTGAGAGGGGAGAAATGAAAGGTGGCATGGTGAGGTAATAGGCAGGAGAGAAGAGAGGAGAGAAGGGGCTGTGGGAAGAATAAAGGGAAATAGAAGTCATAGGCTTGAGCCCTGAGCAACAGCCAAAACATGCACACAAATGGACACAAAGGGAATTCAGGTTATCTAGGCATGGCAGAGATTAGATGAGACAAGGGGCCGGATTTTCCAATAGGAGGCTTCTGGAAAAATCTACCAGCTTACCTGCTGGCTCCGTAGGTCCCGAGACTTCCGATCCTGGGCCTCGCCTGGTGCGCGCGCACAGAGGCCCAGATATCCCAGGGGCGCAGGCAGTTTGCAAGCGTCCCTGGGGTCACGTGGGTCATGGGGAACCAATCAAAGAAGGGAATCCCCCTTCATACTTTTGACAGGTCTCTCTACGCAGAGAGACCTGTCAAAAGTATGAATGGGGATCACTCAAAAAACACACTAAAACATTAAATACATTTTTTTGAATCACGTATTTAAAATGAGTTAAAATTACATTAAATTAAATATCTTAAACAAAACTGTAATTTTTTGAAAAAAATAATTAAAGTTTTTTATGGGGCTAAAAATAAACTTACCTTTTTTTAAAAAGTATTTTTAAATTATAAATGAGTGAAAAAAATTTTTTTTTTTCCTTTTTTAAACACTTATGCTGGTAAAAGTAGGTCTTACGCATGCTTTTACCAGGCGTAAGATTTTTAAGGGTTTTCAGCGGGCGGAGATTCTGCAGAAAGCGGAACTCTCCACCCACAGAGGCCCTTCTCCAGGGCAGGCGGAGGATCTGTCAAGAGAATTCTTGACAGATTGGAAGTTCCCGTTTTCAGCGCATGCGCTTCGCCTTCCTGAAACTGGCACTTGCAAAGACCTTACGGGTGCGTACACACCTCATACACACCCGTGGGGGTCGGAAAATACGGGCCAAGATGATGTTCACTGTCACCAGCTGTAAGTTGGTGGAACAGAACCCATTGCTTTCAATGGGATGAAAATCGGGCGGGTTCTACAACAGGTGGGTGATGTGCTCCACGCGATTACAGCTCAGACGGTGAATGTGAAAATGGCTCCCTTGGTCGTAATAAGATATGAAACAGGACAAAGTTAAAATCTGAAGCCCTGTGATGCGGCAAGGTTGACTCGCAAGCATCTTGAAGTCAACCCGGTTGTAGTGTATGTACCCGTCTACCTTTAAGAGAACTATTGTATGTAACCGTTCACCTTTAAGAGAACTATTTTAGGTGTGGCACTACTTTGTTTGGCTTCTGTATACGGTAATACCGACGGTGACCACACCAGTATATAAGTGTTGTGCCAGGAGTTATTGGGCAGATTCGCCCTGACCTTCGAATAGTAAAGTCCTGTTTTAAGTTACTCTTGGAATCTGTGTATTAATTAACTAAACAACCCACAGACTTTACAGTGGCGACGAGTCCGATCGTACCCTGCGGCAACAATAATTCCGAAGCAGTTAACGAGCGTCGAGAAGAGGCAACCGCCCTCGTCATTCTGCTGGGAGAAAACTCGAGTCTGCAGAGCTGGAAAGGAGGAAGAATTCAGAGACAAAGACTTCCATCAGCAACAGGCACTGACTGTCCCTTCTGCCACGGTGAGGAGTGAGCCGATCAGCACGAGAAGCAAGGCGGCCACGGTGACTGTGAGTAAGGGAAAAGTAAAAAGAATAACCGGAGGATAAGGGCGGTGCACTCGACCACGGTCGAGGGGGAAAGGAGCCGGACAGAAGTCGGGCCCAGAGGCGCTGAGACTGGGGCAGCGTGGAGCAAGGAAGCCGCGGTACAGACAGGCTGGGGACGCAACGGCGTCGTGAGACAGCTAGACCGCGACCGGCGAAAAAGGCCGGGCAGCGACCGAAGCCACGAAGCGCTGCGACCGGGAGCGTAGGCGCGGGAAGATATAAAAACTCAGCCGCAGCCGGGGAGGGAAGCACCGGACTGCGAGACGGCTGGGAGAGGCGTTTGGGAGCCGAGCGAGCGGGAGAGGCAGAGCTGACCAAGGGAGACTGCGCGAGAGCCAGTCCAGCGGCTGAAACTGTTCTCCGTCAACGGGGTGTACCCAGCGCCGGTAGAGCCGAGAGAGCGGGAGAGAGACCGAGCCCGAGCAAGGGGAACTGAGCGAGAGCCAGCCCAGCGGCTGAACCTGTTCGCCGTCAACGGGGTGTACCCAGCGCCGGTTGCCTTGCCGAGAAAAGGGAAAGCACTGAAGCCGACGCGCAGGCTGTGAATCTGAAAGCCAGCGGCCGTCGCCTGTGGGGGAAAGTGTACCCCTCCCGCTAGGGAAGAAACGCGGGAAGCCGCCATTAGGCGGGGAAGAAGACAGAAGCAGGAAACCGCCATTGAAGTGGGCGGGGAGAGAAGATAAGCGCCAGAAACCGCCATTTTCGCGGGAAAACCGCCATCTTAGAAAAAAAAAAATAAGTTAAAGAAATAATTCGGGGTGTTATCAGAAAGAGAGGAAGATGCCTAAGCGTGGTAACATCAACGATTTTAATGCCGAGGTAGAAGACTGGGCCACGTACGTGGAACGCATCAAGATCTATTGTGAGGCCAATAAAATAGAAGAAGATGACAAAGCTATAACCTTGCTAAACTCGATGTGCGCAAAGACATACGGGCTCTTGAAGCATCTACTATCACCAGCTAAACCGGCGGATCAGACTTTCGATGATATTGTGGCTGTTCTGAAGGATCACTTGAACCCCACACCGTTGATGTTGGCGGAATGATTCAAATTCTATGCGAGAACGCAACGGAAAGACGAAAGCAACGCAGAATACTTGGTCGAACTGCGTAGACTAGCGAAATACTGCCAGTTTGGAGGGAATCTGACAGAGGCATTGCGAGACAAGTTCGTGTGCGGGTTGGCAAAGGAAGGAACGCAAAAGCGAATACTCGAAGAGAACAACCTTACACTTGACAGGGCTGTCCTTATTGCAGCATCGCACGAAGCCGCAGCGAAGGGAACTGCGGAAATGCAGCTAAAGACAGCAGCACTAAGTGTGGATCAAATTACCTCGACAACAACAAAATGCTATTGTTGTGGGAAGACAACACACGACCAGAACCAATGCTGGTTTAAGAACCAGGAATGTAGGAAATGTGGCAAACTGGGTCACATAGCTAAGGTATGCCGGTCAGGGAAGAAGACCAACAACCAAGGGACCAACAACCAAAGGAAGCCATCACAGGAAAAGTACAACAAGGTACACAAGGTGGCTGAGAAGAGTTCAGACGAACAGAATTCAGACTCAGACCCAAACGGCCAGGAGCTGGGTAGTCTGAGAATTCACAATGTGAGTAAGGAAGCTGACCTACAAACTATCTGGGTCATGCTAAAAATAACTGGAATCCAAGTGAAAATGGAGTTGGACACTGGATCAGCTCTATCAGTCATAAGTCGAAGGGATTACCACCGGCTATTCTCACATATACCCTTAAGAGATACCAAGTTCGTATTGCAGACATACACGGGGCATAAAGTATACCCCATGGGAAAGATAAGAGTCAAAGTGAGAGATAGGGGTAAAGAACACCCAAGAATGAACTTATACGTACTACATGAGGGAGGACCACCACTTCTAGGACGGGAGTGGATCAAGAAAATAGACATGGAATGGCACTATCTAAAAGCCATAACGAGTGAGGACTCGGTGCAGACAATCAGCTCAGATTCTGAAACGGATGACGATAAGACCAACCCAAATATGAAAGACAAGGCTGAAATGGACTTGCCGACGAAGGTTGGAAAAACGAAGGCATGCATAAAGGCTTATGCTCCAGAGAAGAACAAAGTTTCAGAACAGAACTCCACCGAACAACGACAACCTAGTTTGACAGAAAATTCTGAGCCTGTTCAAGTTACGGACATATCCATGATGGAAGAACACCGAGCTCGGACTCAAACTTATTTCAAATTCCGACAACAATTAGAACAATTGAGTTACCGTCTCGTACAAGAGATGAAAACAATGAAAAAGTTCTATGACACCGAATGGGAGAATCTGGAAAGACAACAGAAGCAGCTAGCTCAAGCAGAGAGCGACCATAGAGCCATCGTGACCAATTACCGATCACATCTCCCTTATGCTGTTCAGGAGTTAGAATATTTGCAGGAAGAAGCAAATGAAGAGGAATCTTCAGGAAGCCAGGATTTTATTCCAGCTCTTCTCTACGACTCCTTACAAGCAGAGTGTGAGAAGTTGAAAGAACAGTATGAACAGGCCCAGGCTACAATTCTGGAAGGGGTTAACTCGGCAACCTCCGAAAAGCTAGTTTCAGTGGAAGCATATGAGCAACTGAAGGTTGAACATGAGCAAGAAGTCCAAAGGCTGCAGGAAATTCTTGATGAGCTCAAGGCCAAGACAGACTCATCGGTAGAAGTTCCATCCATAGATGAGAAATTAGAGGTGAAAGACATGGCAGAACATGAAAGACAAGATGTACAAGAACTCATAAAAATATTAAAGGAAACCCAAGACAAATATGGGGCGGCAATGACCGAGATTCAACAACGTGAAGAACAGATTCAACTGGGAATCCGTTCAGTGGAAGAAAAGGGAACTGTAAGAAACACAGAGACTGTAAGAATGGCCTCTGAACATGAGCTAGAGAGCATCAAGGTGCAACTTCTCCGAGCGCTGGAAGCCAAAGTACAAGAGGAAAAGAAGGTGAAAGCATTGGAGGAAAAGGTGGATGAAATGGAGAAGACTCTGACCCACAGTGTTCCCGTGGAAGAGTTAACGGTCAGCCAACTCCTTCATATGCTGAAGGACAAGACTCTACAATGGGAACAATCTGAACACGAGCTTCAATCTTCAAAGGGAAGGAGTTCGGAGCTCTCAAAAGTTATGGAAATAGCTGAGGTTGCAACACAGATTTTACAGGGGTGCCAAAAGTACGCTGAATCACGTCAATGTGAACAGCAGAATGTTGAAACAGCTGCTCCAGTAGAAGGATTGAATAGCCTGATCAATCAATCCCCGAGGGAAGGGGAAGTATTGAAATCACAAACGAGGTCATTAGTGAAGGATTTGCAGGAAACCCAGGAAGAGCGGGATGAATATGAACGCATGAAGAAGTCTCTTCAGGAAAGATGTCTAGGGAGGGAACAACAGTCGGCTAACGTCCAGTTGGGTATGGAAGAAGTAGCAGGCCCTCTCGCTAGACTAGCTCAGGACGACACCGAATATTACCATGACCTGTTGAGTGACACGGAATATTACGATGACTTGGTCTGCCCAGCTTGTGATGAAAACTCCCAAAGTGCAGAAATCAGGATGAAGCACTTAAAGTCTAAGGAACATAGAGAGATGGTGGCGCTACAGCTGGCAGCGGATAAGGGAGCCCCGAGAGTCTCCAAGAAGCAGAAAAGAAAAAGACGAAGCAGAAGACGATAACCATCTAAATCATTATCACTTCTATCAGATCATGCACGTGGGCCCCACGAAGGGGGCCAAATCAGTTGGAAAGTAGGAAAAATTACCAAGGCAGTCCAGCTGTTTGTAAAAGTCAGCACTGCTGGTTCAGCAGGACGGAAGTTCAAGCTGTTAAGCCAAGGGAAAGACTATTGGATGAGTCACACTAGAAATGTGAACCGGCTACACCACAGAGATGTTGTTCAGACCGAGTCAAGACCAGAGACTGAATCTGTGAACTGTTCCCGCAGAGACTGAATCTGTGAACTGTTTCCCGCAGAGACTATATCTGTGAATTGTTTTACATGAAGTTGATTATATGTTATGTTTAATGGGGAATAAGTATGTTGTAAGCTAAAAAGGGAGGATTGTAGTGTATGTACCCGTCTACCTTTAAGAGAACTATTGTATGTAACCGTTCACCTTTAAGAGAACTATTTTAGGTGTGGCACTACTTTGTTTGGCTTCTGTATACGGTAATACCGACGGTGACCACACCAGTATATAAGTGTTGTGCCAGGAGTTATTGGGCAGATTCGCCCTGACCTTCGAATAGTAAAGTCCTGTTTTAAGTTACTCTTGGAGTCTGTGTATTAATTAACTAAACAACCCACAGACTTTACACCGGTAGTTGAGGTGCAGCCTGACCAGGGCATCGTACAGTTTCACCATAGGGGGTCAAACTTACACTCCGCATGGTCCATCAGTGGTCATTAGGTAGTGATGAGGAGTGGGAACCATGACCGATTTTCTCTTTCCCTAGCCCCAATGATACTGAGGCCAATTGTAGCAACACTACTGTAGCTCAAGCAGAGTTCAGCTAACTTAGCACAGACTCAGGGATCAAACCTGTTCTTCCTGGGAAATTTATCACATCCTAAAAGTTCTGCCTTAAATCCTTTAGCATATCAAGGATTATCTAAACAGCACCATTCAAGCTATGGTGCATTCTTACATTGTGAAAGGCATGACAGTTGTTAAAGGTTTTATTATTTTTAACATAAAATAAATCAACTGTTAACAGTTTTATTCCTTATAAAGGGACAATCCATTTTTAATCAGACTGTTTTTGTAATAGAAGTTAGGCAGTAAAACAGACACAGCCAAAGGAAACATATGACTAACCTGTAAACCCGATCGTATTGCATTCGTAGAGCTGTGTCATATGGGTATAATGGAATGTTTTAGGACAGAATTCTTGTCCTGGCAGAACACATATACCATTAGCATTTTAGCAGATTTCACTAACTCTGCACATCCTACATAGTGATCGTGATTAACAGTGCTGCAAATGGAAATGTATATGGGGAAAAATACATACTAAAGATCCAAGGAGAGGACATATAAATTGGCCAGAAAAAGCAGCAAAACTGAGGATTGGGAGCAGTTTAGGATTCAGCAAAGGAGGACAAAGGGATTAATTAAGAGGGGGAAAATAGAATATGAGAGTAAGCTTGCAGGGAACATAAAAACTGACTGGAAAAGCTTCTATAGATATGTGAAGAGTAAAAGATTGGTGAAGTCAAGCGTAGGTCCCTTGCAGTCAGAATCAGGGGAATTTATAATGGGGAACAAAGAAATGGCTGACCAATTAAATACATGCTTTGGTTCTGTCTTCACAAAGGAGGACACAAATAACCTTCCAGAGATTTCAGGGAACATAGGGCCTAATGAGAGGGAGGAATTGAATGAAATCAGTATTTGTAGGGAAATGGTGTTAGGAAAATTGATGGGATTGAAGGCCGATAAATCCCCAGGGCCTGATAATCTACATCCTAGGGTACTTAAGGAAGTGGCCCTAGAAATAGTAGATGCATTGCTGGTCATCTTCCCAAATTCTATAGACTCTGGAATAGTTCCCATAGATTGGAGGGTAGCTAATGTAACCCCACTATTTAAAAAAGGTGGTAGAGAAAAAACGGGGAATTATAGACCGGTAAGCCTGACATCGGTAGTGGGGAAAATGCTAGAGTCCATTATAAAAGATGTAATAGCAGAGCACTTGGAAAACAGTGACAGGATCAGACAAAGTCAACATGAATTTACAAAAGGTAAATCGTGCCTGACTAATCCACTGGACTTTTTTGAGGATGTAACTGGTAGAATAGATAAGGGAGAACCAGTGGATGTGGTGTATTTGGACTTTCAGAAGGCTTTCGATAAGGTCCCGCAAACGAGATTGGCGTGCAAAGTTAAGGTACATGGGATTGGGGGTAAGGTACTGACTTGGATAGAGAACTGGTTGGCAGACAGGCAGCAAAGAGTTGGAATAAACGGGTCTTTTTCCGAGTGGCAGGCAGTGACTAGTGGGGTACCGCAGGGATTGGTGCTAGGACCCCAGCTAGTCACAGTATATTTTAATGATCTAGACGAGGGAACTAGATGTAATATCTCCAAGTTTGCAGATGACACAAAGCTGGGTGGGCGTGTGTGCTGTGAGGAGGATGCCGAGAAACTCCAGTATGATTTAGACAGGTTGGGTGATTGGACAGATGCATGGCAGATGCAGCATAATGTGGATAAATGCGAGGTTATCCACTTTGGTGGCAAAAACAGGAAGACAGATTATTATCTGAATGGCAATAGATTGTGAAAAGGGGAAGTGCAACAAGACCTGGGTGTCCTTGTGCACCAGTCGCTGAAGGTAAGCATGCAGATGCAGCAGGCGGTTAAGAAGGCAAATGGTATGTTGACCTTCATAGCGAGAGGATTCGAGTACAGGAGCAAGGATGTCTTGCTGCAGTTGTACAGGGCTTTGGTGAGACCACACCTTGAGTACTGTGTGCAGTTTTGGTCGCCTTATCTGAGGAAGGATGTTCTTGCCATGGAGGGAGTGCAGCGAAGATTCACCAGACTGATACCTGGGATGGCAGGAATGACGTATGAAGAGAGATTGAGTCGATTAGGCTTATATTCGGTGGAGTTTAAAAGAATGAGAGGGGATCTCATTGAAACTTATAAAATTCTAACAGGACTAGACAGACTAGAAGCAGGAAGGATGTTCCCGATGGCGGGGGAGTCCAGAACTAGGGGTCACAGTCTAAGGATAAGGGGTAAGCCATTTAGGACTGAGATGAGGAGGAATTTCTTCACCCAGAGAGTGGTGAACCTGTGGAATTCTCTACCACAGAAGGCAGTTGAGGCCAACTTATTAAATATAATCAAGAAGGAGTTAGATATATTTCTTAAGGCTAAAGGGATCAAGGGATATGGTGAGAAAGCAGGGAGAGGGTACTGAATTTGGATGATCAGCCATGATCTCATTAAATGGCAGAACAGGCTCGAGGGGCCGAATGGCCTACTCCTGCTCCTATCTTCTATGTTTCTATGTTAATTGCACACATTATGAACATGACACCCAAAACTCTTTACATAACAAATTCTCCATCTTTTTCCTTCAAGAAGGCAGGCCACCTTTGGCTAAAAATTAAAATGGAGCTTTGCTATAAATATAAACTATTCAAGTTGCAAAAGAATTATTAGTGGGCATGAGTCAATTTTGGGACCCCCCCCCCCCATTTTATTATCGTTACAGTTTCAGACTGCTTTTCCATTTAATCGCCTGGCAACAGTTTCTGTTAGATGGTCACAGCCCTTACAGTCCAGAATCTTTACCTTTTCGTCCCTAAAACACTTTGTGGGCCAAGGGATTAACAATTATCCCAATTTTGGTACTGCTACTGGAGTAAAGGTAGCCTGACATTACATTGCAGAAATCACTTTGTGAAGGGCAAAAATATTATTATGCATTGACTAGTAATTTGACAGGCTAAAACCACAAAAAAAAGGTAATTTTTAAAAAAACAGATCAGGCAGTTATAAAATACTGAGAATAACTAGCGTTTAAGACAACTGGGATTTGTAACACACAGTTTATCAGAACTCTCACTGGGCCTTCTCCAGGAGTTAGAACAGTCTCTTGGGACAAAATCTTTTGCACCGGGTTTGCTCTGGCAATAATAACAGTCCAAACTCCTTGGCAATAAAAGTTTTATATGAGCTGTAACCTCAATTAGGGAGTTTCACTTAAAAAAAACTTGCATTTATATAGCGCCTTTCACGACCACTGGACGTCCCAATGCGCTTTACAGCCAATGAAGTACTTTTGAAGGGTATTCACTGTTTGCTGGAAATGTGGCAGCCAATTTGCGCACAGCAAGCTCCCACAAACAGCAATGTGATAATGACCAGATAATCTGTTTTTGTTATGTTGGTTGAGGGATAAATATTGGCCCAGGACACCGGGGATAACGCCCCTGCTTTTCTTTGAAATAGTGCCATGGGATCTTTTACGTCCACCTGAGAGGGCAAACAGAGCCTCATTTTAACGTCGCATGCGAAAGACGCACTCTTTACTAATTGCAATTAATACTACATTACCAAACAGAAATATAATGGGAGAACACATCATAGTTTTAGCACATTCAGTGGCTACTTTCCTGCAAACCTGTTAGCCAGTTTTAATGTGAAACCATTTTCAAGCACATGAAATGACATAAACCTACTTATGATTTTAAAGGTCATTAACCTGAAACGTTAACTTTGTTTCTCTCTTCACAGATGCTGCCTGACCTGCTGAGTATCTCCAGCATTTTCTGTTTTTATTTATGATTTTAACTGTTTTTAAGGGTTAAAAATAAAATATGATAAATTTCACAATATAACTGACTTGGATGAAAGCATTAAAAAGCCAAACCTTGAAAATAGCAGGGGATACTAAAGCTGGAGGCACAGGAAATTATGAGACATCTAGCAACTTAATTTAGAAGGATTTTGCTTTTTTGCTTGTTAAACAGCAATTAACTGGAACATACAAATGAATTCATTTTTGCCTTCAAGTGTACCTCGTGTTAATGATGTTTGTTTTGCAATTTGGGCTTTCTCCCATCACTTTTGTCTTCTGCTTATGGCAGAAAGGCTTTTCTGTAAGTAAACAAGTCTTCTATGAACTGAAACCTGTGCCATGAATAGCACAGCATGTCCAAGATTAATCATTACTCATAGTTGTCATATCAACCACTGAAGATCATTTAGGAAGCTCACCACTTCTGCTGAATAAAGTATAAATACCATGCTATCAGACCAACGTGTACAGACTAAAATTAATAGATCTATTGATAGTGCTTTTAAGTATTATTTAACCTAAGATTCAGCAAGTGGCTGAAAGTCCACAGCTTTTCAGGTGCACTCTAGCCATAACTTCAGCAGAAGTGCACTGGAGTGTTTGACATAGTCGACCACACTCTTCTCCTTCATTGCATCGCCTCCATTCTCTAACTCTGTGGGATTGCCCTTGCAAGGTTCCACACCTACCAGCCCAAGTGTAGCAGGCACATCGCCAGCATAGGCTTCTCTTCCTGCCCTGCATCATCACCTTCAGAGTGCTTCAAGTATATATCCTTGGCTCCCTCCTCTACCTGCTGCTTCATCATCCATAGTCACAGGGTCAGTTTCCACATGTATGCTAATAATACTCAGCTCTACATCTCGAGCACTTCTCTCGACTCCATAACCACTGCTTTGTTGTCAGACTACCTGTCCGACATGTCATCAAGTCATGGATGAGTCAGAACTTCCTCCAAGGAAATATCAGGAAGACTGAAGCCACCTCCATTTCCAGGCTAAACCATTCCATACACAACCTTGCCAACCTGTGCGACCCAGAGCAGAGCTTTAAATCCTGCCCTATATTCACTAATAAGCATGCTTATTTCAATCATCACAGCATTGTTCCTCTCTGGCCCTCTGTCCTCTTCGGAGTTATCCCCGGTGTCCTGGTCAATACTTATCTCTTAAACAACATCACTAAAAAACAGATTATCTGGTCATTATTACATTGCTGTTTGTGGGAGCTGGCTGTGTGCAAATTGGCTGCCACAGTTCCTACATTACAACAGTGACTACACTTCAAAAGTAGTTAATTGGCTGTAAAGCATTTTGGGATGTCCTGAAGTCATCATGAAAGGCACTACATAAATGCAAGTCTTTCTTTCTTTCTCTCTGGAATTCCATTCCTAAACCCCATCCACCTAGACTCTCTCCACCTTTAAAAACCTCCTAAAAACCCTTCTTTTTGAATCAGCTTTCAGCTATCCCTCCTAATCTCTACCTCCTCTTGGTGCCCATTCCCTTATCTATTCCTAATTATTTTCTTCCTCTTGGTAAAGTGCTTTGGGAAATGTTCAATGTAACAGAGAGGGTTGGTGAGGGCTATGGGGTTGACGTGGTGTATATGGACCTCCAAAAGGCATTTGACAAAGTGCCACATAATAGGCTTACCAGCAAAGTTGAAGCCCATGGACTAAAAGGGACAGTGGCAACATGGATCCAAAATTGGCTAAGTGACAGGAAGCAGAGAGTAGTGGTGAACGGTTGTTTTTCGGACTAGAGGAAGGTATACAGTGGTGTTCTCCAGGGGTCGGTACTAGGACCACTGCTTTTCTTGATATATATTAATGACTTGGACTTGGGAGTACAGGGCACAATTTCAAAATTTGCAGATGACACAAAACTTGGAGGTATAGTGAACAGTGAGAAGGATAGTGATAGACTTCAAGAAGACATAGACAAGCTGGTGTAATGGGCAGACACGTGGCAGATGAAATTTAACGCAGAAAAGTACGAAGTGATACATTTTGGTAGGAAGAACGTGGGGAGGCAATATAAACTAAAGGGTACAATCCTAAAGGGGGTACATAAACAAAGAGACCTGGAGGCATATGTGCACAAGTCGTTGAAGGTGGCATGGCAGGTTGCTAAAGTGGTTAAAAAAGCTTATGGGATATTGGGCTTCATAAACAGAGGCATATGGGGGCGATTTTGCTGATGCTCAGGAGTTGGGTTTGGAGGCAGGACTGCTGGCAAAATCAAAAAGATTGGCAGTGGATCCCAAACCTGCTTCCAACCCGCCTCCAATCAATCTTCCCAGGAGGCGAGTCCCCGATTTGTGCAGGGACCCGACTCCTAGCAGTGGGAAGAGGATGATAACCACTTAACTGCTTGTTAACAGGTAGTTAACAGGCAGTTAAGAGGGTTTTTCCAATTTTGACACTTCTACTGCGGGCTTCCCGACATTGGTAATTGTGGCATGCTGTGGGTCTACTGTAATGTTTGTGTATAGATGTGTTTAGAATTTTCTGTACGTAACAAGCTTTGAAGTGTTTGTGTAGTCCCAGCTCATTGGGAGAATCTCTCTCTCCAGTGACAGATCGCTTCTGTAACCTCACCTGCAGCTGCCATCTGTTTCAGCCTAAGGAGAAAGTTACTGGAGAGCCTGGGTGCAAGGGCTCACCTTTGTACACTGATTGTCAGTGTTTGCAGCACCTCAATGCTGTCAAACACTGTAAAAATCATCTGTCAAAAAGAAATGTTGGTGACCCCTTTAAGAAAACCGGCAGATGACGTGTCATCAACTGACGTCATCTGACATCGGTTTTCTCTTAATAGGCTGGCAAGCCCGCAGGGCGGGCTTAACAAGGCCAACTGACACAAAATAGCGTCTGTGCATCGGACGTCATTCTGGGCGGGACTAGAACCCGAAAGGCAGCAGTCCCGCCCCAACACGCCTCTTCAGGTAAGATCCCAGTCATAGAGTACAAAAGCAAGGAAGTTATGATGAAACACTGGTTCGGCCTCAACTGGAGTATTGTGGCCAATTCTGGGCAGCACACTTTAGGAAGGATGTGAAGGCCTTAGAGAGGGTGCAGAAAAGATTTACGAGAATGATTCCAGGGATGTGGGACTTCAATTACGTGGATAGACTAGAGAAGCTGGGGTTGTTCTCCTTAGAGCTGAGAAGGTTGAGAGGAGATTTGATAGAGGTATTCAAAATCATGAGGGGTCTAGACAGAGTAGATAGAGAGAAACTGCTCCCATTGGCAGAATAGTTGAGAACCAGAGGACACAGATTCAAGGAGATTGGCAAAAGAACCAAAGGCGACATGAGGAAAAACGTTTTTACGCAGCGAGTGGTTAGGATCTGGAATGCACTGCCTGACAGGGTGGTGGTGGCAGATTCAATCGTGGCTTTCAAAAGGGAATTGGATAAGTACCTGAGGGGAAAAATTTGCAGGGCTATGGGGAGAGGGCGGGGGAGTGGGACCAGCTGAAGTGCTCTTGCAGAGAGCCGGCACAGGCTCGATGGGCCCAATGGCCTCCTTCTGTGCTGTAACTATTCTATGATTCTATGTTAAAGACACTATATAAGTGCAACTTGTTTTTCTATTTGATTTCATTAGTATTTTTGTCTTGAAATCTAGTTCAAGTATATGTTTTCCCTCCATCTGAATCTGTGCAAAACATCCCTTTAAGAATGATATTTTCACACTGCAATGATCTGAAAACCAGTCGCACTGCTCTTGGTGACTGGTTGCAATTATCTATTACCATGAAACTCTTTACAGCAAAACCTCAGTGCTTCCAAGGTGGCATAGGTTAAGTGTTCTTCACAGTAGTAAGGCACGTGCAACCTGAAAATTGTGCTGATGAGTCAATATTGATCTCATACAGAAAATATGATAAATGCACACATCTCGCTCCTCATGACCACCCACATTTTCACCATTATAATTAGTATATTTAGTCATACCAACACAAAACTATAACTGCAAGTAATCTATAATAAAATTGACAGAAATTACAGATTTTTCCATCTGTACAATCTACTGGAACAAAATATGATTGTTGTAGAATCCTTTAATAATAAACCATAAAAAGCTCAGCAGAGATCTACTGCATCGTACTTTTAATGCCAAGGTTTAGATATAAAGGAGCTTAAGCTAAAATTTTAACAGGTCTGTTAGTGTCAGTTATTGACTGTCCTTATGTTGTAAAGGAAATAGCCATATTCCAAGAGATACACCATCCTATGAATGGAATTTTGACTTTATTAAAACATGAAAACTGGGTTCAAAAATCTAAAAGCCTCAATGACACAATCTGTAAACAGAAATAAAGGCTTCTGAGATAAGATGAAGTGTTAACACAAAGCTGTAAACAGCATACACGCTTTTGAAATGGGAATTGGTTGTAAATACTGAAACAATGGTCCTACTGAAGCAAAGGGTTGGAGTTTCCAAGAAGTCTGCAGTTTGGAAAAAACACAATAGCTATACCCAGTTTAAGGTGTCATAAAACTAACACTTCGAATGATATAGCCCCCATACCCTAATATACCACATACAACATACATGTATAATCACCATATATAGACTAACCCCATCTTCATTACATATATTATGTATAATATTCATTAATCTATAATCCTCAGCTTCATTACATACTATGATTAACCCACATTATCTTAATAATCAACAAATTCATTACATAAAATATTCTTAACCCACATTAATTTATAATCAATATATTCATTTCATAATACTTTTAACCCCCACAGAACATTAAAGAAACATATGCCTTCATAAATATCACATCAAATGAAAGACAGGAGACATAATTCTTAATAAAACCAATTGAAGTAGCTAAGAAATGCATAGAACACCCTAGTTGAAGTGTTTTTAATTTACATGTTGTAAAAGATACCAACAGAAGACTTTGTAAATATGGCATCAATAGATGTACCAAGCAATCACAAATGGGCTCAATTTTAACTCAGCCATCAGGTGGGCTTTGAGGCGTGTGGGGGGTTAAAATCGTAAAACCTGGGGGTTGGGACCCCCCCACCTGGTTCCTGACACCTAGCCACTTTAACCCAGGCGTGTCTGATGGTCCCGAATCAGTCCCGCCTGCAACAGGCGGGACTGGTCTTTAGGGCCCTTAAACAGCACTAATTGGCCTTTATAATCCCATTTTAACAGGCCCTTGCCTGTTTAACCCTTTTCCCACATAAAACACGCCTGGTGGGGATCACGCCTGTGAAGTCTGGCGTGAGCACTATTGGCTTGCTGACTATCAGCTGCAGGTCAACCATTGAAGAGGAAATTTGATCAGTCATCATTTGCAGGTGGCAGGACTTTGTTGTTTCAGGCCTGGGGCAAATTTTAACCACACCTGTGGAAGGTTGGAGCCTCACACACATTTCCAGTGTGACCTCCTGGGAAACTCCTCTCGCCACCTTCACTCAGCGCTTCCTCAATGGAGGCATATACCAGAAGCATGGGAGCCATTCATTTCCTTCCCTTCTGGGCATTAGATGAGCTCGAACACCAGCTGCGGCACCAGCAGAACCAGGAACACCAGCAGCAGCAGCAACAGGAGCGCCAGGCTGCTGCTCACCCACCTGAAGCTGCACAGGCCAGAAGGGGCCAGCACTTGGAAGTGACTTGAGAGCACCTTGCTGCACATCAGGGGGCCATGGGGACCCGTATCTGCACTGGCAGTCCTACTCAGAAGGACTTCCATGAAGGTCTGGTTTCTCTGTTCAATAGATGCCCATCGCTCCTCAAGAGATGTCATTCTATTATGAACACTCACCATGTTTTCCATGCCCTGGCGACTTAGCTCCTCCATGGAGGTTGTCATCCTTTCCATGGTGATGCGTTCATGCGCCAATGACTCCACAAAGGCTCTGTTCATGTTTGCTATGGACTCCTCCATTCGCCCCACGCTCACATCGACCCTGGAGACAAAACTTGCCAGAGACTCCTGCATCTGTTCCTGGAGTTCCAACCCCGCTGATCTTATGGATGGACCCAGAGGCAGAGGGTCGACATGCAGCTGAGCCGAGCTGGGAGAGTCCTGTGCCCTCCGACTAGCACTTTCCACTGCTGTCCCTATCTCCACAATCTGCTGATGCTCACTTGTGAGCTGTGATACACCAGGTGACAACACTACTCTATGTCCCGAAGGTCCCACCGAGGTGTGAGTGTCTGTGCTGGTGCTGGGTGCGCTGAATTCTGCTGACGCTGCGCCCTCAGAGGTTGCAGATTCCTCTGAGGAGTCTGGAAGCTCAAGCTCTTTCTCCTGGACAGTGGGGACGGGGGCTTTCGATGGTCCTGTGGGGGAGTAAAGGAAAGAGTTAGAGAGGTGAGTTCAAGGTTACATGCACATTGCATATTGCAGAGGATCATAAGTCCATCTGTTATAGCTTCAGAATCATTATCAGCAACTCATGCAGTGTCAATGAGAGAGATGGAAAACTATTCTGTCACCAGCTTGCTGTGATGTACCCGTCTGTCCGTCCCCCACTTGCGCCTCATCCTCTAGTCCTACGATCTCCAGGACCACCTCCTCCCAGGGGGTGAGGTCGGCTACTGATGGTGGCCCTCCTCCTGTCCTTGCTCATTCTCTTTTATTGTGAGCTCTCTTTTCCTGCAATGAGGGAGACAAGTGGAGTTTGAGTGAGAATGAAGGAGTGAGTGTAGAGAATCCATAGCATAGATGCTTAGAAGGAGACAAAAATGGAGTGAGGTGGCAAGACCAAGGGCCCTCCCTGTGTGTTGTCAGTTGTTTTCATAGCATCACAGTGATAGGGAGTGTGAGGGCTGCATAGTTGAATAGTTAGTTGAATGTGAGCATAGAGAGAGGGGGAATGGGTAAGGGTGCATGGATGTCAGTGTCAAGTGGGATGCGGAGGAAGAGATTGCTAAAGCTGAGTGCTGGTGAGGAGAGGCAATGGAGATCAGATTGAGAGTGATGGGAATTTCATACTCACTTTTCCAGTGTGCTGAAGGTCATGAAATCTCTTCCTGCACTGTATCCAGGTTCTGCGGATAGCCGATAAGGGTTTGACCTCTGCCACTTGCAGCCACGCAGCCTTTGTCTGCTGGGGAGGCATCTTCCTCCCTGATGAAGGGAAGCGCACCTCCTTGTGAGCTCTTACTCCCTCCACTAAAGCCTGCAGGGCAACGTCGTCAAAGCGGGATGCAGACCTCGGTCTTTCTCCTGCCATTCTGCTTCCAGCTCAGTGTATCAGCAAATGTCAAAAGGTTGGCAGCCTGCAGAAGAAGCAAGGCTTGTTGCAGACCCTTAAAAGCAGCAGCAATAATGACGTCATATTATGCGACTTTCTGACTGGAAATACTCATTTGCCAAGGGTTCCCACACGTTGGAAATCAATTGGCCAATTGAGTTAAAATTGCATCAATCTCACACACCCATTTAGAATCGTTTGGGAAACACCAAATTCGGGGAACCCGACAATTCCCCGCACCTGAGTTAAAATCGACCCCATTGTGTTTGTGTTGAAAATGGAACAGTTAGGAGACATGACATCTGCTTATAATCAGCTAAGGTGAT
The DNA here is from genome assembly GCF_052327205.1 of Somniosus microcephalus. Taxonomy (NCBI): domain Eukaryota; kingdom Metazoa; phylum Chordata; class Chondrichthyes; order Squaliformes; family Somniosidae; genus Somniosus; species Somniosus microcephalus. The sequence continues at coordinate 259,211,277 of NC_140992.1, read as the reverse complement.
TTAAGAAATGAATAGAAGACTTTAAGAATGGCATCAAATAAATACATCTGTTATAACCGTTTTTTATGATAAGCTTTGAACACGTACATAGCAGACAGAATTCTGCAAGCTAACAGCTGAATTGACAGTAAGAATAAGAAAGTAGTCAACAGAGGAATGACTAGAGATAATTAGCTTACATCAGCAGAAAACTTCAAAGGATATACCACTGCAAAAAGAGTATAAAAATGGTACTTTCAGATAGGAAGCCAGAAGTCACTGAAAGGGGCAATGTGATTCTCTCACTCTTCAGAGGCAGGCTCTGTAAGTTTTTAACTCTTTGAGTCTCGGGGATCAAAAGGTACTTTTATTTTGATTTTGGTAGATATCCTGGATTAGAAATAAAACTTAGAAATGTAGAAATGTAACAAAGTTAAGATTTGAGAATAAGAATTGAAAGCTATTAGTATTTTGAATTGTTAAAATTGCGATTGAATCACCGACTGTTAGCTGCATGTCGGTTCTTTCATAAATTTAATTTTTTTTTAGAATTGTCTCACAGAGTACTTCTGTATCAAACTCGCGAACTATTGTGGGGGAGTATTCCGGACCCTCATAATATCCGGAAGGTTACAGTCTAGTTAAATTCATTAAAAGTGCTATCTGGAGGACGGTAACATCTTCAAGTCGTTCCTTTCCTTTAGGGAGAGATAGTCTGGACCTTTAGACCCAATTAAGCATCTTATAGGATTCGGCTATCTCTTACTTGAAGGTGAACGTCTGGGGAATACGCCTGATCCGGGGTAGCCCGAAAAGGGCTAGGACTAGTAATTATCCCTTCAATTGCCGCCCAACATGTGTGTTAACGAGTTGATACAGAACCTATACTTATATTTATATCTATATCATCTTGTAGATTGTTAAGTATAGAAGGAGTGTTTTACTGACAGTGGTACTAAGACCCTGATTTAAGTCTCTAGAGACGACAAGACTCTGATCAGGCCTTTTGGAACTTAAATCAGAACTCCCTCAATATACCATTGAGGTCTAGAAATTTCTTATAAAGTTCATATTAAACCCTAACCGAGGTTAGGTCCTGAAGAAATGACAAACCCTGTCGGAATTGGCCAAGTCTTTTTATTAGGAAATTCAAGCTATTGTTTTATATAGGGAAATAATCCTATCCCTGTACCTCCACAAAACCAAGCGATAATTTTTGAAATAGAAGGCTTTGATGCTGACGGAGCTGTTAGAACTCATGGCACGATTAATGTTGATCCCCAGAACCAGGGGATACAGAATATCCTGTGGGATAATCAAATACTCCAAATCCACTAAATTCCTTAACAATAAGGTGCACACCTGCACAATTGGGAGGCCTAATCAACGGTGCCCAACAAGGTGGTGGCAACCATGGCAGAATAGCAGGACCCGGAGCAGCCTATGCTCCTGGGGGTCATGGATTCCGGTTAAGGTGGCAAGCTCATGATGAAATAAATGACCAGAATCTTCGAGAAAACTATAGACAGCATAGGGGTAAGCCATTTAGGACTGAGATGAGGAGGAATTTCCTCACCCAGAGAGTGGTGAACCTGTGGAATTCTCTACCACACAAGGCAGTTGAGGCCAATTCATTAAATATATTCATAGATACATAGATACATAGAAGATAGGAGCAGGAGTAGGCCATTCGGCCCTTCGTGCCTGCTCCGCCATTTAATGAGATCATGGCTGATCCTTTAATTCAGTATCCCGTCCCCGCCTTCTCTCCGTAACCCTTAACCCCTTTTGCCCGTAGAAATATATCTAATTCCCACTTAAATATATTTAATGAGCTGGCGTACACTGCCCTCTGTGGCAATGAGTTCCACAGGTTCACCACTCTCTGAGTGAAGAAATTCCCCCTCATCTCTGTCCTAAATGGTTTAGCCCTTATCCTTAAATTATGTCCTCTAGTTCTGTTTTCACCCGCCAAGGGAAACATTCCTTCTGCATCCAGTCTGTCTAGACCTGTCAGAATTTTATACACTTCTATGAGGTCCCCTCTCAATCTTCTAAACTCCAGTGTGTACATCCCTAAACTACATAGTCTCTCCTCATAGGTCATTCCCGCCATTCCTGGTATCAGCCTGGTGAATCGCCGCTGCACCCCCTCCATGGCAAGAACATCCTTCCTCAGATGAGGCGACCAAAACTGTACACAGTACTCGAGGTGTGGTCTCACCAGTGCCCTGTACAGCTGCAGCAAGGTATCCCTGTTCCTGTATTCTAACCCTTTTGCTATGAAGGCCAGCATACCGTTTGCCTTCTTGACCGCCTGTTGCACCTGCATGCTCGCCTTCAGTGACTGGTGTACAAGAACACCCAGGTCTCTCTGTACTTCCCCCTCTCCCAATCTATTGCCATTTAAATAATAATTTGCCCTCCCGTTCCTGCACCCAAGGTGGATAACTTCGCACTTGTCCACATTATAGTGCATCTGCCATTTATCCGCCCAATCGCCCAGTCTGTCCAAATCGCTCTGGAGCTTCCTGGTCTCTTCCTCTGAGCCCACCCCACCTCCTAGTTTAGTGTCGTCTGCAAATTTGGAAATGCTGCATCCGACTCCCTGATCCAGGTCATTAATGTAAATTGTGAACAGCTGGGGGCCCAGGACAGATCCCTGTGGTACCCCACTTGTTACTGCCTGCCATTCAGAAAATGAGCCGTTTATTCCAACTCTCTGTTTTCTATCTGACAGCCAGTTCCCTATCCACGCCAAAACTTTCCCCTTTATCCCATGAGCCTCAATTTTCCATGCTAATCTTTTATGTGGGACCTTATCGAAGGCCTTTTGGAAGTCCAGGTACACCACATCTACTGGCTCTCCCCCATCTATTCTACCAGTTACTCCCTCAAAAAATTCCAATAGATTAGTCAAGCACGATTTACCCTTTGTAAATCCATGTTGACTCTGTCCTATCCTGTCCCCATTTGCTAAGTGCTCCGCTATTTCATCCTTAATGATGGACTCCAGCATTTTGCCCACAACTGATGTAAGGCTTACAGGTCTGTAATTACCTGCTTTTTCCCTACCCCCCTTTTTGAATAGTGGGGTAACGTTAGCTACCCTCCAATCCATCGGCACTGTTCCCGAGTCTAATGAATTCTGAAAAATCATCCTTAGTGCATCCGCTATCTCAAGAAGGAGTTAGATATATTTCTTAAGGCTAAAGGGATCAAGGGATATGGGGAGAAAGCAGGGACAGGGTACTGAGTTTGGATGATCAGCCATGATCTCATCAAACAAATACTCCAAATGGGATTCGGCTATCTCTAACTTTAGTTGAAGGTGAACGTCTGGAGAATACATCTGATCCGGGGTAGCCCAAAAAGGGCTAGGACTAGTAATTATCCCTTCAATGTGTATTTCTGTATTTTCTATTTTCTTTCATCAACAGTTTCTCTCCTTATCTGCTGAAAGCTCACGCAGTTTTAAAGAAAGACTTGCAATTCTATAGTGCCTTTCGCAACCACCAGATGTCCCAAAGCGCTTTACAGCCAATGAAGTGCTTTTTGAAGTGTAGTCGCTGTTGTAATGTAGGAAATGTGGCAGCCAACAGCAATGTGATATAATGACCATATAGTCTATTTTAGTGATGTTGATTGAGGGATAAATATTGGCCAGGACACCGGGGATAACTCCCCTGCTCTTCTTCAAAATAGTGCCATGGGACCTTTTACGTCCACCTGAGAGGGCAGATTGGTTTAATGTCTCAGCCAAAAGACGGCATCTCCGACAGTGTAGCACGCCCTCAGTACTGCACTGGGAGTGTCAGCCTGGACTTCTGTTTCGGGAGTGGGACTTGAATCCACAACCTTCCAACCCAGCGGTGAGAGTGCTACCCACTGAGCCACAGCTGACCCTTAAGGGGGCAAATCGCTGTCTTTAACACTCCTGGCAGAGAGCATAATTCACCAGGAGCATATATCGAGAATTCAGGCACCCCCCTCACAGTTTCATGGCCATTCATTAAATAATAGATGGAAAATCATGTGTGGGGTTGGGAGGCATGTGACTGAATTCCCAGTGTGCAATCCTTGTGTGGGAAACTGAGCTAAAGGTGAAAATTATTCCTATGCTATGAAATGTGCTATGAATTTACTCAGCTTGTAATTACATCCGCCAGCAGTACAGAAATATACAATCTGTGAATTCACTTTTTTTTTTAAAAAGATGTAAAACCTCTAATTATCAACTGTTCGTTCATTTATTTATGTTCCACGCAAATAATGCTTACAAAATTCACAGTGTGTACTTTCTAATTATACATAAATTAGCCTGAGCGGAAAAAAATCTGGTTTGACCAAATTGTTCAAACATGGGATTGATATTATTGTTCCAACCAATACAAGCGGAAGTGGCTTTAGCCGATTATCATGAAGCAACAGACAAATTAAAAGTGAGATAAAGAGGGAAAATGACTCTAAAAGTACTGAGAGGGGTGCCCAGGGCTCAGTATTGGGACCACTGCAGTTTCTAATTTGCAAGAATGACTTGAATTCAGAAACTCAATGCAAACTGGTCAAATTTGCAATTTGATACCTGCCTCGGCGGGGCAGCGGAATCGAAGGAAGTAACCTAAAAATTACAGACCAAGCTAAACAAAGAGAGAGAGTGGGCCGATCAATGGCCTAGGAAGTTTAATGCAACCATCTGTAAAACATTGTGCTTCAAAAGGGAAAATAGCACTCCACAAAAGGTGTTCTTCCAATAGCCAAGAATAATGTTGAAAGAGATCGAAAAGTCTTATGGACTCAATGCTCAATATGTCCAACCAATGCAGAGCAACAATCAAAAAGGAAAATTGAATGCTGAGCGGCACAACAGGATGCAAATCAAAGCAAATTCTGAATGAATAGCACAGTGCTCTGGTCAGAATGCATCTCGAGTACTGTGTCACGTTCTGATCACTGAGAAACAAAGGAGACATTTCAGTGTTGGAGGCAATGCACAGAAGAGCAAAGAAAGAAAGGCTTGTATTTATACAGCGCCTTTCACGACCACCGGACATCCCAAAGCACTTTACAGCCAATGAGGTACTTTTTGAAGTGGGGTCACTGATGTAATGTAGGAAACGTGGTAGCCAATTTGCACCCAGCAAGCTCCCACAAACAGCAATGTGATAATGACCAGATCATCTGTTTTTAGTGATGTTGATTGAGGGATAAGTATTGGCCAGGGCACGGGAGATAACTCCCCTGCTCTTCTTCGAAATAGTACCTTAGGATCTTTTACGTCCACCTGAGAGAGTAGACAGGGCCTCGGTTTAATATTTCATCCAAAAGACGGCACCTCCGACAGTGCAGTACTCCCTCAGCACTGCACTGGAGTGTTAGCCTAGAATTCTGTGCTCAAGTCCCTGAAGTGGGACGTGAATCCACAACCTTGTGAGGCAGAAGCGAGTGTGCTACCAACTTTTTTTTTTAATATACTTTATTGAATATTAAGAACATTTACAACATTGTGATCATTTCATTGTATCATACAAATCAATTCCGCCGCTCTGCACAGCCATTCTGCCACCACATTTTAACATCAAAACCTGAAGTTTATTTTGTCTCCCGTAACATATATTAAATCGATTGTACTTTAAAAATTGATTGTAAAATACTATCTTTAAATTCTTTTCTGAATAAAACATCCACAGAGCCTTATAATGATCTTTTAGCTTATATTTAAAATACTCTTTTAGATTGATTCTCCTCCCCTTAAAAAACAGAGCATTCCTTCTTTGCACAATCACGAATCTAGCCAAGTTGAACATTAAATTAATTGCCGCTCCGCTAGACTCGGGCAGACTCTCCTGTAATCCCCATCTCAAAATTGAGTCCCACAGGATTCCCATTCTCGCTCTTCGGTCCCCACCCAGCAAAAAAACTTCACACAACTGTTGAACATAGTACTTAAAATCATTTAACTGCGGACATAACACCAGTAAATGGGATAGAGTCTCATCCCGTGTCCCACACACTGGGCAAGTTGCCGCCTCCACTCGTCCAATCTTGCACAAGACCGTCATGGTAAAAATTTGGTTAGGAGCCAATTTGAAATCCAGTTCAATCCACTCTGGACATTTAAAATTCACCCACACACCCTTCCAAATCCTGCTGAAGTCCAGCTGTGGGTATATACTCTGCCAAAACTCCTGACCAGCAGGTGTCTTGAATCTCCATTCTCTAAATACCTCATAGAAATCTCGAGTATTACAGTTGTCAAATTGGACCAACTCTCCCCCTTTCTCCAGCAGAAAGCTTGGAAAAGCGGGACGCATTTTACTTCCTTTGGAGATTTCCGCATTTATTTCTTCCATCCAATCCTGTGGCATTGCCCTCACAATCTTCTCATACATGATCCCTATTGCTTTTTCCTCTACCTCCTGATCCTCCTCCCACCATGTCCCTCACTATCGCTTCCGGCAACCAACCTGGAATTACCTCGTATAATACATCTTTCACACATATAATACCAGCTTTTATAAAAGCTTGATTAAATAAAACCTCTCCTTCAATGTTGCCCACCTGTTCAAAAATAAGGGCTGTTCTAAAAATTCCTCAGCCCCCTTGGGCATAAACTGCACACTTTTTAAAAATTGGGCCCAAGTCTCTACAACCCCCTTATAAAACCTAGGGAGAAGTTTAATCGATTTCAAATACATATTATTGTATTCCATACAAAATATCCCCTGCCCTCCTATCCCACTTCGTTTTAAAAAATGCTCAAAACAACTCTTCCAAAAACTTGCATTTGACTTCTGAAGAAATCTTTTCACCCATTTGATTCTAAAGGATTTTTTCTTCAAATCAATATCTGGGAAATTGAGTCCTCCCTGATTTCTCCATCCAATGATGGTATTGTAAGCCAGCAAGACTGGTTTCCCTTCCCATAAAAATCTCACACAAGCTTCTTGGATGGACTTTTCTGCCCACTCAGGAATATCCTCCACCATCAATAAGTACCATAGCTTAGATAGCAGGAGAGCGGACACCACTGTCGCTCTTCCTTGCGCTTTCAACCACCTTCTTTCCCATCTTCCCAAAATCTTTCTAATTTTCATAACCTTCGGTTCCCAATTTAATCGATCCACTTCATTCCTGTCTTTCTTGCACCCCATATGCACCCCCAGAACTTCCAAAACCTCCACCACCTTAAAGGGACTTTCCCCCAACCATTCCCCCCTACCCCTTCCTGCAACCAGGCATTGGGACTTACAATAATTCACTCTGGCTCCTGAAGCTCTACAATATTCCTCCACTACATCCATAGCTTTCCTCACTGACTCCCCATTTCTCAATGTTAAGATTGTGTCATCTGCATATTGGTGTATCACCGACACCAGCCCAGAACTGGGAACCACAATCTCAACTAAACCTTGTTTCTTTCGCATCATGTAACCTAATGGTTCTGCTACCAATGTGTACAACAATGGGGACAGGGGACAACCCTGTCTCACTGATCTCTGTATCAGAAAATACTTGGATAAAAAACCATTACATTTAACACAGCTAAATGTGTTTGAATAAAAAATCCTTATCCGCTCAATGAATTTTTCCCCGAAACCAAATGCTTCTAAAACCTTCAATAAAAACTCATGAGACACCCTATCAAAGGCTTTCTCTTGATCTATCCTTAATACATAAGCCTCCCTCCCACTCTCTTCCATGAGCTCTATCGCATCTCGGATTGAGACCACAGAGTCTGCGATGTCCCAGCCTATGACTCCATAGGACTGAGAGGGCAAAACTATCTGCGGCAACACCTCCTTCATACGATTTGCCATAACCCTCGCCAAGATCTTATAATCCACATTTAATAATGTGATGGGCCTCCAATTCTTCAGATCCCCTTTATTTTTATAAGCTAAGCTTATGACACCTCTCCTCATAGATGGGGCCAGGCTTCCCTCAATTTTAATTTCCTTGAAAACTTCTAAGAGCAATGGACTTAAAATCTTGAAAGATTCTTTATAAAATTCTGCACTTAGTCCATCGGACCCTGGGCTTTTCCCCCCGTTCATTCCACTTATTGCTACTTTTATTTCCGCTAATTCTACTTTGTCACACATGCTTCTCTCATCCTCCTTTAAACCCTCTTCAATAAAAGCACTAACCTTCTCCATCGCCAAATTGGAAATGTCTTCTTTTGTATATAACTATTGATAAAAGCTGCTTGCCGCCTCTAAAATATCCCCACTTTCATGAATGATCTTCTCCCCAACCTTCAACTCTCCAATTAATGATAATCTCTGTCACAGCTTCTCTTGCTCTAGAAAATATCTAGTGCATCTTTCGCCCTCCAATGCATCTCTAGCCTTTGCACGGAGAATGGCCCCCTTGCATTTTTCAGCTTGCAATAATTCCCATTCTTCCTTTAGCACCCGGAACTTAGTCTCAGCTCCCTTATCCCCTCCGTCAACTGCTTTACAGTCATCCGTAAACCTTTTGTTTATATTCTCTTCTCAACGCCGGTTAGCTGCCACTCTCTTTTTCCCATAACGTACCGAAAAAACGTTTACCTCATATTTGAAATTGTCCCACCAAACTCTTCTTTCTTTCAAGAACAAAGGTTCCTTCCGAGCATTCTTTAATGGCCCAGAAATTCAGGTCGGAGGCTCCCCGTGGGTGCAAGCCTCCGACCTGCACTTACCTAGCGTGCCGGCCGTTGTGCTGTGGGCCCGCGTGGGATTCCGATCCTGGGCCTCTTCCAAATGCCGGCGCGCAGTGCTTGTGTATCCCAGGGGCGCAGTTAGTTCGAAGCGTCCCCTGGGATCACGTGGGCCATGGAGAGCCAATGGTAGCAGGGAATGCTTCATTCATAAATTTGACAGGAAGAGCTGTCAAACCTATAAATACTATAAGCCCCAAAACATAACTAAAACTTCAAATCATTTTTTTTTAAATCACATTTATAAAATAACTATAAATTACATAAAATAACTATTTTAAACAATAATTTAAAATTTTGAAAAAATTAATTACATTTTCTAACAGAGCTAAAAAATAATCTTACCCAGCTTTAAAGTAATTAAAAATAATAAACCTGTGGAAAAAATGTTTTAATTTTAATTAATTCGCCACTTACCTTGTTAAAAGCAGGCCTTGCGCCTGCTTTTTAAAAGTGTAACTCCTGGAGACTTACCCTCCCGGAGAAACCTGCAAAAAAAACATAAGTTCGATGCGCACGCGCTGCCTCTCCGGCACACGCGTTCCACCTGTCAACCCCTTCTTTCAAGGGAACGGAAGTTCCGGTTTCCCACGCATGCGCAGTGCATGCACGAAACCGGCACCGGTACCCAGTGCGTACTCACGCGTGGGGACCCGAATTTCTGGGACATTATATTTAAAATCCCTTCTTTATAAGCAATTTCTTTCAGGTATTGATTGTTTAAAATCCACACCCCTGAACCGATCTTAACTCTGCTGTTCCTAATTCTAAGAACCAAAGCCGAGTGGTCACTAAAAAATACTTTTTTATAATAAGTCTCCATCACCTCAGAAGTTAACCCTTCCCGCATTAACACAAAATCTATTCGGCTCTATTTTAAAACATCACCCACCCAACCTGCTCTGGAGAATGCCTTTTTAATGGGGTTCCGGTCCCTCCATAAGTTTCTCAAATTTAAATTTGCCATCATTTTTACAATCATCCCTCTGGAGTTATCATCCTTAAAGGTCATCTGGGCTGAAATGTCCACCAAGATAAAAATACATTAAAATCCCCCACTATACAAGGATTTTGCACCTTTGCCACTTCAGTGAATAACCTCCAAAAAAACTTGCGACGCTTGCAATGGTCGTTTGGTGCATAGGTATTAAAGAGATCATAATTAAATTCTTCCATTTTTACCCTTAGCCGTAAAAATCTTCACTCAGTGTCCTTGTCCACCAAGGCAACTTTTTCTTTTATGGACGGACTCACCAAAACAGCCACCCCTCTACGGTTGTTTACATAACTTGCAAACACCTCTCCCTTCCAAACCTTCTGAACTCTTTCTAGGATATCCTCATCCCAAAAGGTTTCTTGCAGACACAAGTCCATGCCTTTAAAACCCTGCAACAACTGCTGCAATTTCTTCTCACCCCTCAGTCCGTTCACATTAATCAAGACCAATGTAATCATGGCTCCAAAGAAGGGAAGTGTGCCTGATAATCTCCCCATCATTTAATCTCTGGCCCCTCCCTCCTCACATGCTCCTTCCCAACTTTTCGGCCAGCTGTTGCTTTTTCCTGCAGCCTCCGACTCTTTTTCACCTCCTGTTTGAACCTTCCCTGCTGTTTCAGCCTCTTCCTTGCATTAAGTTTGGGCCAAGGAGCTGCCCTTTCTCCCTCCTTCTGCCCCTCACTAACCTTTCCCTTTCCACATGATGCCACTCCACCCCCCACTTCCATGTCTCCGTCCCCCTCTAATTCCTCACTCTCAAGCTCTTCTGTAACCCTCTGTGCCTGCTCCCCGTCAGATACATAATCCTGCTCCCTGTCAGATACATCATCTCCCATAGAGAGTCTTCCTGCTATCGCGGTTTCTCCAACAGTGCCGCTCCCTTCGACCTCATCTCCACCTCTGGCCCTTGCTCGCTGATCCTTCTCTCTCTGGGACAATGGCGCACCTATATTGCTCCCTTCTGGCATCTTTGTCTCGCCGCTCCCGTCCTGCTGCCCCTTTAAGGCTCCTACCTCTTGCACCCTCTCCTTGTCTTGCCCCCTCCTGCTCACCGAGATGTCCGACTCCCCGTCTTTCTTTGGAGTACTTACATTTACCATACACCCCGCTCCTGCCTCCTCTCCCCCCGCAGACACCAGATTCTTTAGGGAGAGCTGAACCGTATTAAGGCTCGAGTCTGCACTTGACCCTTGCTGCCCTCTGCTGTCTTTGTTCTTTTCCACTGTACTTGGTGTGTTTTCCTCCATCTCCATCCTGTTCTCTGCTCTGCAATTTTCTGCCTCTTCCTGTGCTCTTTTCTCCTTCAATTTACCAGCGTGTCCTCGACTGCTCTGCTCCTCCGGCCGTTCCACTCACACCTTCTCCCATCTCCTCGTCACTCATAGAGCTTCCTTCTGCCTCACACTCACAGCGGGTGGGGCCTTTGTGACACACCCCACAGCTCTCCGCCTTGCAGCTCCGAGCGATGTGTCCAGACTCGCTGCAATTATAACAGTACAAGTCTAGACAGTTTCTTACAAGATGGGCGTGTCCAAGACAATAATAACAAATCTTCACTTGGTTATCATGCAGTATTCGAAAGTACTGCACTCCTTCCATTGTCTCGAATTTCATGCTGTACGGTAATGACTACACCCACTCTGGGAACTGCACCTTTACGTAATGGGTTCCATCTGCTACCCGTGTTCCTGGATAGTATCTCCTCTTTATTGCTGAGCAAATTTTAATGTCCCACGACTCCAACTTTTTGATCAGCACATCGTCCTCGATATAAACTGGCAAGTTTAAGAATGAGACCACCACCTCTTCCGAATATAGCAGAGATACCTCCAAGAACTTATCGCCAACTTTCAAACTGAGTAAAAGTCTTTCCACCTCCTCTCGGCCACTGACCGTCACCTCGAACCCAACATTCGGCTTTGGTCATCAGGCAAAGCAGCTTCCCTCGCCACAGTCCTCATGTACCGCTTGGATAATATCCCAAGCTCGTATCTCCTTATCCTCGCACTGAACCACCACCGTGTTTTCTTTTCCAAACCTCCTGGGGTCCCGGCCCAAATCTTTGAGCCTTTTTCTTTCCCTTCCAACCACAGTTTCTCCCCTAATTAAATTCATCTTGGGAACACTGTCCTCTGAAGGGCCCAGCACTCCGGACCCCTCAGCAGCCATCTGGCTGTTGTGTATGGGCCAAAAAGGCCCTAAAACCTGAAAAAAAAAATCACCACCAACTTTTTACAAACTCACTCCAACTCCCTGCAGCAATCAGACAACCAGTAACACCTGCTCACTCCTAGCCCCTCCCACCTAGAGAGTGCTACCCACTGAGTCACAGCTGTGGTGTAATGCCGAGACAGACTTGTACTTTACAACCTGGAAAAGAGGCACCTAAGAGGTGATCTTATCTATATATATAAAAGGATATGTCTCTCTGTCTGTCTCTCTGTCTGTCTCTCTGTCCGGCTATACAATCAAAATTTATAGAGCGTACCTACACATATGTTATATCAAAAGAAAGCTCATCATTAGGGGACTCTTGTAGGTGTATTTACTTTTTGCTCGGACAAAAATTGTGCTGACGGTATCCAAAAAACTTTCAAAATTCCGCTCATTATCCGCTCATTTGCATCAAGTGGGGGCAGGTCCATTGTGTGTGCGGGCGAGCCATCTTACAGTTGAGTGACATGGTGATTAACCAATCCTACAGTTCAGTGAGCTGACGGTTGACCAATCGGTGCGTGCGTGGGCGGGCCTTATCATTCTGAACCGAGGTGAGTGGCCGCCATCTTGATTCCAAACTGTTCATTTCTTTTTCCCACTTTCTGCGTGTTTCTTTTCAAATCTACATTTCCAGCAAAAAAAAAGTTGCTTTTTAAACACAAATTGTTTTTTAAAAAAGTTAATTAATTTGTAAATCTTTTCCCTAACATCTAGAATTTTCCAACCTTTCACCATTTTTCCAGGCCTGGAAGCCTGGGGCTCTGTTGCCCAGCCATGCCCGAGCTAGGCACCTCCCGTTGCGCTCAACAAGCGGCTCACGATCGCCGCCATCTTTGTGAAGGCTGGAGGAGGCGGGCCTGAGCCGAGCGTCGCCTCCGCTGCCATCTTAGTAAAGGCGGGTGGGGCAGGAGTCAGCGCGCGCGACTTGAGTCCGGCCGGGCCTCACGCGGTAGGTTGCGCGGCGGTGTCTCTCGCTCTGCTCTTGAAGCCGGCTCGGGCGGGGGGGGGGCGGGGCTCGGGGGTTCGGGGATCGGCAGATCGGGGCTTGGGTGGGCGGGGCTCAGGAGATCGGGCCTCGGGAGATCGGGGGGGGGCGAGCCTCCGGAGATCGTGGGGGCGGGGCTCGGGAGATCGGGGGCGGGGCTCGGGAGATCGGGCCTCGGGAGATCGGTGCTCAGGAGGGCGGGGGGCGGGGCTCAGGAGATCGGGCCTCAGGAGATCGGGGCTCGGGAGGATGGGGGGCGGGGCTCGGGAGATCGGGGGCGGGGCTCGGGAGATCGGGCCTCGGGAGATCGGGGGGCGGGGCTCGGGAGATCGGGCCTCGGGAGATCGGGCCTCGGGAGGGTGGGGCCCTCGCCCTTCTTCCCCCCTCCCCCCCTCCTCCCCCTTCTTCCCCCCCTTCTTCCCCCCTCCCCCCTCCCCCTTCTTCCCCCTCCCCCCTCCTCCCCCTTCTTCCCCCTCCCCTGCTCCCCCTTCTTCCCCCCTCCCGCCCTCCAACTCCCCTTCTTCCCCCTCCCCCTTCTTCCCCCTCCCCCTTCTTCTTCCCCCCCCTTCTTCTTCCCCCCTCCCCGCTCCCCCTTCTTCCCCCTCCCCCCCTTCTTCCCCCCTTCTTCCCCCCCTCTCCCTTTCCTCCCCCTTTCCTCCCCCCTCTCCTCCCCTTTCCTCCCCCTCCCTCCCCCCTCCCCCCCTTCCCCCTCCCCCTTTCCTCCCCCTCCCCCTCCCCTTTCCTCCCCCTCCCCCCTCCCCTTTCCTCCCCCTCCCCTTTCCTCCCCCCTCCTCCCCCTCCCCCTTTCCTCCCCCCGCCCCTTTCCACTCCCCTCCCCCTTTCCTCCCCCTCCCCCTTTCCTCCCCCCTCCTCCTTTCCTCCCCCACCTCCCCCTTCCCCCCTTCCCCCCAGTCACTCTCTCTTCCTCCCAGTCGCTCTCTCTCTTCCCCCCAGTCACTCTCTCTCTTCCCCCCAGTCGCTCTCTCTCTTCCCCCAGTCGCTCTCTATCTTCCCCCCAGTCGCTCTCTCTCTTCCCTCCAGTCGCTCTCTCTCTCTCTTCCAACAACAACATGCCCTCAAAAGACCCTCGGCACCGCCGGGCACTTCAACTAGTATAGATATATATTAGATAGTAAATGGTGTGGAAAAGGTTGATCTAGAATACTATTTTAAAATAAACAGTCAGAGGAGGAGAAGGGAACACAGGTTTAAACCAGGGAAATGTAACTTTATGAATCATGTCAGGAGGTTCTTCTTCACACAAAGTGATCAACATTTGGAATGGACTTCTGAGCAGTGGTGGAGGGGAAACCCCTGGAATCATTTAAGAAACAATTAGAAGCCACAATGGGGGGATGGAAGTGTAGGGTTGTTTAGATAGATGACTCAAGATGGGCCAAATGGCTTTCCTCATCCCTGAGTAATTTGTGATCTTGTGCTTTCAATGCGCACTACCTCAAATAAATAATGTAAGCAGTACAGAGGCAAGTGGCTAAATTCATTTCACCAGTTAGGTTTTCTTCAGCACAAAATGAAGCAAATAAAATCTCATAGATTGATTTAATAAAGATTTCAGGAAAAAAACAAATGCGAACTCTTCTGCCTTCTCATTTCTACACTGTTCTCTTTCACCCAGGACAGTCTTGGGTCAGGGACTCTGCCAATATTGACATGACCTCATATCAGTCAAAAAAAGCTTGCAAGATGGAACTAGGCAGTAGGTTGTCTGTCAATATTTCCTCTCCCACTCCCAATGGAAAAGCAGCTGTTAGCACATTAGTATTTTTATTTAGGATTTCAGGAACCAGCAACACAGGTATACAATTACTCACTACATGTTAGAAAAAGAACATGTGATTGGTTAAAAAAAAAAATCACGTCAACCAAGCTTAAGGAGTTAATTTTTCTACCAGTTTATTTCTCTCCTGGAATGTATTAGACCCACTGGCCCCGAAATTTATGGGGAGCCAGGGAGGCCGAAAACGGCCAAGGACACGGAATTCCTGCCAAACTTAATGGTAGAAATTCATTATCATTTTCTTGCTCCATTGTCAAGGCTGGCCGGCAGGCGGGAAGGAAAGCCAATGGCAGGAGGCCTTGGGGATTGTCCCCAGCAATCGGGGTGGGGGGCGGGGGGTGGAGGTTAGGGTGGAGACAGAGGCCATCGGGGCTGAGGGTGGGGTGGGGAAGAGGTCGGCGATCATGGCAGGGGGGAGAAAAAGGCCATTGGGGCAGGGGGAAGAGAGGCTATTGGGGTTAGGGGTGGTCGGCAAATCCGGCAGGGTTGAGAGAGAGGCCGCGATCGGCAGGGGGCCAAGCAAAGGCTTCCTTGCGGGGCCGGTGGCGGGAGGGGGATCACTCCTGCTCCTCATGGTCCACAGGGAGTGCTGGAAAAGGCACTCCGCCTCCCTTTCACTGCCGGGTTTCCCAATCCCGGGACTCCCAAGTGCACTGTAGGTGCCCAATTTAAATATGCTAATGAAATGGAGAGGCGGGACGCTCAGACGCCACGATATCTGCCGCTATAAAAGGCTGGGGAGCGCGTGTGCAGTATGATGGCGATGCGTTCCCAATATTTAAGTCTTTATCCCACCCCACGACCATCTGCCAGCCATCGCTGGGGAGTGGGGGGACGGCGGTGGTTAATATCGAGGTTATTGTTTCTACAGACTGCAGGGTTTCAAACCATCTGTTGTATACAACTTCCCAGAATATGATTTTCAGAGGAAAACTGCTGACCTTCCATGAAGTCTCTCTGTCCCCTGTAGATCTCTCGAATGGCTTCAGATAGAATGCTCATTTGGAGGATGAACTTTTAAAATGTTAATGGAACAAAATAAATTTCAATAGGTATCTCACACTCATAGAGCTGCCAATCAAACAAAGGCCACAGGATGCTTGCATTTGAATTGGAAGTCCTGCCACCTCCCTCAGATACCTGTCACAGGCATAATGGGGGTTAAATCGGTTAGCCCCAGAAAATGGGCGCAAGGATCGCGATGCACGAATAACCCATGCCCATGGAGTGGAATGCAGCCAGCACGCTAATTTCCTGCTGCTTGCTCATTATAATGATTCTGGCTGCAGCCAGTGCTCCCCGCGCTGTTCATTGGCTGCATGCATCAGCAGGGGGCCCAGTAAGTTGCACTACTTAAAATTAACCTGCACCTCTTAAAGCTAGCCTGCACCTCTTAAAGGGGAGGTGTAATTTGGCTGGAGCAGGTGCTGGGAGTCGTTCGACAAGTGAATCTGACCTGGGAAGGAGTGAAGAATGGCTGAACATGGGATAGAGCGGGCACCCAGGTTTTCGGACGCTGCATTCGAAGTCTTGGTGGAGGAGGTGGCAAGGCAGTGAGATGTCCTGTATTTGCAGGTGGGCAGGAGGCCCTCCAGACACATGATGAGAAGGCAGTGGGAACAGATAGCCGCAAAGGTCAATGCCAGGATTATAGTCCCAAGGACCTGGGTGCAGTGCTGAAAGCAGTTTAATGATCTCACACGAGTGGTCAAGGTCAGTGAATACATCTTCAAATGTCATATCCTACCAACTGCACCACTAGTCTCAGCCATTGCTCAATTCACCACACCCCCATCACTCACCTACCAACAATCTCTGTCAATCAGGACTCATACCTAACATCCATATGCTTCACCTCACCGTTGCACACTACTGTGTTTGCTGTTGCAAACCTCAAACCCACATCTCACAGCTTGCACACTCTGGCAGCTATTCAATCATGACAGCCACATCACCTAAACAGATTCCACAACACTCACTGACACACTTTCCTCTCTCTTGTCGGAGAAGGTGGCGCACAACCGGAGGCAGTAGGAACTAACTGGAGGGGGAGAGGTGCGCCTGCATGTCCTAACCCCCATGGAGGAGACAGTGCTGGCTGTAATGATCAATAACATGTCATTCTATAGTGGACACTAGGTGGAGCCGTAGAGCTGTATATAGCTGTATGTATAAGACTACACTACCCAGCTGTATGTATATTAAGACTACATTACCCATGAGGCACTAGGCTACCCACAAGGCAGCAGTCAAGATGGAAGCCTCTACAGATACTGTACCTAGTCCACATGTGCTCAATAAAAGTGTCTAGCAAAAGCTAGCTGTGTTCATAATAAGAATGTCTATTTATTAATGAACATAAGATGGTACCAGGATGGTGAAGATCTGCTGAAAATTGTGAAAAGCGAAATGGAGAATTTGAAGCCACCAGAGCGTTTGAAACTCACAGGAAACATCGACTACAATTGGCAGACTCTTAAACAACAATTCAAACTCTACATTGCAGCCATCAGATTCGGTATGAAGCCAGACGCAAGGAAGATAGCATTGCTGCTTACGGTTGCAGGCCCACAGGCGATAGAGGTATTTAATACATTTGTATTTAATCCAGAGGAGAACAGAGAAAATGAGAAGATGTGCTAAAAAAATTTGATGCACATTGCTCTCCCAAAAAGAATGAGACCTATGAAAGATACATGTTCTGTTCTCGGACACAGCAGCAAAATGAGACTTTTGATAACTTTATAACTGATCTGAAACTGAAAGCACAGACATGTAATTTCTCTGAGCTCAAAGCATCCATGATTCGTGACCAGATTGTGTTTGGTATTCATGATAAAAAAGTCAGGGAACGTCTGTTGAGAGAAACCGAACTAAATTTGGAAAATGCGGTGAAAATATGCCAAGCCAGCGAGCTAGCTCGAAAGCACGCGAAGACTTTCAGTGAAATCAATAATGATGCGATTGTAATGAGTGATAATGCTGCTGTCGGTGCTGTGTCCTACAAGGGGAAGAAACATGGGCAGAACAGAAATGAAAAGCAATCGGAGGATGAAATTTTTAATTGTAAACGCTGTGGTTACAAACACCAGTTAAGACAATGCCCAGCATTTGGAAAAATGTGCACAAAGTGTAATGGAAAGAATCACTTTGCCAAACAATGCTTTTCAAAAGTACAAACTAAGAAAGGGCAACGAGTTAATGTAAGTGAGACAATTTTTGTAGGAATGGTGTCATGTGACAATATCAAAAAGGATACAGAAAATGTGCAGCCCTCAGAAATGGACAATGCTGAACATAAAGTTAATGCAGTAAAAGAGGACAAATGGATGATCCCACTGCAGGCAAATGGAGCATTAGTTACCTTGAAACTAGACACTGGGGCAAAAGCAAACTTAATCAGTATGAGTGACATTAACAATATGAAAGAAAAGCCCAAAATACAGAAAAAGTCAGTACTACTGAAGGACTATAATGGACAGAAAATAGATAGCTTAGGTGTATGCGGACTTAAAGTGACAGTCAAAGACAAAGTGCATCATCTCATGTTTTCTGTTGTGGCTGAAAGACTTGATTCTCTACTAGGTGACAAAGCTTGTGAGGACTTAGAACTGGTCAAGAGAGTCTACCGTATAAACTGTGCCATAAATAGACCAGATGACTCAGTGGATTCTGTAGTACATCATTTCCAGGATGTGTTCAAAGGATTTGGAGTTCTACCATTCACTTACAAGATCCAGCTAAAGGAGGATGCTCAGCCAGTGGTACATACTCCACGAAGAGCTCCAGCACCCCTGCGTGACCAGCTCAAGAATGAACTTGACAGAATGACCACACTAGGAGTCATCAGGAAAGTCAAAGAGCCAACAGACTGGGTTAACTCCATGGTATGTGTAAAGAAAAAGAACAATGATCTAAGAATATGCATGGATCGAAAGGACTTAAATGCAAACATAAAACGTGAACACTACCAGATTCCCAAGCGAGAAGAAATCACCAGTGAAATGTCAGGTGCCAGATACTTTACAAAGCTCGATGCCTCACAAGGATTTTGGCAACTAAAACTGGATGAAGAGAGCACCAAATACTGTACCTTCAACACACCATTTGGCAGGTATTGTTTCCTCAGAATGCCTTTCGGGATAATATCTGCATCTGAAATCTTTCATAGAGTGATGGAACACATAATTGAAGGTCTGGAAGGAGTTTGGGTCTATGTTGATGACATCATCATCTGGGGCTCCACACTGAAAGAACACAATGAGAGACTGACTAAAGTGCTATAGAGCATACGCCGGAATGGACTGAAGCTCAACAAAGCCAAGTGTTAGTTTGGCGTCCAGGCAGTCACTTTCCTAGGAGATAATCTATCTGGTAAAGGAATAGAGCCAGATATGGAAAAAGTAAACGCCATACTCAAAATGCCCCGACCCACTGACAAAAAAGGAGTGCTACGCATCATGGGGATGATAAACTTCATTGGAAAGTTCATTCCTAACTTGTCAGCCAAGACAGCCTGTCTGCGAG
Source organism: Somniosus microcephalus (assembly GCF_052327205.1). Classification (NCBI taxonomy): domain Eukaryota; kingdom Metazoa; phylum Chordata; class Chondrichthyes; order Squaliformes; family Somniosidae; genus Somniosus; species Somniosus microcephalus. Next base: position 259,192,071 of record NC_140992.1, on the reverse strand, counting down.
ACCTGCTACATAAAACAAATGAGTTTGCATGGACAGAAAGACATGAACAAGAGTGGATAAACCTCAAAGCAGTGCTGACAACCACACCTGTACTCACCTTCTTTGACCCAACAAAAAGAATCAAAGTGTCAACGGATGCATCAAAAGATGGCCTAGGTGCGGTCTTGCTACAAGCAGAGGGTGAAGATTGGAAGCCTGTTGCCTATGCCTCCAGGTCTATGACTGATACTGAGTGTCGATACGCCCAGATTGAAAAGGAATGTCTAGGCTTGGTAGTTGGACTAGAAAAGTTTCATGGCTACATATATGGACTTCCCACCTTCACGGTTGAGACAGACCACAGCCCACTGGTTGCCATCATAAAAAAAAATCTGAATGAGATGTCTCCAAGGATTCAACGACTCATGATGAAGCTGCAAAGATAAGACTTTGAACTGATCTACACACCAGGCAAATACATAGTGTTAGCAGATGCACTATCCCGAGCACCCACAATGAGTCATGTGAGCTCTACTGAAGAAGACGTGGATGTTCATGTGAGTATGGTCACTGCTGCGCTGCCCGTGTCAGACACAAAATCAAAGCAAATAGCAGAAGAAACAGTAAAAGATGTATTACAAACAGTAATAGAGAACATTCATCATGGTTGGCCAAAAGGTTCCTGTCCAAAATATTTTCACATAAGGTCAGAATTGAGTGTCGCAAGTGGACTATTACTAAAACAGAACAGAATAGTCATTCCACAGGCTCTACGTCAAGACATGCTCAAAAGGATTCATGAGGGACACCTCGGAATTGAAAAATGCAAATGGAGAGCAAGAGGCACTGTTTATTGGCCTGGCATAAATAAGGACATTGAGAACATGATAGGCAAATATGAGACATGTCAGAAACACCAAAACAAACAAACAAAGCTGACATACCAACAGCACCATGGCAAAAGGTTGGTATGGACCTTTTTCATTTAAATGGTAAAGACTATCTAATAGTGATTGACTACTATTCTAACTATCCTGAGATGGCGCTGCTCTCAAGCACCACAGCAAGCAGTGTCATAATGCATGTGAAATCCATCTTCACCAGACATGGAATTCCCAGGATTGCCGTTAGCAACAATGGTCCGTGCTTCAACTGTAAGGAGTGGCAACAGTTTGCAGCACATTATGACTTTCAGCACATCACATCCAGTCCTTTGTATGCTCAGTCAAATGGTAAGGCAGAGAAAGGTGTTCAAGTTCTCAAGCAGCTACTGAAGAAAGTGACAGAAAGCAAGTCTGATCCTTATCTCGCCCTGCTGAGCTACCGAGCCTCACCTTTAGACTGTGGTTCTTCACCTGCTGAACTACTAATTGGTCGCAAGTTGCGCACCACACTACCCTGCTGTGCAAAAGAACAGCAAAGTGAGGAACTGAGACAGAGACTTCAACTGTTAAAGCTGAAACAGAAATCATACTATGACAAGTCATCCAAAACTCTAAAACCATTGACAAGGGATGATGTTGTCAGGATTGAGGATCCAGATGCATGGAACAGAAAAGCTACAGTTCTTGAGGAAGTAGGACCAAGGTCATACACTGTTAGAACTGAGGAAGGACAGATTCTCAGGAGGAACCGCCGTTCCCTCCTAAAAACACAAGAGACTATTCAAGAGCAGATTGATGACAATGCCGCAACTGCATCTTGTCATTCACCGCCAGAACAATCTCATGAAGACACATCAGTGTTGAGAAGATCCACACGTGAAGTAAAAAAGCCTGATCTTTGAGTACAATGTAAAGCTTTGAAAATGTGTTGACTGTTTTGAAAATGTTTATGTTTATAGAGCACTAACAAAAGTGTTACTTGTGGTGTATGTAACCGTTCCACCTTTAAGAGAACTATTTTAAGAGATGCACTACTTTATCTTGGCTGCTGTATACTGTAATACCGGTGGTGACCACACCGGTATATAAGTGCTGTGTAATGATTTATTGAGCAGTTCAGCCCTGACCTTCGACTAGTAAAGACCTGTTAAAATTTACTCTTGTGGTCTGTGTAGTAATTCTCACTATAACACACAGACTTAACAGTGGCGACGAGTACGATCTTACCCTGTGGCAGAGATACATCCAAGGCAGTTTAACGGGCGTCGAGAAGAGGCATCCGCCCTCATCATCCTGCTGAGAAAAGACTCGGGTCTGAAGAGCAAAGGAAGAATTCTGACACGAAGCCTTCCATCAGCAACAGGCAGTGATCATCCCTTCTATCACGGTGGTGGGTAAGCCGATCAGCGACGAGCAGCAAGTCGACCACGTTGGCTGTGAAGTAGGGGAGGGAAAAACGGAGGATATAAGGGCGGAGAACTCGACCACGGCCGGGGAAAAGAGCCGGACAGAAGTCGGGGCCAGAGGCGCTGAGACTGGGGCAGCGTAAGGCACGGGAGCCGCGGTGAATGCAAACGCAGCCGGTGTAAAAGACCGGGCTGCAAGCGGGCTGGGAGACGCAACAGCGTCGAGAGAGAGCTCGACCGCGACCGGTGAAAAAGGCCGGGCAGCTACCGAGGCCGCGAGGCGCAGCGACCGGGACAGCGTAAGGCGCGGGAGAAAATTTTAAAAAACCGCGGAGAACTCAGCCGCAGCCGGGGGGAAAGGACCGGACTGCAAGAGGGGCTGGGAGGCACGATTTGAGAACCGCTGGGGAGGGCGAACGCAGCAATACGGCAATCGCCATTACAGCCAGCGGGGGAGAAAGGCAAACGCGGGAAGCCGCCATTTTCATAGGCGGGGGAAGAAGACAAGCGTGGGGAACCGCCATTTTGAAAAAAAAAAAAATTCTTTTTGTTTCTCAAGAAGATTGCGAGGATGCCTAAGTGTGGTAACATCAACGATTTCGATTCCGATGTTGAAGATTGGGCCACGTATGTAGAACGCATAGAGATTTATCGTAAGGCAAATAAAATATCAAATAAAGATAAAGCACTAACCTTACTAAACTCAATGGGTGCGAAGACATACGGGCTATTGAAGCATCTCCTATCACCAGCTAAACCGGCGGATCAGACCTTCGCTAATATTGTTGCTGTCCTGAGAAATCATTTGAACCCCACACCGCTGATGTTAGCGGAACGATTTAAATTTTATGCGAGAACGCAACGGAAAGAGGAAAGCAACGCGGAGTATTTAATTGAACTGCGTAAGCTAGCGAAATACTGTCAGTTTGGGGAAAGACTGACAGAGGCACTGAGAGACAAATTTGTGTGTGGATTGTCGAAAGAAGGAACACAAAAGCGGCTACTTGAAGAGAATGATCTTACACTTGATAAGGCTGTCACTATTGCAGCATCGCACGAAGCCGCAGCGAGAGGCACTGCGGAAATGCAGCTGAAGGCAGCGGTACTCAGCGTAGATCAAATGGCTTTGGGTACAATGAAATGTTATCGTTGTGGGAAGACAACACATGATCAGAACCAATGCTGGTTTAAAAACCAGGAATGTAGAAAATGTGGCAAGCTTGGTCACATAGCTAAAGTATGCCGGTCAGGAAAGAAGACCAGCAACAAAAAGTCACCGCAGGAAAAGTGCAGAAAGGTACATAAGGTGGCTGAGAAGAGTTCAGATGAACAGAATTCGGATTCAGACTCCAACAGCAAGGAACTGGGTAGTCTGAGAATTCACAATGTGAGTAAGGAAGCTGACCTACAAACTATCTGGGTCACACTTCAGATAGCAGGAGTCCAAGTGAAGATGGAATTGGACACTGGATCGGCGTTGACGGTCATGAATAAGCAAGATTACAAAAGGTTATTCACACATATTCCCCTACGGGATACGGAGATAGTATTGCAGACATACACGGGGCAAAGAGTATACCCCATCGGAAAGATAAAAGTCAAGGTGGTACACCAGGGCAAAGAACACCAAGGAATGGACATATATGTACTACCTGAGGGAGGTCCACCACTTCTGGGACGGGAGTGGATCAGGAAAATAAATATGGACTGGCACTCCCTAAAAGCAATAACGGTAGATTCCGGAAAAAAATATGTTAAACCTGAACGATTGTCCAGAATATTGGATGAGGGCATATGCAGCAGTGACAGTGACAAAGCAGAGAGTGAGAACTTGGTGAAGACAATCAGCTCAGACTCTGGAACTGATGATGGTAAGACCAGCCCATGTGCAAAAGACAAGTCTAAAATGGACTTGCAGACTAATGATGGAAAAACGAAGGAGTGCATAAATGCTTCAGAAGAGAACAAAGTATCAGAACAGAATTCCACTGAACAACAACAACATAGTTTGACAGAGAATTCTGAGTCTGTCCAGTCTACAGACATGCACATTTCTGAGGAACACCGGGCTCGAACTCAACTCAATTTCAAACTACAACAGCAATTAGAACAAATGATTCGCCGTTTTGAGCAAGAGATGAATGCAAAGAAAAAGTTCTTTGACACAGAGTGGGAGAATCTGGAAAGACAGCAGAAGCAGCTGATTAAGAAAATGGAACAGGAACACACAAACCGTCTGCGCGATGAGGCCAAACGAATCAAAGCTGAGCAAGAAAGGGAATATGTCAAATTCATCGATCAGTTGAAAGCTAAGAAGAGCACCCTTTTGTGAGCAGTGTCAGCAGTAATAAGCCACTCGGGGAATTGGTGGCAGAGGCAAAAGCTGAAGTGATGGAGGAAATCGAAGACAATAGAGAGGAAGCAGAAGATGATGACTCATCTGAACCATTATCACCCCTACCAGGTCACGCACGTGGTCCCTCCGAACTGAGCCAAATCAGTCTGGAAGCAGAAAAACTTCCCAAGGTACTCGAGCCTTTAGAAGTCAACAATGCTGGTTCTGAAGTTATGAAAGTTCAAGCTGTTAAGTCCAGTGAAGGACTATTAGATGAGTCACCCCAGCAACAAGAACCAGAGACCCCTGAAAGGCGTTATCCATCTCGGATCAGGAGGCCTCCTCAGAGACTGAATCTGTGAACTGTTTTTACACGAAGTTGTGTATATATGTTATTATGTTATGTTAATGGGGAATATATACTGTTAAGCTAAAAAGGGAGGATTGTGGTGTATGTAACCGTTCCACCTTTAAGAGAACTATTTTAAGAGATGCACTACTTTATCTTGGCTGCTGTATACTGTAATACCGGTGGTGACCACACCGGTATATAAGTGCTGTGTAATGATTTATTGGGCAGTTCAGCCCTGACCTTCGACTAGTAAAGACCTGTTAAAATTTACTCTTGTGGTCTGTGTAGTAATTCTCACTATAACACACAGACTTAACATTACTGATATTATCTTTATTGTTTTCTTGAAAGTTGATTGATATTGATTTTGTTAAACCTCAAAGAAAGGGGGATGTAATGATCAATAACATGTCATTCTATAGTGGACACTAGGTGGAGCCGTAGAGCTGTATATAGCTGTACGCATAAGACTACACTACCCAGCTGTATGTATATTAAGACTACATTACCCATGAGGCACTAGGCTACCCACAAGGCAGCAGTCAAGATGGCAGCCTCTCCAGATACTGTACCTAGTCCACATGTGCTCAATAAAAGTGTCTAGCAAAAGCTAGCTGTGTTCATAATAAGAATGTCTATTTATTAATGAACATAAGACTGGCCATTAAGGGAAGGTTCATCGCTGAGGCCATAGCCATCGGTGGGACTGAAGCCATTAAAGATGACAGTATCCTCATACTGAATCCTCCTTCCCACATCCCACCTCTCCCTCATCCTTCAATCTCTTCTGACTTGCAAGCTGCAGGTGGTGTAAGCATGCACTTCTTACTTTCTCATCTCCCCTCAACACAACCTAATCCTTGTCCCTTTACCATTTCAGATACCCAAGAACTAAAACCTATCCAGGCAGTGGGGGAAGAGCAAGAAGACATTGAAAAGGAAGAAACACTGTCACTCAATTTCAAAATCACAACCATCAGCTCAGATACTGACACTGCGCGTAATTTAGAGGGTAGAATAGAGGCAGGATCTGCACATGGTGAGACACCGGGCACAGGTGCGCTGCAGCCAGGGAAGGGGGGCAAGGATAGCGCAGATGCCAGCTTGTCAGAGGGCGAGGTCACACACGAGTTCTGCTGCAGAGCATTCAAAAGAGGACTTCGATGGGCCAGGCTTCAGAAGAAGGCTAAATGCTTGGTGCATTGGGAAGCCCGCCAGAAAGCTTGAGTTCAATGTCAAGGAGCATGGAGGAATCCAGCACCAACTTTGCACAGGGCTTTGCTCAAATCTTGGAGCCCATCCTGTCCAGCATGGAATGGGTGGCCACCTCCATCAACACACCTGTGGAGCCCACCATGATATAGCATCTGATGGCTGATGTCTCAGCTTCCATTGCAGCACAAGCAGCATACACCCAATGTCTTGAGTGCTGCCATGGAAACGCAGACTGCTGCTATCATGGGTACTAGTGTGCAAAGCGGCTTCCAGGGCATCACAGCACTCCTGCAATCTGTTCTCCAACAGATCTGCTCCCTAAAGGTGCTCAACGGATATGCCTTCTGCTGACAACCCTTCTCCCCTCCTCCTACTCCCTCTTCTGGCAGCTTGTCCTGCTCTGTGTGGCCTCTGCTTATTCTCCTAGTCATGCTCAGTGCCAAGAGGAAGCACTACTAGGCCACCCATGGTTAGTGCACAAGTCTTTAAGTTACCAAAAAAATACTTCACCACCAGCCAGACCACTCCCTGTAGACTATTGAAACTTTTAACAAGTATGAAAAACCACCCAAAGCACGTAGAATTGCAGCAACAACCAGAAGAAATAATTCAGCAACTAACCTGAGACAAGTGGTGCAGTTTAGGAATCCCCATGCACACAAGCTCTCTGGGCTTAGGTAAGTGGTGTGTGTCCCTACAGGGAAAAATATGCACCCCATATCTGGCAAACAAGTGGGTGTAGATTTCTCAGTAGCTTGGTTTGGAGACCCTTACCTCATATAGTACTGGGGTAGAGTTTCCTCTTTGGGTGCAATCGGCGATCCGGGCGCAAATTGGGCCTAAAATTGCGCTGGCTGTGAGAAGTACTTTTTTCTCCAGTTTCCGCTCAAACTCATCTGCATATTGCTGAATGCAAAATCTGCCATGAACCAGCGCTATCGGGCAGCAGTTAAAAATGTAATTTTTTTAAAGAACTATTGCTTTAAAAAATATTCCTTGATGTATTTAAGAGCGGTAACTTGGTGCAGTTTGATTAATGCAGCTGAAAATGGGTTTATCACAGAAAATAAGCATTTTTAATTGGTGTTAATCCACCACCTGCGAGTAACCCGATTTTAAATTACTGAAAATTACTTAAAAAAATATACAGAATCATTTTCTAGTTGTATTGGGGTACAATAGTTAGTTGTTCACCTGCCCTAATTTCTCCTTATGTCATGGTTTGGAGATGCCGGAGTTGGACTGGGGTGGACAAATGTAAGAAGTCACACAACACCAGGTTATAGTCCAACAGCTTTATTTGAAATCACAAGCTTTCGGAGCGCTGCTCCTTCTTCAGGTGAAGTGGAGAAATGCATAAAGACACAGCTTATATAGTCAGAGAATCATGTCAGATGTTTACAGGTAACCTTTCCAACTGCCATTTATCACACCTCGGCAGAGAGATAATCACAGCGGAGAAACTACGCCATGTTCTTCGCAGCCTTCAACATGTCATCGATGACGATGAACACCTCGCTAAGGCCATCCCCACGCCTCCACTACTCGCTTTCAAACAGCCGCCTAACCTCAAACAGACCATCGTTCACAGCAAATTACCCAGCTTTCAGGAGAACAGCGACCACGACACCACACAACCCTGCCACAGCAACCTCTGCAAGACATGCCAGATCATCAACACAGATACCATCATCACACGTGAGGACACCACCCGCCAGGTACATGGTACATACTCATGTGACTCGGCCAACGTTGTCTACCTCATACGTTGCAGGAAAGGATGCCCCGGAGCATGGTACATCGGCGAGACCATGCAGACACTGCGACAACGGATGAACGGACACCGCGCAACAATCACCAGGCAGGAGTGTTCCCTCCCAGTCGGGGAACACTTCAGCAGTCAAGGACATTCAGCCTCCGATCTTCGGGTAAGCATTCTCCAAGGCGGCCTTCGAGACACACGACAACGCAAAATCGTCGAGCAGAAACTGATAGCCAAGTTCCGCACCCATGAGGACGGCCTCAACAGAGATCTTGGGTTCATGTCACGCTACATGTAACCCCACCTGACGCAGGGTCATCCAGACTCGAGTCGACATTGGCTTGTTCTCTCTACACAGATGCGGCCGGACCTGTTGTGATTTCCAGCCAAAAAAAAAATGTTTTTTGTCTGTTTTTTTGTTTTTCATACAAACCCCAGCATCTGCAATATTTGACCCCTTGTGACCCCACCTCATTGTTCTTTGATGTAATGTTTCCCTGACTGACCTGTTTGGACACCATTCACACCTTTGACTGCTGTGATTATCTCTCTGCCGAGGTGTGATAAATGGCAGTTGGAAAGGTTACCTGTAAACATCTGACATGATTCTCTGACTATATAAGCTGTGTCTTTATGCATTTCTCCACTTCACCTGAAGAAGGAGCAGCGCTCCGAAAGCTTGTGATTTCAAATAAAGCTGTTGGACTATAACCTGGTGTTGTGTGACTTCTTACATTTCTCCTTATGTGGCTTGGTGTCAATTTTTTTGGCTTTTAACACTCCTGTGAAGCGCCTTGGGACGTTTTACTATGTTAAAAGTGCTATATAAATACAAGTTGTTGTTGTTGTTTCTTAGTAAATTTAAAAAAAATTACATTCCAAAGCTTTTGAAACGTGCCTATTAATGTCCTTGCACCCAAAAGAACCAGTTTAATTTTTAGAGCCTCCTCGATGGCCTGCAAACGAGTGCAATTCAGGGCCGTGGCCAGTTTTGTGGGCGGAGCCGGCTTCTAGCGCGATGCTTTTAAACTAGCGCAAAAGATCGCGGGAACTCGATTTGCGCTGAATGTAGTTTGCTCTTAAAGTTCCGCCGTCTTTTGTGCGGGTTATGCCGATCTCGGGTGAATTGTGCAGAAAAAACCTGCACTACTGAGCGGAAACTCTACCCCAGTAATTATTCCTTCTTTTGCTAGGCACCAAGCTGACCAAAAAAATTGGTTAAGTATAAACATAGGAAACTTGACAAATCAAATGGGGGTAATTTTAACTTTTGGTGGTAGTGTAAATGTGGTGATATTTGATCAGCCGCCCCTTATACACCTCTCATTATACACCTTCCATTGTGGAAATTAAAATCGGGAAAGATGTATACTGGGCAGCTGATCCGCCCATTTCCACTATCACCAAAAGTTAAATTGACCCCCCAATGATGCCAATCCTGTGGGACCATGGGAATGTCATCTGTGGAACACAAATCATCAGAGCTGACTCATCTGAATTGTCACGGCAGGCTGATATCTCTGGAAATTTGACTTACTTGCAGGGCGGGGGGGAAGAGGGAAGGGGGCAGGATGGGAGAGAGAAATTTAACCGACTTGTCTTCAAAATTTTAACTATCGTTATTTCACCTGCCTCAGGAGGTTAAATAAATTAGCAACAATTCAGGACTCCACTGGAAGACATAACCTTGATAGGTCAAATCATCTTTCCTAGTTCCATTCATTTTACGTTCTTATGTAGCCCCTTATTAAAAATTACATTTGTTAATATCAGGTCCGTTTTTTTAAAGAAAAAAAACGTCCATGGGCGCAACATTAGCATTTTGTCGTGTCATCTTTTCTCAACACAATAATATAAATATAGTCTGTCTTTACAGTTCGTCTCATCAGCAACTTCGACAATGGTATGCTGTTAACTATCCTAAAATTAGTCATACGGTATTATTCATTTTTGCACATTGCACAGAATGTGTGCACTGATGGACATTAACCCTGATAAAGGTGGCTTCCCATATGTAGCTGCCAAATAAATACAATACAGTTTAGCACAGTAAATGTGTCCCAGAGGTACTCTCAATACCTCTATGCATCTATGGATCATTACTAAAACAATAATCCATTTCCTTCTGAACCCTTACTAGTATCATAACCTTGGTGACCCTGCCTTTGAAGGTTTAAAATGGAAACTCAAGGCTCACCAAACTGGGGAAAAATGCTGTCTCAGGTGGGGCTGGCTGTGTTAAATTTAATTTATATTCTAAACATTTAGCTATCGCTCTAAGCGTAGTGATAGAAATATTGGAGTGGAAATGATACTTATCTTGTTTAAAGAAGCTTCCAGCATTAAATTCTGGCCTACTGCCATTTCCTGTGCTCAAGAGAAAGCTTGAAACAGGCCTGCAAAAGGCCATGAAAACTTTTAGAACCCCCACTTTTAATCCAAAATCAGCTTCCACTTTGAATTACTTCCAAGTCCATTCTGTTTGATATTAATACTGATTACACCTTGTTTTTCATCAAGTGCGCAGGGACGGAATCCAATATATCCCTATCTGTTCATCTTTCTCAGTGCACATCCTTTTGGAAAATCCTACACCTCTCTGCGAAGAATCTCCTTGTGGGGGTCTCACAGAAGTTTGTTACCCGTGTAATAGAGTATCATAAGGATAGATCTTTTCACTCACTTTCCAGCTAGGAAAGACACGTGCACAGAACTCCATTATAGCTGCAATCTGGTACTGGTCATACTGAGGTCATCTGCAGTATGCTGACTATGCATTGTAGCCAACAGGTACTGCTCAGATCAGCAGCAGCTTTAGTAACTGGGACTGAGAAGAGTTCCAATAACTTCGCGAAATGGATGAACCTGGAAGATTGGCGCAAATGACAAGTTAATTTCATATTTCAGAGAGTCGTTATTGCAGAATAGTTCAAATTAAAAAATTGTGTAATGATAACAATGTCATCAGCTAAAACAACTAATATGTTCTTATGTTCTTAAAACAAAGACAAGAGTAGATATAAAGGAAACCCTTAAAGCAACAATATGTAATTTGATTTGGATCCACCAAACGCAGCATCTTAAGTATGTTAAATTCTGATACCCAGGGTGAAATAGAGGGATTTGTTTTGTTAATTAATTTTTTGGGCCCAATGGGGTTTGCCAGCTTTTGGGAATGGGACATTTTTTGCAGTTCTTCCATTTCATCTCAACTTCAAACACTCCAAAGTTAAATAGGAAGGGTTAGATGCATAGCCAAGGATCGTTCCTCACATTGTGTGACATAACGCTAACTCCAGCATATCAGCGTGAGATTTGTATTTTCTACAACAGCTTTATTTGTGATGTGCCAATCTGTGACAAATTATAGTTTGCGGATGTAGGCTGGCTAGAAACTATATTGAGATTTCCTAAATTAATTTTCCAACAATCAAAAAAAAACAAATTCTGGGTTGAATTTGTCAGTGTAATCCTGTTCTATTCCATAGCAATGGCTACTCATAGAATGATACAACACAGAAGGAGGTCATTCGGCCCATCGTGCCTGTGCTAACTCTTTGAAAGAGCTATCCAATTAGCCCCACATCCCTGCTCTTTCCCCATAGCCATGCAATTTTTTCCCCTCCAAGTATTTATCCAATTCCCTTTTGTAAGTTACTATTGAATCTGCTTCTACCACCCTTTCAGGCGGTTCATTCTAGATCATTACAATTTGCATATAAAAATGTCTCCTCATCTCTTCTCTGGTTCTTTTAATGTTTACCTTAAAACTGTGTCCCCTGTTACCGACCTTCCTACCAGTGGAAACAGTTTCTCCCTATTTATTCTATCAAAACCCCTCATAATTTTGAACAACTCTATTAAATCTCCTCTTAACCTTCTCTGCTCTACGGAGAGCAAACCCAACTTCTCTAGTCTCTCCACACAACTGATGTCTCTCATTCCTGGTACCATTCTAGTAAATCTCCTCTGCATCTTCTTCAAGTCCTTCCTAAAGTATGGTGCCCAGAAATTAACACGATACTCCAGCTGAGGCTACTCTGTCAAATACAAATATTTGTGAAGGAATATACTAAATAAGGAACTCTATCATATAAATTCTTTAAAACATGACAAACTGGGTTTGGAAATTTAGAAACCTAACTATGAAATAGCTATGAAAGAATTCTGGCTACTGAGATGAGACAATTCTTGACCCTGAATAAATAACCTTATTGAAACAGAAGGTGCATGGCTCCGACAGGCTGACTTTTGGGGGTAGATTTTACTGAAGCTGTCGGGAAGGAGGCAGGACTACAACTTTCGGGTTTTAGTCTCGCCTACATCGGGGTCCGGCCAATCCGCGCGATTTTCCCTTGATTGACCTTGTTGAGCCTGCCCAGCGGGCTCAGCAGGCCAATTAAGGGCCACCCGGCAACAGGTGACATCACAGACTGAAATTTCATCTGTCAAGAGTTCTTGACAGATGAAATATCAGTGTTTCACAGCTGTTTGAAGCTGTCAAACGCTGACAGTCTGACTTCTAACCTGAGTCCTTCTACACAGACTCAGTTAGAACTGTCACCGGCAATGAAAGCTGAAGGCTGTCACTTTTGACAGATCGCAGCCATTTTGCTTTCAGTGCCGGCTGAGTGATGGACTCCCGAAACCTAGAGGAAGAAAGGCTGTTAAGGTAAGTACAGGTAATTTAAACTTCTTTACACGCTTTAGACACACCAAACACACTTACCTTTGCACTTATGCACCCATCACTCACCTGAACACTGACATTGCGACCCCTCCAAGTCCTTCAACCCGACGGCCCGACTGCTCTAACCTGGTGTGGTTTGGAGCCGTTGGGAATCCCACACGAAACCCCTCAAAATAGGGATTAGGCTAAAAACTGCCTGTTAACTACCTGTTAACAGGCAGTTAATTGGCACTAATCCCTTCCCGCCTCGGGTCGGCGGATCCCAGTGTGGGGCGGGTACCCACCTCCTGTGAAACTTACGTGGAGGCGGGTTTTGTATGGGATGGCATTGGGACCCCCGAATTCGGGATTTCCCCCCCCCCCCCACACGCCTGAAACCCTGCCTGACGACTCCAGGAAAATCTACCCCTTGGTAACAAAAACAATGGCCCACCCTGGATAAGGTGTTTTGATTTAAACTTTGTAAAGATGGCACATAAAATAAGGAACATCTGCCCTCGTAAAGATGACATAAAATAAGGGACACCTGCCCTTCACACCGTTTTTATATGGTCAACCCAGAACACCTGGAGATTCAACAAGATTCTGGAATATTACAAGCTGATGTGGCAGTGAAGAATTGCAGAGGTCGGCAGAAAGATGAATTGGGATAATTGATTTGCATCAGCAGAAATTTTAAAGGAAATACAACTGGAAAAGGGTATAAATATTGAAGTTTCAGATGGAATAGCAGAGTCGCTTTAATCGGGCAGGTGATTCTCAGCTGCAGAGGTGGCTCTGTGGTCTCCAACTCTTTGTACTTCAGGGATCAAAGGCATTTGATATTGATGGATATCCTGTATAGAAAATTTTAAGAACTGTATACTGTAGCGAAGTTAAGATTTAAAAGTAAGATTCTCTGTTAATAAGGTCATATTTTTTTCTCTTTTTAGAACTATTAATGTTGCGATTGACTGATTCACCAACTGTAAATTGCATGTCGGTTCTTTAATAAATCTCTATATATTTTTAGAATTGTCTCACATAAATCTTCTGTATCAATAACTCGCAAACTCAATCTCTGTATACTCTTTGGTGAAGAGTTACATAATTCTGAAGGAGTTCTCCGGACCCTCATAATATCCGGAACATTACAGTCTGGCTAAACATATTAAAAGTGCTATCTGGAGGATGGTAACATTCTCGGGTTGTTCCTTTCCTTTAGGGAGAGATAGCCCGGACCTTTAGACCCAATTAAGCATATTTAGGATTCGGCTACCTCAAACTTTAGTTGAAAGTGAACATCTGAGAAATACGCCTGATCTGGGATAGCCCCAAAGAGGCTAGGACTAGTAAATATCCCTTCATATTTACCAAAAAATAATTTCTAAAATAAGAATGCCAGCACTACAAAAGTTGCTTTAAAGATTAACTTAACCTTAAAGGTTATACGAAAGTACACGGCCATATAACAACCTTATCCTAGAGTTTATTACATATCGCTATTTTTACCACTACTTTTTAAACTAAAACAGCTTTAAAACTTATGGTTGCTTTCCCCTGCCATTTCCAGCTACGTTAGCAATGCTGACCAGCTTAACATTTCCTGGATCTGTTGCAGCTTGGAGGAGCTGGAAAATAAATGATCAGAGATCAGTTCTTGTTTGTGTCTAACTAGTTAACACTACTATAGCCAGAAATTATGCTTTATAGAAATATGAGATGCATCCATAGTGGTTTCTTTTTTAAGATCCTTTCTTAGGTAATTGTGGACCCAACCTATTGAAAGCAAGTGCTAACTAAAAGATAAATAAAACCCTATTGTCGTCTCAAAATTTTGAAGTACAGTATAATCCGGTTTAATGCTGAAAGGTTGTTGTAGTAATTCACATGTAGCATTCACATTTCAAGTGTCTGAACTATGCTCCATTGGACACTCACTTGTAGTGCTCGCAAGTCGATCAGACTGCTCAAATCTGGAGATTGCTAATAAAAACCGGCACTCCTACCGTTCCTAATGCAAAAACTTACCTAGCCTTTTGGTAACCATGGGCGTGATCTTGCCAGCCCCGGGGAGGCGGGTATGGAGGCAGGACTGACGGGAAAGTGGCAGAATTTGGGGGCAGGTGCCCAACCCGCCTCCGTGCCATCTTGCCCGAAGGCGGTTAACCGACCCGCGCTGGGTCCCATCTCCTTGGGGGCAGGAAGGGGATTACAGCCACTTAACTGCCTGTTAACAGGTAGTTAACAGGCGGATAAGAGGATTTTCCCAGTTTTGCTCACACAAGTGCGGCTCCCCGAAGGCTCCGAACCCTGCCAGGGTCACCGAGGCGAGTAGTGGGTCTGCGGGGATCGGAGGGGTGCAAAAGTGCGCTGTGAAGGTAAGGGATGGGTGCAATATGGAGAGGTGAGTATATGAGGTAAGTTTGTTTCTTCCTGCAGGCTTCAGTCGGTGGGGATGTGGAGAGTCTCGCACCTCCGCGGCAGAGATGACAGATGGCCGTTGCATTCTCCAATGCAACAACCATCTAATTTCTGCAAAAGAAAGAGGTTTGATGAGGTCTTGAATTCAAGAACTCATCAAACTACAGAGAATGTCAGTGTTTGACAGCTTCACAGAGCTGCCAAACAATGACAATTCATTTGTCAAAAATTTTTTGACAGATGAAACGTCATACGCTGACGTTCTCTGTAACCGGCTTTCCTTTAATTGGCCTGCTAAGCCCACTGGGCGGGCTTAACAAGGTCAATCAAGGGAAAATAGCGTGGGTTGGCCAGAAGTTGATGGAGGCGGGACTGAAACCCGACAAGTGGGAGACCCGCCTCCAAAAGCTTCCCATTGGCAAAATCCAGCCCCTTATTTTTAGCAACTTAAATACCTCCCCATTGGAGTATCAGTCAGTGGCTCAGTTGGTAGCACCCTCGCCTCTGAGTCAGAAGGTTGTGGGTTTAAATCCCACTCCAGAAACTTAAGCACAAAAATCTAGGCTGACACTCCAGTGTAGGACTGAAGGAGTGCTGCATTGTTGGAGGTGCCGTCTTTTGGATGAGATGTTAAACCGAGGCCCCGACGACTCTCTCAGGTGGATGTAAAAGATTCCATGGCACTATTATGAAGAAGAGCAGGGGAGTTATCCCCAGTGTCCTGGGCCGGGAGTTATCCCCAGTGTCCTGGGCCAATATTTATCCCTCAATCAACATAACAGAAACAAATTATCTGGTCATTATCACATTGCTGTTTGTGGGAGCTTGCTGTGCACAAATTGGTTGCCACATTTCCTACATTGCAACAGCGACTACTCTTCAAAAAGTATTTCATTGGCTGTAAAGTACTTTGGGATGTCCAGTGGTCATGAAGGGCGCTATAGAAATGCAAGTCTTTCTTCTTCTTTCTCCTACCATATCTGACAACATTCAATCTCATGATAAAAACAATCCTATTAATATTAATCTTCCTGTGAGCTCAAGCCTTTTATCGATATTTGCAGTGTGACCAATTTAAACATCTTGACCTGGAATTTCCACTCGGATACGCTGTTTCTTTTGGCGTAATTCGGCCGGAATCGGCGTAACCCGCGCAAAACGATCGCGGCATTTTAAGCGCTAATTGCGTTCAGCGCAACTTGAGCTTCTGCGATCTTTTTGCACTAGTTTAAAAACATGGTGCCAGAAACAGGCTCCGCCCACAAAACTGGCCACGCCCCCCCAGAGTGAATTAATCACCATTGGGCGTTTCTGCTAATTGCACTCGTTTGCAGTCCTTCGAGGAGGCTCCAAAAATTAAACTGGAACATTTGGGTGCAAGGACACCCATAGGCACGTTTTAAAAGGTTTTGAATGTAATTTTTTTTAATGTGCTAAGTAGCTGACTACTGTTCCCCAATACAACTAGCAAATGGTTCTGTATATAATTTGAAAGTCATTTTCCGTAATTTAAAATCTGGTTACTCACAGATGGTGGATTAACACTATGATTTAAAATGCTTAATTTTTTGTGATAAACCCATTTCCAGCTGTATTAATCAAACTGCACCAAGTTACCACTCTTAAGTATAATCAAGGAATTTGTTTAGAAACAAAATTTTAAAAACAAATTACGTTTTAATCGCTGCCCGATTGTGTTGGTTCATGGCAGATTTTGTTTTCAGAGATATGCAAATGAGTTTGAGACAAAACTTGAGGGGAAAAAAAAACCACTTTCAAAACGGGTGCAATTCTGGGCGCAATTTGCGCCCGTTTCGTTGATTGCACCCCCAAAGCGGAAACTCTACCCCCTTGTCTGAAAATAATTTTTTAAACCACTGACCTTAGCCTTCATTTTATAGCATGCTGCCTGGCCCTTAGCAACAACAAGCCTCCCACCAATAAATCAGTCTCAATGGAAACACGCCTAAATCAAAGGGCCATTTTGGTAGCATAGACTATGAAAACTAAAATTCCTCCCCCCCTCCCACCTCCCTGGAAAGGCCGGACTCAAACCTGTACTCAAAAAATCAAAACTATTAGTGCTTCCACTACCTTGATTAAAATGCTTTCTCTATTAATGAATCCCATAGTAGTCGCTACAGGAAACTCTTTTTTATCCGGCACCGACGGGACCGGCGTGGTGCCGGTTTATCAAAAGGTCCGGATTACAGAGAGGTATAGTTAAAGGTACGAGAGCCCCGTACACAGCAACAAATCCAGGCTTCCCTGTTGCTTAGCAACAGGTGCAGGAACCCCGGTTACACAGCCACAGATCCAGGAACGGCCACTAATATGAAGTAAAACTTACCTGAACCGACTCCTGAATTTTGCCGGTTAACAGAGATTTCCGGTTATTTAGGTGCTGTTAAATCGAGAGTTTCCTGTATCTTTATCTCAAGCTTAGGACTTGCAACACAACTTTCCTGCAAAAAAGCACAGGGGCACTAATAAATATAATTGTAGTTCCAAGTGAAGCACTGATACAGTGAAAGAATCACATGAGGACTGCAGGGCTAGACTTTGGCTCATTCAGTGCTCAGATAGAGTGCTCATTTGTGCTATTTACCAGATCAAGTATTATATCCAGATTGTACTGCGTGTAAATAGATTACACATGACAGGCAGAACAATATGAATGTACAGTGGCACAGCAGATTGGCTTATCAACATACTGAGCTACCGAGTGGAAGAATGTTGATTTATGTGCCTGATTACTGACACTGTGATGTTCCTTATCTTAGCCAGGTCAGCAAGGAGGATCAATGTGCTGAGATAAAACATTTCCTCACATGGAAGGAAGAAAAATTGGAAGATAATTGAATCTGGGCTACTTTCATGCAACAAGCAACAAGTTACAGATCACTACAGCCAGGTTTTCTGCCAAATCTTATGGTCAGAAAATATTAAGTGAAAGAAAAAAATGATAAAAATAAGTGGAAGATATGTATTAAGTACAAAATCTCGTATATTGAAGAAGCTATAGCAACTTTCATGTCCTCAAGATGTCTCAACGCACTTCACAGCCAATGAATGATGTGGTGTGGTTAATGTTAAGCAGGCAAACACCGCAGCCAATTTTGCACAGCAAGGTCCCACAAAAAGCAATGAGATTCAAAACAACAGTTGTTGTGTCCTTTTTGTTGGTGTTGCTTGTGAAAAGAATGTTAGCCAGGACACCAAAAGATCTCCTCTGCTCTCCTTCGAATAGTGCTATGGGATGTTTTACATCCAACTAAACAGGTAAACGGGGTCTCGGTTTAAAGTCTCATCCAAAAGATGGTACCTTCAAGAACACAGCAGTCCCTCAATACTGCACTGAATACTCAAATTAGCAAAACGTTCTGTTCAATACAAAGCTGCTGCTCTATTTTTTATGTAAGTAATTTGTTAAGATTTAAAAGAAATAAAAGTAAGTTATTAGTCAAAAATGAAATAAAAGGACTACGGTTCTGAATCAGTTGCTTCTACTTATTTAAAATTTCCCTTAAATTCTCTAAAGAATCTGCAATTCCAGAGGTTCAGGTCACAAACCAGAGCTACTGTTAGCAGCTGACTACTATGGACCACCATTATAGGTGCAAATGAGGAATGAAACTTCTGATAAAGTGGATGGCCTAACACAGTAAAATCTGCCCAATTGAAACGTGATAAGCAGGATGTTTTAATGCAACTTATAGCTAAATGTTGTCCTTTGTGACGTGTGCATGCTCATGACGTTTGATGAAATTTCAATTTTTCAATCCCTTTGGAATGAACATCAGATGCCAGTACATAGAGCTACATGAGAGTTCTAGTTGACAACATTTGAACTGTACAGTGGCTGGAACAATCCATGTCAGTGCCAGCTTTACTGGCAGTTAAGGTAAAATTCATTGCTGGCATTTGGGAGGCTTTCTATGCCTTGTAAAGCCCTTTTAATTATATTTTTGTTCCCTGTTTTGTGTGCACTGAGGGAGCAGGAACATGATTTCCCTTCCTTAATGACATGACAGCTGTGTGAACTGCTAATGACAAACACAGAAGGAAATATATACTGAGCGAGAGATTTTTTCCCTCTGAAAATCATATTCTGAGAGGTTGTATACATCAAGTGGTTTGAAATCCTGCAGTTGTTTGTAGAAACAGTTAAAGTCTCTAATACCTCCCAGTAGAGAAATGAACTGAAAGAAAACTTAACTCTTAAGCTGCACTGATGTGATTTTTAAAAAAACAAATCACATTTCTTTTGTTTAAAACACACAGGCAAGTAATTTTACAAGACTGTGCTGCCAACTGGGAGCATTGCCCACCAGCAGCAGGATTAGACATTTCAGGCATGCAATGGTCAGCATTTGATTTTCGGACCATTCATTTTAAAGATCGGACAATCGTGGCCCATGCCTGCCTGGATTTCCAGTTCACGATAAGAACATAAGAAATAGGAGCAGGAGTAGACCATACGGCCCCTCGAGCCTGCTCCGCCATTCAATAAGATCCTCAGCTCCACCTTTCCTGCACTATCCCCATATCCCTTGATTCCCTTAATTTCCAAAAATCTATCGATCTCTGTCTTGAATGTACTCAATGACCGATCATCCACGGTCCTCTGGGGTAGAGAATTCCAAAAATTCACAACCATTTGAGTGAAGAAATTTCTCCTCATCTCAGTCCTAAGTGGCCGACCCCTTATTCTGAGACTGTGACTCTTAGGTCTAGACTCCACAGCCAAGGGAAACATCCTCCCAGCATCTATCCTGTCAAGCCCTGTAAGAATTTTATATGTTTCAATGAGATCACCTCTCATTCTTCTAAATTCTAGGGAATATAGGCCTACTCTCCTCAATCTCTCCTCATAGGACAATGTCCCCATCCCAGGAATCAGTCTGGTTGCATTCCCTCAAAGGTAAGGAGACCAAAACTGTACACAATACTGGTGGTCGCACCAAGGCCCTATATAATTGCAGTAAGACTTCTTTACTCTTATACTTCCAATCCTTTCGTAATAAAGGCTAACATACGGGGCAGCACGGTGGCATAGTGGTTAGCACTGTTGCCTCACAGCGCCAGGGACCTGGGTTCAAATCCGGCCTCGGGTGACTGTCTGTGTGGAGTTTGCACATTCTCCCCGTGTTTGCGTGGGTTTCCTCCGGGTGCTCCGGTTTCCTCCCACATTCCAAAGATGTGCGGGTTAGGTTGATTGGCCATGATTAAAATTGACCCTTAGTGTTAGGGGGGATTAAATACGTGGGGTTACGGGGATAGGGCTTGGGTGGGATGGCTGTCGGTGTAGGGACCGGTGGATGATCAGCCATGATCTCGTTGAATGGCGGAGCAGGCTCGAAGGGCCGAATGGCCTACTCCTGCTCCTATCTTCTATGTTTCTATGTTTCTATACCATTTGAACACTGACAGGCAAGGCTCTCCACCAGTAGTACAAGCTCATAAAATTACCCTGAGAGCTTATTACAGAGATTAATGGATACCCAGGAGTAAATATAAGGCATTGATCCCATCCAATCATATCATAATTATGATTTTTCTTTTTTATATTATGGCTCCTTTCTCTAGAAAAGAGAAGTCTGAGGGGCAACCTGATAAAAATCATGAAGTGGTTTGATAGGTTAGATGTAGACAAGATGTTTCCACTTGTGGGGGAGTCCAAAACCTCGGGTGGTAAATATAAGATAGTCACTAGTAAATCCAATAAGGAATTCAGGAGAAATTCTTTACCCAGAGAGTGGTGAGAATGTGGAACTTGCTAGCACATGGAGTGGTTGAGGTGAAAAGCATAGATGCATTTAAAGGGAAACTTAGAGGCCAGGACTAATGATCTGAGAGACGTGAGTTCAAATCCCACCACAGCAGCTGGGGAATTTAATTTCAGTTAATTAAATAAATCTGGAATAAAAAGCTAGTATCAGTAATGGTGACCATGAAATTACTGGCGTATTGTAAAAACCCACCTGGTTCACTAATGTCCTTTAGAGAAGGAAATCTGCTGTCCTTACCTGGTCTGGCCTATATGTGACTCCGAACTGTTTAGGGATGGACAATAAATGCTGGCATTGCCAGCGCCGCCCGCATCCTGTGAATGAATAAAAGAAAAACTGTACAATCTTCCATCCGTTCATTTTTAATTTTAAACGTACGGAAAGTTGCGCGAAGTGCACCTGATATATTCTTCTGGTGAGCAAGGGCCTCTGCTGAAAGTGCAGCTGAGTTTTGAATGGCTCCTTTGCAAGATAGTAGCAACTAGTGTTCCTGCGGGTTAACTGAAGCTTTTCTGGATTACAATAGCACTTTTGCACCACTATTACAAAAGAAAAATAATGACTGCAATATTTTAGTTAGTTTATCATGCAGTAAAAAGAATGCCGTCCAATTCTTCACTGAAAGTGTGCAGAAAATCACTTTTCAGACAACGTATGGCAGAGAATTGCAATGGAAAAATCTATAGAACCACAGAATACAAAACACAAAGGCCCAGAAATTAGGATCGGGGGCTTGTCGCGCGTGCAAGCCCCCGATGTGCACTTACCCGGCGCGCCGACAGCTGAAGCCTGGGCCTGCTTGGAATTCCTGTCACTGGCCCAGTACAGCTGTCGGCACGCTGTGCTTGCCTGATCCAGCGGCGTAGTTAGTACGATGTGCCGGCTGGGATCAGGTGAGCACTGGGCAGCCAATCAGGGGAGGGAAAACTTCATTCATGAGTTTGATAGTAAGAACTGTCAAACTCATGAAAACTACGGGCGCCCAAAACACTACTTAAACTTTAAATAAAATTTTAAAAAACATCCCACTAATTAAATGAACTATAAATAACTTTAAAAAACTATTTTAAACAATTAATCAAATTTTTGAAAAAAATAATTTTTTTAACGAAATCGGGTCTAAAAATAAACTTACCTTACTGTAAAGTCCTTAAAAACAATAAAGCTGTGGAAAAAATGTTATAATTTTAAATAATAGACCACTTACCTTAAGAATCAAGTCCTTACGTCTCCTTTTTTCATTTCTAAAAAGTTGAGGCCCTTACACATGGGCAAACCTGTCAAAAAGAAGGAAGTTCAACGCGTGCGCGCAGAGTCCTGCGCGCACGCGTTGGACCTCTGAACGCCTTGGAGGAAATGCCGGTTTCCCGCGCATGCACTGTGCATGCTGAAATCCGGCACTTCCAACAAGCCCACGCGTGAGTACCCCATCCGTACTCATGCGTTGGGACCGGAATTACTGGGCCAATATATTTACTTCAAATGATGCTGAAACTTCACATAGACATAGTTCAGCTGCTTTGTGTTGGCCCTGCACAACAAAAATCATTATTGCCGAGCGCTAGCCATGAATTTCATTAACTGGGGGGTTTAATTCCCTTTGTATCATATTTTTAGCGCATTGGTTAATGCATTTGCATTAACTTCCTGTCTGAATTATTTAAATGTAATTATTAACACATTTATTTTAAATGCATGAATAACTTCATTGAACTAGCACACAGCCTGGAAGTTAAAATAGCTCACAGAGCAAAGTGGACCCTCCCTCCATATCAGATTGTCGTGCAGT
Organism: Somniosus microcephalus; assembly: GCF_052327205.1. Taxonomy (NCBI): domain Eukaryota; kingdom Metazoa; phylum Chordata; class Chondrichthyes; order Squaliformes; family Somniosidae; genus Somniosus; species Somniosus microcephalus. The sequence goes on along the minus strand of NC_140992.1, from coordinate 259,169,464 downwards.
AGTAAAACTTTTGCCCTGCTTCAGAGGTCATTTTACGGCTGTAGAGTAAAGGAAGATTGCTGTTTTGGGACACGAGTCCAATGGTTATTATTTTCCCTTTGAACTAAAAACTTGATCGCAAAAACACAGACTCTCTATCAGTGTTACAGTATTTTCTGAGGCTTGAAAAGAGGTAGGCCACAGCCCATATCCCTCTCATACCTTTGTATAGCTGCTATCTAGTGGGGGAAGGGGGTAGAGGGGGCACTTTCCCCATAGGTATAGGACCAGCTGTTTCATGTGTGCTATTAGGTCATGGTGAAAATTGAACCTAATGAGCTAAAATTATTTGAAGTTACGACAGGTAAAATACTGGGCTATCATTTAACTGTCACAATTTCTTTCTCTACTGTTTTTTATTTGCTAATAGAGGTGGCAGTACATTGTGCTAATTTGCCAACATATTAAATATCTGAAAAAAAATTAATAACAACTTTGTTTTAATTATGCAGGAGCTTTCACTGTAAGAAGGATCGTTTTCCTGAACTGTACTTGCAACATGGTTAATGGGTGAATGTAGCCGAGAGTTATTAAATGAAAGGATTTATTATTTTGCAATTAGGTTAGCCACCAAAATTAGACTTTGGCTGTGAAAAGAGCATCAGTTATGCAAAGAGCAAAGTGGTATAATTTACCAGCAAAACCGTAAAAATAACATTGGTAATAATTTGTCTCATTAAAAAACAGAAAGCCACTGTAAAGCAGTTATATCAGAAGCTGCCAAAATTCACTGACAGTGGGACTAATGGAACACGTTACAGCTGTGCAATATTCATAGTCTTACTGCAGCAGCAAGAACACTGAACTAAATGTGTCGATGCTAGTTGGTCAATTGTCCACTCCCATGAAAGTGCAGGCTTGTGGCATTTCAGATCGCAGGGTCCTGGAGCAACATGAGCAGCAATGTCTGACTCTTTGCAAGATAGAGCTAAGCACAGGAATGCAGAGAATGTTTTCTCCTGGCCCACCGAAGCAGGTTCTGTTGGGATCGCGTCTACCGTGACAGTGCTAACACTCACCAGAGCTGAGGTTCCTGAGCAAGAATGGCATCGCCCACCCTGAGAGTAAGAAGGTATCGTTTATTTTTATAGTTTTACCCTCCTGTGTTCTGACTGTGGAGACCACTGCACACAGTTTTCTTTTTTTTTCACTTTCCACTATAATGTGCAATTCACATTTGTTAATCAGAATCTGCTTGAGGTCATCCACCTAACAGGAAAGGGACTTCAGATGTTTGTATTGAAAAGGGATTGTGCTAATAGCCTCCCCCCATCAAACAGCCATTAGGAGTTATTAATTTTGTTTTACACTAATAGTATTTTTAAAACCTTTACCAGCAAATATTCATGGCGACAACTGTGGCCAGTTTAATTTCTAACCAAAAATGGAAGAGAATTTCTGGCAGGAAAATGCTTCAAATCTAATATTGAGTAATGTAGCTATACAATGCTGCAATACTGTCACTCCATTTAAAAAATATATTTTTTGTTACACGGTTACAGCATTCAGCTGGACACTGCTGTAAGTATAAAAATCTTAAAGTTCCAGTGCATACAGAAACACTGTACATAGAAATAAATAGACAATTGACAGAACACAATTATTATACTAAAAATCTATTTTGTTTAAGGATCAAGCGAGTACAGTAGTGGATCTTTTTTTTTCTACTTTTAGAATACAATCATTTATCTCACAACATGCATATGTTCCATTATTTAGAATAAATCTAGCGAATAGCCCAGTGGCACTGTACATTTATGCACTTACATTTTCCCACGTGCTGAGTTGCTGATCATGAGTGGGCCATCATCAGCAGAGTGGCGCTGAATGCATACAAGATGCCCCTCTGCAGTGAGGAAGGAATAAAAATGGCAGATCGTGTTAACTCACACGGCAACACTCCTTAAAATTTATACACACTTGCATTTGCCTTCAACATAGAAAAAGTCTCACAGCACTTCACAGAAAGAAACAGAGAAATATAGGAACAGGAGCAGACCATTCAGCCCCTCGAGGCTGTTCTGCCATTCAATGAGATCATGGCTGAACTGTATCTTTACTCCATCCACCTGCTTTGGCCCCATATCCTTTTATACCATTGGCTTGCGAAAAACCTATTGATCTCAGATTTAAAATGATGAATTGAGCTGGCATCGATTGCTTTTAGTGGGAGAGAGTTCCACACTTCTGCCACCCTTTGCGTGAAGAGGTGTTTCCTAACTTCTCTCCTGAATGGCCTGGCTCTGATTTTAAGGTTATGTCCCCTTGTCCTAGACTCCCCCACCAGCAGAAAAAGTTTTTCTCTATCTACCCTATCAATTCCTTTAAAAATTCTAAAATCCTCAACATGAGAAAAGATGGTGAAGTTAGGAGAGGTGACCAAAGGCATGGTCGAATAAGTAGGTTTAGAAAGGGCAGGTAAAGGGAGGCAGAGAGAAAGCAAGGCAGAGGGGTTTTGGGAGCGAGTTACAGAGATTTGAGCCAAGCTCGTTCTCCCACTGTTGCGGAAGTTGAAGGAACAGGGTTGCCCAGGAGGCCAGAGCTGGATTAACAAAAGGCTTGGGATGGGGCATATGGGTGAAGGAAGCAGGCTAGGTTACAGCTGTGGAGGCATTTGGAAATAAGGATAATGATTCTAAATGGTGCTTTTGGAGATAGGCACCCAGTGTAGGTAGGTGAGGTTGGGCAAAAAGGACTGGATTTAAGCAGCGCTATTTTGGATAAGTTGAAGTTTGTGAAGCATGGACCTTGAGAGACTGGCGAGCAGGGCATTTTAGGCTACTAAATTTTGGAAAAAGGATTTGGCTGCGGTGAAAGTATGACAGGGGCAGAGGCAGGCAATATTGCGGGCAGTGGAGGTAAACAGTCTTGGTCGTGGCTAGATTATGGAGTTTGAAGCTCATTGCTAGGCCAAGCAGGATACCAAGGTTGCGAACCAAATGGTGTAGCCAAAGCAAGCAGTGGGGGCGGGAGATGGAATCAGTGGCAAGGTTATGGAATTTTTGGCTGGGGACGAATACAATGGTTTTGGTCTTCCCAATATCCAAATGGAGGAAATTCTGGCTCAGCTGTCAACCGTCACTCAGTTGGTAGCACCCTCACCTCTGAGTCAGAATTTTTTTAAATATTTGTTCATGGGATGTGGACGTCGCTGGCAAGGCCAGCATTTATTGCCCATCCCTAGTTGCCCTTGAGAAGGTGGTGGTTAGCCGCCTTCTTGAACCGCTGCAGTCCATGTGGTGAACGTACTCCCACAGTGCTGTTAGGGAGGGAGTTCCAAGTTTTCAACCCAACAACGATGAAGGATCAGCGATATACTTCTAAGTCAGGGTGTTGTGTGGCTTGGAGGGGTCCTTGGAGGTGGTGGTGTTCCCATGCGCCTGCTGCCCTTGTCCTTCTAGGTGGTAGAGGTCGCGGGTTTGGGAGATGCTGCCGAAGAAGCCTTGGCAACTTGCTGCAGTGCAGTGTTGTGGGTTTAAGTCCCACTCCAGAGACTTGAGCATAAGAATCTAGGCTGACACTCCAGTGCAGTGCTGAGGGAGTGCTGCACTGTCGGCGGTGCCGTCTTTTGGATGAGACGTTAAACCGAGGCCCCATCTGCTCTCTCAGATGGACGTAAAAGATCCCATGGCACTATTTCGAAGAAGAGCAGGGGAGTTATCTCCGGTGTCCTGGACAATATTTATCCCTCAATCAAAATCCCTGAAACAGATTATCTGGTCATTATCACATTGCTGTTTGTGGGAGCTTGCTGTACATAAAATGGCTGCCGCGTTTCCTACATTACAACAGCGACTACACTTCAAAAGCACTTCATTGGCTGTAAATCACTTTGGGATGTCCGGTGGTCGTGAAAGGCGCTATATAAATGCAAGTCTTTCTTTCTTTTCCCTCCACATGACATCAGACAGGAAGCCTGACAGCACATGGAGTAGATTGGAGGAAGGTAGAAGGCAAAAGTACAACCGGGTGTTATTGAAACCTGGCCGCAGGCCTGTTGGTGAAGTTATGAAGGGGCAACATGTAAATGTGGAAAAGGAGGGGCCATACAGTTTCAGGCAGGCAGCAGCAACAGGGGTCAGGGAGCAGGCAGACTGGCCACCTTCTCAACTCTTGATTGATTAGGAGAAAGATTATTAGGAACAAAAATAAAAATAAAATAAATAATTGCACAAAATATCCATGTATAAATTTGATAAAGATGTTAGCGTTGCTGCTTTATTAAAAATATCCTTCCTGCAATTTTATTAAATGCATATTCCTTAAATATGGACTTGTGCAATGCTGTTTACCAATATATTTTAAAAAAACAAGAAAATCTGGTGCAATGGCACAGCTCATTAAAATATCTTGCTGAGAGCACTCTGAGACAGAATGGATGCAAATTTGCCACAGTGATTCCCCAACATAGCAAATCTCCATTATTGGTGTTGCTGTCAAGAAATGTGTCCATTGAAGATCAAAATCTATAGCACAGGAAGTGTGTGAGGAATAGAGATTCACAGCACATTCACCAGGACATAGCTGATAAAGCCAATTAAAGTCCACAAAATTCATAACAAATCTTACCAAAAGAAGAAATAATTATTACACCCAGAGTTCCATAGTGAGGAAATTCACAATCACAGCCAACCATGCTCCTGCAGCCTTCAGCCGCCTTTGCCCAGCTCTCTAATTTTCCTAAATTCCTTTGCCTCTCTACCTTGCTTCCACCTTCAGAACTTCTCTAAACCATTCTCTTTGACCAAACCTTCTGTCACCCTTTCTAATCTTTCCCTTTCTTGCTTGGTATCCATTTACCTTTGTGAAGCACCTTAGGACATTTGTTTTATGTTAAAGAAGGCACTATTTAAATACAAGCTGCTGCTGTGGGGAGGGCCTATTGGCATCAGGACTATAGAGGTTGAAACTTTCACTGTCAGTTCCTCGTAACAATGATTCAAATGCTCCAACTAAAAATGTGCCGTTGATTGAAATTGTTCAAGAATTTACCTAAATGTTGCTGTTGCTGATCATTGTAAGGCAGAGTAGAATTTGGCAAAGTATTTTAAATGCAATTTTTTTTTTAAAGACAGCAGTTTTTTTAAAGCAAAGTTAGTCACCTCATTCAATACATGTGGTTGAAGATAGATGACCTATCACGTTATTCTCAGCTCCGCCTTGCTTTTATTTCACATGCACTTTACTGACTGTGCTGATCTCAGGCCGTGTAAACAGCTCCAACTGCAGCCCAGGTCTGCCTGCACTAAGGTTCTATCCATGCCAGTCTGCAAGCAGCCAGGAGGTACGTGCAAACAATCCCCTCAGTCCAAAATTTCCTCTCCCTCAATGGAAGCACTTCTATATTCCCTCTCCCTCAGGTTCAATCCGGAATTCTGGCTCAGCTGTTGCTTAACATACAGCATTGCCAGAGGCGCGATAAATGATCCCAGCGTTTTCTAACCTTTTATGAATAAGATATTAAAACAGGCGATGCTTTTGTCTACGTGGCTGTGTGAGTCACAAATGGTGATTAAGAGTCCAAACTGCAGGATAAAAGGGTGCAAGGTCACCATAGATCATTAAGATACCCTACAGCTGAAAAAATAATTTTATAATTGAAACAGCTTGCTCTCATCACAAAGTATTATGTCATAAAATTGGGGAAAATATGCAACTAAATCAAAGTTGCCTTGAATTAGAAGTTGCTTTTACTAGTTTGTACTTACACCATGAATAAAAGTCTAACCTGAGGAAGTGACATGTCTGCATTTAGCAAATTATACATTTAATCATTTGCAATCAATAATTAGTCATTGTTATAGGTTACATACACATTTCAGAAATGTCCATAATAATTGTTTTAAAAAAAATCTCCACTTAACAAACTTATTTTCATAAAAAAGTACCAGCAGACTTGTGGTTTAAAACAAAACTTTTATTATATTTAGTGTTATTATCACTCATGGAAGATACACATCTCACTCCTGGACTTTAACACGACTAATGTATCCTAAATTTTGGAAGTTGTTTAGGGTTTGATGTAATGGCAGATAGACAAGTAAAAGAATGTTTAAAAAGGGAAGGCTGTAATTGATTCTGTACGGGAGAGGCAGCTGGTGAGAAGTGGTAGGAAGAATGGAGGGGAAGGTGAATTATTGATTAGCATGAAAAATTGAAGATTACCAAGAGATCTTGGGTGAAAAGGCTCTGGTGCGTATAATTAGCACCAATCTGAAACCAGATAGGGTGGTGTGAGTCAGAGTATATAAAGAATGTGCATACGGTATTCAGGGCAAGAATGACTGTGCAGTGGTTAGTGGGGATGGCAGCAATATCCCATTTGTACCCTCAAGGTGATCCTTGGAACCAAAGGCCATGGAATCAAAACCATCTGATGTGAGGAGTGGCAATAGGAAGACTGACTGAATAACCACTTTTTATTTCCATTTACGAAAATCTTTAATACCTGTACCGCATGATCCACTTTTGCATTTGAAATAGAACATGAGCTTCCTAGTGGTGCGATAGATAGTGGATAACACAGTAATCACCTACCATTTTACTAATTGAGGAAAATGGGAAAAAGGAGAGATTACACAGGGTGGGTTAATCTGCCCGGTTTTTGTTCTTTCGTGATCTTCTGCTGCACAATGTCGTGGAACATGGCGGCTGATTTAATGATCTTATTGAATGGTGGAGCAGGCTCGAGGGGCCGAATGGCCTACTCCTGCTTCTATTTCTTATGTTCTTATGATTTTTAGGTTTTTGGTTTGGTGACTTCTTAGGGGTCCATGTATTGCAGGGTGAAAACAAATATATACCTTTAGAAATGATGCTATATTGGCAAACACAGATAATCAGCCAGCTTCACAGCGGCTCACTGGATGTTTGCTATTTAGTATCGCTGAAGAGTGTGTCTTCATAGACTAAATTAATTTCAATAGAAATTTATGTTCTTAATTTTATTCTAGGTATTGCATTAAGAGCAGGCAATCTTTTGAACTGAGAAAGTTAGGTGACGGCCCAGAGTGTAGGACATGACCAATGTTGAAAAGATTAGCAGAGAAGGCAAGGTAAATCAAGAGATGTTGCTAATATCCTTCAAGACTGGATCTTGTAAGATTTTGGGATAAGTGCTAGCAGCACTGTTTGCTATTCCGAGTTTGTGTACTATGTTAGGGGTCCTTCCTCAGTGCAACTTTTCCTCTGGAAAGGTTGGACAAGCCTCTTGTACCTCAGATGTCTGCTCGGTATGGTATAACTAGCTTGGAATTTGGTCCATGCTATTGTGAGAAGCTAGCAAACAGATTCTCTGTGCTGCTAAGTGAGATCTAGTATTGATGTAGAGTTATTGTCCATCACTATAATTGCGGAGATAGGACACTACTCCTTCTACTGGGACACATTTATGTTACACTACATTTTCCTTGGTCTAGCTTAACCAGCCTTGGTTTCACTTCCCGTGGTCTTCTCTGGTTCTTCGATCCCAAGTCAAGGACTATGGAACAAATAATTGTGGATGTGTTAGCATATGGTTTGGAATTCTAATATACTTTCATAAAAGCTAAAAAATATGTAGTTTGGAGAACTAAGTAAATAAGGTGGCACATTTCAAAAGAGAAATGTACTTTGGTTCAGCAGACGCACTTTAAACATGGTTAGAAATTCATTATAGCCTAGGAATGGGCGGTATCATTAGAAAAGTTGGAGAATTAGTGCCAGGCACTAATGCTTTAGACTGCACGCAAAATTCATTCTCACTGCTCAAAGAAATGTCACCACAAGCTTCACACACTGCCCAAAGCACCAGACCCCCAGCACTCACCCACCAACAATCTCTACCTACCAACACTCACATCCACATCTCACACCTTGCACACAATGACAGCCATTCAACTATGGCAGGCTCAAAGGTCATTAGTTATTAGAATGAATGTGATATGTGTGATATGTTTATGCATACATTTATTAATGGAGTTTGCAATATTTTGAGATCTCTCTCATTTCACCTTTGTGCCCAGGAGGACGCTGTGATATGGCACGACACAGGGAAGGTATGATGGGGACATGATGAGCAAAAGGGATCTGGGGTTTAAGTCATCCTGGCATGAGGCTGGAGGTCTGTGACCACCACCTTGGTGATGCAGAGCCATCTAATACACTGCTCCTCATTTAATTGAAAGTAGGAGAAGTGCTGTCGAAATACCTTCGGAGGGTAAGGCCTCCTGGTGAGAGCCCTGATGTCCCTCCTCATCCTTCTGTGCACATGATCTCATATCTCTTGCTGCCTACACTCCCTCCACCGTAGATCTTGGAGGGCGAGGTGGTGCCAGTGCAGCCCCCATTAATGTTGCCAAGTGTAGCAGTTTGAATCTTTGAACAATAAATGTAGCTACTTTGTAGTTGCCAGAAGACTGCTGATACAAAGGAAGCTTGAAATTACTCCTAGGAACTGTTCGAGTGGGTGAAACTGACAAGATACCACTGAAACTAATCTGCCCTGACAGCTAGGAGTGATTAATGCTGATGCCTTTAAATAACATTGCTGGAGCCAGCTTCCTGGAGCTGCACATCAGCTCTCCCTGTCACTGTCTAGTCGAGGCACTAAGGTAAGTGGCGACAATGAATTTTCCAGACCGAGCGGCCAGTGAGTGTGTGATGTCATGATCTGCCTGGTGGTGAAGTCCCTGGCAGTACCTCATACTGGTGGTGCAATGGGGAGGGGGGGGGCCGGATTTGCCGTGCGGGGCTGGATTCACCTCGCCCCAGTGCTACTGCATCAGTGACCCATTACAGTCATCTGCTGGCACTAACAGGAGGTGCTAAGGCCGCTCAGTCTGAAAAATTCATTGTCGCCACTTACCTTAGCGCTTCGATTAGACAGTGACAGGGAGAGATGGTGTGCAGCTCCAGGAAGCTGGCTCCAGCAATGTTATTTAAAGGCATTTTTCCCCCAATGTTTCTCTTCCCTCCCTGTCTTCAAAGTACTGCAGTAGATTTTTTGGGTGGTGCAGCCTTTTTAGTACTTTGGTAAAGTAATCGTGGGTAAGCCTACACAATAAGTGTCAATGGCTATCTAACTGTGGGGGCATCACTACTGACACAATCTTATCCTCATTGCACACACTTTCCAGTAGGGTTCACTAATTAATCAGAAGCAAGAGATTTGACTGGTTTCTCACCACCCCCCCACACACTCCCTTCCTTCCTCCATATCCCCCTCTCCCCACTACTCCCCCACCTCCCCCCCCCACACAATTACCAAACCTGAGGAGACTAAGGCTAACTGTAGTACCTCCACCCTCACCCAGCTGAGGTTTGTTAACTCAGTACAGACCAAAAGTTGAATCTGGGGCACCCTCTGCCAATACTAAATATGATCCCTTTCCGACTGCGCTACTGGGGGTTTAACTTTTTAAATCCTCAGGAACAATCTATATATTCTGATAACATTCACACAGCATACACTCTGCACTTGAGTTTTAACTCACGTAATTCTGTGAGCTGTTGTTTAAACTATTCATTTGAATGAATTATGAGGAGTGGAATGTATCTGACCACATCAGCTGCATTCAATTATAATACACTGATGCTGATTACCTTGAAATCAACTGTTAACAAATGTCTGTTGCGAGTCATAGGTACTTGAAAGCCAACCAAAGGTTAATCAATTTCAACTGTTTCATCGGCGATAATATATTTCAAAAAGTTATACTTTCGGTTGCAAAAATTTTAAATGCAAAAGGGTTAATAGGTCTCACACAATAAATAGGTTCTTATTCAAAAGGACTGCACATTGCGCCAAGATAGAATCCATAATTAAGATGCTACATTGTTAAATCAAATGTAACAGTCTTGTAATTAAATAATGTCTAATGGAAACAGATATAAACTGATATTTACCATATATTATCATCTGTAAGACAATTAAGAAGTTCAAAGAATTTGATCAAACTCAAGAACAAAGCTAGATCAGTTTATAAAGCTGCCTGTCACCTAGATTATACAGTACTTACATTTTATAACACACTCACACAATCTGATGGCTTATCTAAAGTTTTCATAAAGTCAAACTTGCTCTTGGGATGTTCCAGGTGATTTTAAAATGACTGTAAATAATGTGATTTGATTTATCAGCATCCTACTTAAGGTAAGCATTTTATACAGTGCCAGTGTTACGTGCAATAATCAATTGATGTTTGGAATATATTTTGCAAACGACAATACTGATATTCAAATATTTGGCTGTTTATTACCTCATCTCTGTGTAGTAAGCAATGTTTTGGTTTGAGATTTATTTCAGCCATCATGGTGCTGATTGTTAAGCAACTGTGATGATTTTTTGAAGTTTTTAAAAAAATCATTGCTAATTTCTCTATGCTTTAGGAGTACATTAGCTTGCTGTTACACTGTGGTTTCACTGTACAGTATTAAAAAAGTGACTATTATTAAGAAACATACACCATTTCACTAACATTAGTGAACATTTTTTTCTAATGTGTCTGACTTTTTACATATTCAGGGAGATAAATTTCAGTTGGTGGCAGAGTGAGTAGTGCAGTATAGTGGGGTGACACTCGTTTTTTTTGCTGTGTTAGTAAGTATTCAGTGCTATCACATTGCGACAAATGAAATGACACAAAACTTGTTACAAAAGACAAATAAGCAATTACGTAAGGTGAAACAATTTTATTTTAACTTGTGTCAGCTGGCTTTTAGTGATATTACATTTTTTTTTATTGGTTAAAAGCTTTAATACTGCTTCAAGTTGAGATATAGATGTTGTACTTTTCTATAAGGGATGGATCAACTTTACTTTGAACCCAATCTATCTTACTGCTCAGCAAAATAACTCACAAAGATCTACTTTGGGCAACCAATAAGTCAGCGGACGGAAACAGGCCTTCCAATTCGGTAAACATATGCATGTACGGACAACATATGTAGTGCCTGCAGTGTATCAAAGCATTCACAAAAGCTTACAGGCATCGCTGCAACATTCTTGTGCCCGTGCTGACTGTATGCAGTAAAACCGTGTGAAAAAAACTCGCCATTGAATGTTTATACATTGCAAGATACATTGATGTAGGAGCATGCGAGCATATCCCATGCTTACTAACGGCGCAGAAACACAATAAATAACTTCCTTCCATTCCAACCACTTTTTGTCATATAACTATTTCAATACAGAAGACAAAAACGCTACACTGATATTACTTATTAAACATTTTTGCTCGTTTTTGTACTAAGTTATTCAAGTGAGTTGAATCAATTTAGATCTCAGTACCTTCCGCACAGAGAATATCTTTAAGAAATAATCCAATTTAAGTTAGAACATAATCGATTTATATTTGCAACTTGTACTGAAAGCTCTAGAGAATACAACACAGCTAAGGAACACTAATTTCTGCTTCCATATATTTTTTTGGCATCAGTAGATGATCAGTCTAAGCTATAAAATTATTCTTTTTCCCAAATGAAGAAATTTGTACAAAGGGTTAGGGTTTACTAATAAAGTTATTTTTGTGATAGTTTTGAAGTTGAGTAATCAGCACCACAATGGCTGAAATAAGAAATCTTAAACTTAGGAAAGACTACATAGAGATGAGGCATTAAACATACAAGTTGTTGCATATCATTATTGTAGTTTGTAAAACATATTCCAAACATCAGTTGATTTTTGTAGGTAAGAACTGACACTATACAAATGCTGAAATAGGATGGTAATTATTCATATCACATTATTTACAGTCATTTTAAAATCATCTAGAACATCCCCCAGAGCATATTTGACCCAATAATAAAATTAACAATATCTATAAGATTACATTATTTTTGAGGGAAATCTGTAGGAAAGCAGTGCAGATTAACAATTTTACTGGTTAGTTGAGAAGGTACAGAACCTCTTTTCACATAACTTTAAATGTGATGAATTTCAACAAGCTTATACTTTCTCTTGCATTTTTAAAAAATGGCATTCCCCAGTTTTTAAGTAATTTTTATGTTGCCCCAGAAACCATTCCCGAGATCAGCTAATAGGCAGCTGACCAACAGTGAAGCTTCCAACATCTCTGAAAGCAAAGATGGTCTTCCTTCCATGTGTTGATGTGTGCACTCTGTTCCCAGCCTGCCCCGATATCCCAGCCAAGATCAGGAGCTCCCTTAGTGGGGAATTGTGGGTGAAAACCTGCAATTGACATTCCCTCAGGTAACATATTAGCGCATCAATGGCAAACTATGGTTAAGCCAACATTCTGATTTCCAACGCCTTTGTGCCGACAGACTCGCACCCAGTCACGTACAGTTGGGTAACCATCAGACTTGCCATCGAATTGTGATTTACCATTGGATTGTTTTTGTTGTTTGCTTGGTGGTGGTGAGAAGGGACACAAAGGTCTAAATGTTATACTTGTTCAAGCCATGAGCACCCAAGCAAAAACACTAACTCGGAGGGCCAATAATAGAAATGTATCACAAATAAACACAAAATGATTTGCTGTCGCGTCCATCAAATCTGCACACAGCCAATTGAAAGCTTACCTCATTATTGGACTACTGTGGTCAATTGACATGGGCTTTCAGCTTACTAATAGCACAGTGTAGGCTGGCAGGGTAGGACTGATCCACTGATTAGGGTTATCATTGAGTGTATATTTTAAGTTCTGCTAGTGAATAAATATGAATTATTCTACATTTTAATTAAATAATGTTTTAAGCAACGTCCATGCATAGATTTTAGTATAGCCAGCTTGTTGGGACAAAAAAATAATCAGGAAAATAATAAATCCTACACAGCGATCCAACCCAGAGTTGAAGAAGAGAGAAAAATGAGCACCTGCTATTTCAGTTGTTACTGGCAATACATATATACGTGTTAACCAAAAAAAAGAAACATTTTTTTGAATTTGTTCTTGGGATGTGGGCAAGGCCACATTTATTGCCCATCCCTAGTTACCTCAAGAAGGTGATGGGTGTTCTTGACTAATGATTGATTGTGCAGCTAAGGCATTAAGAGTCAACCACGTACTCTGGGCCTGGAGTTGAGTGTAGGCCAGGGATGGCGCATTCCCTTCCCTGAAGGACCACAGTGTATCAGTTATATGTTTACAACGTGCAAGCAGCTTTCAAATTCCTCGGGGCTGATTCTGGTCTTTACTGTCTGGTCATTGAGCATCACTGAGGCAGAGCAGGGAAAGGAAAATGTGGGAGGATTGCACACCCCCAATCCTCCCCGACAGATTTTCCTTTCCCTGCTCCGCCCAGGCAATGCACAGCACACAGGTGGTAAAGACGAAAATCAAATTGATTTTTTGTGGTGCTAGCTTACCAATGAACAGTTTTACTGAATTCAGTTTGAACTCACCACTTTGGCCTTGCTGGACCTGCACCATAACCACTATGCTACGGTACCACTGGTCACCTTAGAAATGTGATTCACCACCTCACATTTGGACGTGCCACTGAGCACTCTGAATAATTTGAATTATGTTTGGGCAGCAAATTGCAGCCATTTTTCCTCCCCCTTCCCTATGGCAATGGTTCATTTGGACACACTGATAATAAAATTTCCTTCGAGACTCTATGAATTATGCAGGTACTGTCTTTATTTTTTTTTAAGTAGATGAATTTTAAAAAAAATCCCCAATTGTTGGGAAAGATCTGGCACTGGTATCATAGAATAGTACAGCACAGAAAGAGGCCATTCAGCCCATCGGGTCTGCACCAGTTCTTTCGAAACACTATTGAAAAACAACACTACTTGCACAGTAGTAAGCTGAAGGGTCTAGCCATTCAAGTTGGCAGCATGGATTTTAGCAGGCACTTTTACTCTCCTGCCTTGCACTATAAATGCTATAAATAATAATCGCCAGCGCGATAAAAGATGAATAAATGGGGGGGATGGGGACGGAGAAACAGGTTCATGGAATTACTGACCTTGCTTTCAATTTTCCTGTCCCAGAGGTGGCTGTTTTTTCTCCGCACTGGTGAGTTTTTCTTTTTAAATGGCTCATTACCTCTCTTGGGCACGGTTGGAGTCCTATCCTCATGGGACAGGATTCTGGCCATATGTTCAAATGGCATTTGGTCAGATGGGAGGGCGCAACAAAGACATTTCCAGTTTACCCCTTATACATTCAGGTGGACTCCCTGCCCACCCCCCCCCCCACCACCGTCTACATTATGACAGGTTTGAACCTTAACAACGGCAAAATACTTCTGGGTGGTCATTTGAATATTTTAACGTGAATATTTAAATGTAACAATTACCCAACAGTCGTACAAAATGCATCAAGGATTACTTTACAGTTTATTTATATTATTTAGGATTTACAGCTGACACTGACCCCTTACAGCTGGAACCCTGGGCAAAATAGATTAAACAGTGATTATGTCTACAGGGCGGTGGTGGAAGGGGAGGGGGGTTAATTTTATATACACAGAGGAGATGATAATTGTTGCTGGTCCCATTGAGAGCACAGGGGGGGTGGGGTGGGGTGGGGGGAATAGCAAATGAAACCACCAGTTTCATTCTATTTTTAAGAAAACACGACTTGTTACACAGATTATAAATGTAAATGGCCAAAACATCTGTATACAACCTTGCGGAAAAATCTGCAAAAACCAGGAGGTTTTTTTCTTGCATGCTAACACCTGCGAGGTGTTAATCACAAGCCGCGTAAACATTTCAAGGCTGAACATTTGACAGACATTCACTTTACAACAGGATCCACACGTCTATCTGGATGACCCTGGAATGAATAAATCAAATCGTAAACCTGAAGGCACAGATGTTTTTTGCAGACAGATGTGGGCCTTTCAAAGAGAGAAGTCAATTTAAAGTGCGTGATGATATGAGAAATTCAGGTTACTCTGCTTAATAGCAAGATGCTTACGGATAACTTCCTTTTAAACACATTTTACTTCACATTCCTTTTTGGGGGGGAAAGTGCACACAATGGAAATTCCTCCTGACTGTCATTTTAA
Source organism: Somniosus microcephalus (assembly GCF_052327205.1). Lineage (NCBI taxonomy): Eukaryota > Metazoa > Chordata > Chondrichthyes > Squaliformes > Somniosidae > Somniosus > Somniosus microcephalus. The sequence continues at coordinate 259,154,458 of NC_140992.1, read as the reverse complement.
TGGTTTCCCTCTGCCCACTAACAGGGGCAAAACTCCTACCTGCTCAAGAGGAACTGACTGCAATTACGAGTCATACAGCACTGTTTTTGAAAGAGAATAATTGGTGTTCTTCGAACATCTTTAAAAACAAACACAAAATTACTGACCTGCTGCAACCTTATAAAGAATAAGTTGTGCAAGAACATTTCTCCTGTTGTAAAAAGCTGCTAAAATTCTCAATGATTTCAGGATGCCCTGAGGAAACAGAAGTCATTATTTAAACATATACAGCACAAGAGTGAGAGAGATTCATTTCCTTGTTTTGAAGGTGCAGATCAGAAAGCAAATCAGGAATTCACAATGGAACTCTTTCAGCGTGATGCAGAGCCGGGAGCCTGAGACTCACTACAACAATAGTTTGAGTGTATTGAGAAATGGCTTGTTTTATCCTTCCCTATACAGGTTTTTCACCGCATGGCAATGCACCCAGATTTGATTTAAGCATTGTCAAAAAAGGAGGAGGGAAAAAAAATGTTTTGGAAGTCCACTTATGTGGCTCAGCACCATACTGGACTTATCTGTTGGAGCACTAAGCAAATCAACAGGAGAAAAGTTAATAGATTATAATTACTGTCACTTTTCACGATGTAGAGCTTTCAATAATTTGACCCCATGTGTGGGAGGGCAGTGTTAAACAAACACTGCTATCCTTATCACAACAGTGACAGGAAAACCTGAATTTCTTTAACTTATCATATGGATACGGTGCACATTTATACTGTCGCTGGTGCAGATTAATATTTCCTTTTTTAAAACAAACTAACAAGCCTCCTCATTACTTTTGCACACATGAAAGAGAAATGTGTTGTTTATGTCTAATATTATGAAAGAGGACGGTCTTAACCGAAGTATTTTAAAAAGAATCAGTAAGGTTTCAGAGTCATTAGATAAATCAAGGGAGAGTTTAAAGTTTCATATTTGTTTTACGTCATAAAATGATCTACTACATCCATTGTATTAAATTGTGATGTTAACAGTTATAAAGCCACTGCAGTTTGTAGTTTCTATTTCATGTGGTGAGTCACAGTGATAAGGTGAAAGCAAAAGAAATGCAGCTGTTGAATTTCATGTAACAAATTCTAAAATTTTAAGGCCCCAACCAATACTAACAAAGTGTGTTCTATAATTTGATGACCCAGTAAAACAAATCTGATATCTTCCCACTGTTCCTCGTGTTGCTTATTAAACAGTTTAAGAACTGAAGACAAGTTCGGGAATGAAAAATGCCTCCGCTATAAGTTTATCATGGCATTGTCTGAAATACGAAACAGGAAAAATTAAATATTCTCTGACAAGCTGGAGTCTGCCTTCAACTGCCCCCATCGTGGAAGCTACACCACTGGGGAAAAAGTGACAATAGGATCCTCTTCCATACTCCATCCTGAGGTCATTAAGTGTCATTCCAACAGGTGTACAGAGTTTACTGATTCTATACACCTGAGATGCTTGCCCATAAAAGTTATGCTGCTCGTATAACATTTGTGTAAACCACATTCATGTGCGTCCATGGATTTATATGTATGGCTGACCTTTGTGATTGGCAATGAAATTCCCAGATAAATACATTCACTGTGTTACACAGGAACAGGAGTAGACATTCAGAATATTTTCTTAATGGTGAGGGACTGGAGATATTTTCTGACATTTTGAGCCTGCTCCGTTAAGTTAGATCATGGCTAATCTGTACCTCCACTCCATTTACCCGCCTTGGTTCCATATCCCTTGATATCCTTACTCAACAAAAAATAACAGCTCAGCCTTGAAATTTTCAATTGACCCAGCATCCACAGCCTTTTGGGGGAGAGAGTTCCAGATTTGCCCTACAATTTGTGTCAAAATACTGCTTCCTGCTATCGCTCTTAAACGGCCAAGCTCCAATTTTAAGAGCACGCCATCTTGTTCTGGGTTCCCCCCACCAGAGGAAATAGTTTTGCTGTATCTACCCTATCAAATCACTTTATCATTTTAAACACCTCGATTAGATCACTCCCTAAACTCAAGGGGATACAAGCCAAGTTTATGCATTCTGTCCTCATAATTTAACCCTTTATAAGCCCTGGTATCATTTTGGTGACTCTGTGCTTTACCCCTTCCAAGGCCAATATATCTTTCTTGAGGTTGATGCTCAAAACTAAACACAGTATCCAGATGGGGCCTAAACAAGACGCTGTACAACTAAAGCATCACTTTCTCGCTTTTGAATTCCAACCCCCTTGAGCTAAAGACCAGCCCTTCCATTAGTCCTTTTGAGTACTTTTTGTGCCTGTGCACTAGCTTTTTTTCAATGATTTGTGTACATGGACACCAAAATCCCTTTGCTTCTCCAGTCCCTCACCATTAAGAAAATATTCTGATCTGTCTTTCTCAGATCCAAAGTGATGACCTCAAATTTCCCCACATTGAACTCCATCTGTCATAGTTTTGCCCACTCACTTAACCTGTTTCTGTCCCTGTGTAACTTCCTGCTCCCACCCACACAACTTACGTTGCCTCCTAACTTGGGCCGCAATTTCGCCGGCCGAGGTGGGTTCAGGGCGGGAGAGGTCGTTGTCGGGATGCGGTCCCGCTGCCTACTGAAGCCCGCTGAAAAAAAGGATTTTACGTTAATGGGCCTTGTTAAGCCAGCCCGTCATGTTCCCCGAACCGATTAGAAAGTGCGGGTCAGGTGACGTCAGCGCTGACGCTTCTCTTGCCAGTTTATTTAAAGGGCCCATGGCCCCACTGCATTCCACTTCCTGAATTTGAAATGACCATTGCTGAGATAGCTTGTTCAACTCCAAAAATGAGCTCACAAAGGCAGAGGGCTGCACCTCGATTCAGTGGTGGCTCCCTCCATGTTCTTGTGGAGGGAGTCAAAGCTCGCAGGGAGGTTCTGTTCCCTGCCAGTGGTCGGAAGAGACCTCCCCAGGAGACCAAGGCAGCCTGGCTGCAAATAGCTGAGGAAGACACAAGCAGGGATGTTGTCAGGAGGACCAGGCTGCAGTGGCACAAACCTTTCAATGATCTCAGTAGATCAGGAAATGTTACTGCAAAGCCACACTCAACCTCATCCTGCTGTGCCTCTCATCACATCCCCATCACTCTGCCTTCCCTACCCTACTCCTGCTCATCCTTACTCACACCAACTTACCTTGTACCTCCACCCATCCCTCTCTATCTACATTATCACTTCCCCATCTCACTAGCCACCCCTCACACTCACCCTCATCCTGGTCCAATCATACCAACAAACAACACACAAGGGTAGGCACTTGTGTGCTTAAGCCAATGTTCATGTGAAGTTTCTGTTAATGTGCTGTCAAACATTGAAATCTTTATTTTAAAACTTTGCGTTCTTGGACAGATGTATGTGCACCTTTGGCTTAGTGAGCTGCAGCGAATGGTGAGACATAATGGTACACCCCGCAATGGCGATGAGTGTGAAAGGAATGGCTTGGGCATTGTAAGGATGCTTTATGGCGTTGGTGTGGGGTGGTGCCAAGCTGGCGCATCATGTGGCAGCCAGGGTGTACAGCATCAAGTGAAGTAAATGTGGCCATGGTGAGGCCATCCTTGGTGTCCCGGGCAGCAATGTGGTCGGGTACTGATGCCCTGTGTCCTGTGCAGCATCAGGTGATTGCGGAGATGGTTGGTGTTGTTGTTGGTGCTGCTGGTGTGCCTGGTGCTGCTGGTGTTGGGGCTGATTGTGGTGGGATTCTGAGGACCAAAGTGAGAGAGTGTAAACCGTACCCATTCTGATGTAATAGATGGCAAGAGATGGAGAGATGACAGAATCCGTCAATGGTGAGTGAGGTTGTTCCAATGAGGTGCCACTGGATAGAGAGTTGGCTCCAAACACTTGCAAGCTAAAGAAATCTCTATGTCTTCCAAATGCAGTAACCAACAGTTTCTGAGCTCTGAAACTGAACAGCTGCAACATGGTATCCTTTATACCACTTCTGCAGCTGCCTGGTAATCAGACAAATCAAAGCAGACTCAACTCACGACAGGGTGAGCTGGCGTGTTTCCCCGAGCAGCGGGTAACCTGTGGGGGAGCACATAAAATTAGAAGGTAGGTTCAAAATAGTATTAAATTGGCTGTTAACAAGCCATTTAATGATCTAAATTGTCTCACCCGCCACTTGGTTTCGGGTCTGTTCTGCGCAGACAGACCCGACACCTGGGAGACTCGCGTGGAGACGGCTTGGCAGCGGGTTTCCTACCTACTGTCAATCTTTGATATTTTGACAGCTGACCCGCATCTGAACCCGCCCTCTGAGCGCCGGCAAAATCCAGCCTTTAGTGTCATCTGCAAACTTGGATATGCAACTCTCTATCCCTTCATCTTAGTCATCAATATACATGGTGAAAAGCTGAGTCCCCAGTACAGAACCCTGGGGAACACCACTTGTCACACCCCGTCAATCAGAGAATGAACCTTTTAGCTCTAAGCTCTGTCTACTACCTCCCAACCGATTACCGACCCATGTCACAAGGTTGCCTCCAATTCCATCCGCTTTCATTTTTGCTGATAATCTCTTGTGTGGAACCCTATATAATACCTTCTGGAAGTCCATATACATAGATACATAGATACATAGAAGATAGGAGCAGGAGTAGGCCATTCGGCCCTTCGTGCCTGCTCCGCCATTTAATGAGATCATGGCTGATCCTTTAATTCAGTATCCCGTCCCCGCCTTCTCTCCGTAACCCTTAACCCCTTTTGCCCGTAGAAATATATCTAATTCCCTCTTAAATATATTTAATGAGCTGGCGTACACTGCCCTCTGTGGCAATGAGTTCCACAGGTTCACCACTCTCTGAGTGAAGAAATTCCCCCTCATCTCTGCCCTAAATGGTTTAGCCCTTATCCTTAAATTATGTCCTCTAGTTCTGTTTTCACCCGCCAAGGGAAACATTCCTTCTGCATCCAGTCTGTCTAGACCTGTCAGAATTTTATACACTTCTATGAGGTCCCCTCTCAATCTTCTAAACTCCAGTGTGTACATCCCTAAACTACATAGTCTCTCCTCATAGGTCATTCCCGCCATTCCTGGTATCAGCCTGGTGAATCGCCGCTGCACCCCCTCCATGGCAAGAACATCCTTCCTCAGATGAGGCGACCAAAACTGTACACAGTACTCGAGGTGTGGTCTCACCAGTGCCCTGTACAGCTGCAGCAAGGTATCCCTGTTCCTGTATTCTAACCCTTTTGCTATGAAGGCCAGCATACCGTTTGCCTTCTTGACCGCCTGTTGCACCTGCATGCTCGCCTTCAGTGACTGGTGTACAAGAACACCCAGGTCTCTCTGTACTTCCCCCTCTCCCAATCTATTGCCATTTAAATAATAATTTGCCCTCCCGTTCCTGCACCCAAGGTGGATAACTTCGCACTTGTCCACATTATAGTGCATCTGCCATTTATCCGCCCAATCGCCCAGTCTGTCCAAATCGCTCTGGAGCTTCCTGGTCTCTTCCTCTGAGCCCACCCCACCTCCTAGTTTAGTGTCGTCTGCAAATTTGGAAATGCTGCATCCGACTCCCTGATCCAGGTCATTAATGTAAATTGTGAACAGCTGGGGGCCCAGGACAGATCCCTGTGGTACCCCACTTGTTACTGCCTGCCATTCAGAAAATGAGCCGTTTATTCCAACTCTCTGTTTTCTATCTGACAGCCAGTTCCCTATCCACGCCAAAACTTTCCCCTTTATCCCATGAGCCTCAATTTTCCATGCTAATCTTTTATGTGGGACCTTATCGAAGGCCTTTTGGAAGTCCAGGTACACCACATCTACTGGCTCTCCCCCATCTATTCTACCAGTTACTCCCTCAAAAAATTCCAATAGATTAGTCAAGCACGATTTACCCTTTGTAAATCCATGTTGACTCTGTCCTATCCTGTCCCCATTTGCTAAGTGCTCCGCTATTTCATCCTTAATGATGGACTCCAGCATTTTGCCCACAACTGATGTAAGGCTTACAGGTCTGTAATTACCTGCTTTTTCCCTACCCCCCTTTTTGAATAGTGGGGTAACGTTAGCTACCCTCCAATCCATCGGCACTGTTCCCGAGTCTAATGAATTCTGAAAAATCATCCTTAGTGCATCCGCTATCTCTAGGGCCACCTCCTTCAGTACCCTAGGATGCATGTTATCAGGCCCTGGGGATTTGTCCACCTTCAATCTATAGATAGTCATAGGCACTACCCTATCCACCATGCTGGTGACCTTCTCAAAAAATTCAACTAGATTAGTCAGGCGTGACCTGCCCTTCACAAATCCATGCTGATTCTCTTTGGTCGGTTGATAGTTGTCCAAGTGCACAGTTACTCTGGCCTGGATTTTAGCCTGGAGGTGAGTTGTGTGAATGGGGGCTATTGTGAGGTCGGGAAACCTGGAAGAACAGGTTTCCTGAATGTCCTGCTGAATTTAACTGCCGGGCCCCTTTAAGTGGGATTCCCGCCTACAGGCAGCCTGATTGACAGCCTGGAGGCCTTTCGGGTGGGAAGCCTGCTTCACAAGGTCGAAACCTACGAGAGCAGATAGTTGTAATGGGGGAGTGAGAGAGATTGTGCGGGGGTGGAGGGGTGGGGGGGGTGGTCCAGATCGCGGGGGATCCCGATTGAGAGAAGTGGTCGGGGGATCCCATGTTGGTCTGGAGGGGTTCTGATTGTGGGGGGGGGAGGGGTGGGGTCGAGTCCCGTGGTGGTCTGAGGGGTCCTGATTGCGGCGGGGGGGGAGGTGGGGCGGTCAGATGGTGGGGGGGGAGGAGCAGACCGATCGCAGTGGGGCGAGGTGTGGGGGTTGGTTTATTGGGTAGCTTGCTGGGCCGAGAAGAAACACTTCTTCTCCTCCTAGCCCATAACCAGTCCTGTAAAGGCACTTACCTCATGGATTCAGCCCTTCTCGCCTGCTTTCCCGAGTCCAGAACCAGGGGTCACAGTCTAAGGATAAGGGGTAAGCCATTTAGGACAGAGATGAGGAGGAATTTCTTCACCCAGAGAGTGGTGAACCTGTGGAATTTTCTACCACAGAAGGCAGTGGAGGCCAATTCATTAAATATATTCAAGAAGGAATTAGATATATTTCTTAAGGTTAAAGGGACCAAGGAATATGGAGAGAAGGCAGGGACAGGGTACTGAATTTAGATGATCAGCCATGATCTCATTGAATGGCGGAGCAGGCTCGAGGGGCCGAATGGCCTACTCCTGCTCCTATCTTCTATGTTTCTATGTTTCAGCTACAGGTTTCCTAAGGCAGATAGCTTCATTATAATATGTAAATGACCACCTGCTTCCTGTGAGTGGATTGGTCAGCCTCCATAAAATTCGGAAGTGGCCGGGTTCGGTTCCTGTTCCAGATTTTTTGCATTTTAATCTCTGACATGACCCCAACCCACCTGGTTTTTGGAGTTAAGATTCAGCCCTCCGTCTCTGATGATAGATTCCATTAACTTCCATACAATTTATGTTAAACTGACAGTCTCCCTCCCTTAGAATCATAGAAATTCACAGCACAGAAGGAGGCCATGCCTGCGCCGGTCAAAAAAGAGCTCTCCAGCCTAATCCCACTTTCCAGCTCTTGGTCCAGAGCCTTGCAGGTTACGGCACTTCAAGTGCATATCCAAACACTTTTTAAATGTGATGAAGTTTTCTGCCTCTACCACCCTTTCAGGCAGTGAGTTCCGGACCCCTACCACTGAAAAAAGTTCTCCTCAACTCCCCACTAATCCTTCTACCAATTACTTTAAATCTATGCCCCCTGGTTATTGACTTCTCTGCTAAGGGAAATAGGCCCTTCCTATCCACTCTTAAATAATGGACTAACATTTGTAATTTTCCAATCTAAAGGCACAATTCCTGAATCTACAGAGAGACCTTATTGAGGTGTATAAAATTATGAGGGTCCTAGATAGAGTGGATAGGAAGGACCTATTTCCCTTAGCAGAGGGGTCAACAACCAGGGGGCATAGATTTAAAGTATTTAGTAGGAGGTTTAGAGGAGATTTGAGGGGAAATTTCTTCACCCAGAGGGTGGTGGGGGTCTGGAACTCACTATTACTCGATCACTAAAACCAATATGCCTTCACTATTTGAGCTATGTAAACTTATTTCTCCTCTGTTGAAATCGGTAATAAATACCTGGGGTTTGATATAAATGTAATAACTTCCCACTTAAATGTACTACAAATGATTTGCTAATTCAAAACAATTCAAATTTGCAGCTATGGGATTGAGTGAAGCTAATGCCATTTTTAAAGATCGGAGCGAGGACCAGCAAAGCCTTCCTCATGTGCATGGTCTTCCCTGCCTGCTTTTTCAGGTCAAGTCATTGCACTCGAGATTCATGTGTGGTCTTGCTGGAGCAAAGACAGAAGGAATCTAGACAATATAAAGCAAGTACAAGTAAACACTAAAAGAAAGGAAAGAAAATAATCTGGAGAAAAGTTGTTTAAAAAAAATGAATGAATGAAGAGAAATGGTAATGAAGAGGGACACATACATAAAATTTAAAAAATTGTAACTTTAGAAAAAAAAGAGGAAATGAGCATGCTTAACCGGAACAGTGTATAATTAATTAAGAACATAAGAAATAGGAGCAGGAGGAGCCTTCGAGCCTGCTCCGCCATTCAATAAGATCATGGCTGATCTTTTACCTCAACACTACTTTCCTGCACTATCCCCATATCCCTTGATTCCCTTAATATTCAAAAATCTTATTCAAAAATCACAATTAGTAAAATACTACATTGCTTTCATGTGTAAATTTTTTATCCACGTTTGCTTACGAACCTAAATTAGGATCAAAAGTCTTCTTGCATTTTTAATTTATTTCCATATTTGACTTTACTTAGCAAGTCATCCAGTACCTTCTCATCAAGTTGTACTTTAACAGTGTACGGTGTTTAATAATGAATTGGGGAATTATTCCTATTAACCCCAGATGCAAACGCTTCAGCAAAAACTGTCTTTCTGGTAAATCTTGCCTTGAACATTTCACTGTGCTCCTCACTTGAGTTAAAAATAAAGGACTCTTGAGAAACTTTTGCAGTTATTCTCTGAACATTAACCATGTGACTAGGCAGAACAGGATTAAAACTCAAGGCTAAAAATAATTGTGGATAATTGCTAAATGTGCTCCAATGTAGCAGGGGAAACAACAGTGCTTTTTTGCTCAGAACTTCTCTGCAATGCTAAAATGTAGCTCGGCCAAAGAGAGAATGAATGAGTACTATTAATATTTACCATTTTGAGGAAAAATGTATTTACTTTTAGACGGAAATAAGTGATTCTGAAAGCTTGAGTATATGGATTATATATCAATCCCCCAAAAATGTATATATAAAATGATAGTAAAGATAAGTAAAAGATAACAATGCTTGCGTGTGTGTGTGCTGGGGAGAGCAGTTGACTCTTGCCGCATTCATTTCTCCCAAGAATATTATTGAATTTATTTACGGTTTTATTTTGAGCATTTGGCCCTGTCAAAAATAATACAAAAATGGGATGGGGGATGAGGGGTGGGAAGGCCAGACATCCAGTAATGGTAAAGCTAAGCTAATTTTGACATTTTTCAAAAAATAACATGTAAAGCTCCAATTCTTCAGAAATGTTAAACGTTAAAGTAACTTAAGGTAACTAACTGAACTTGAGTACTCGCAATTTTTTTTTAAGTTAATCAGTAAATCGGCTAAAATTAAATTATTTTGATTTTTAAACTCGCAGTTGCTTGTATTTCAGTATTTTTTTATTGTTAAAAAGCAGAATCAGCTGTAGTTTCTTCTATTAAACTTAATGGAGAAACGAAATTCATAGCACAAAATGATACATTTTTGTGGAATCTACCTAAACTATGTTTATACAATTTCACATTCTACTTATGGCAATATTTTCAGAGTGTTTGCTTTCAGTGCTGCGAGTATCTGTTTTTGTGTACATTTTAAAAAGGGAATAATCACCATTTCAGAGAGGGGAAAGAGCCTGAAAAAGCTGCAAGTTGCAACGACATCAAGTACAAATGGCACCAGCAATGCGATTATATTTTCATCATGCAAGTGCATTCTAGATCGTTACAATAAATCAAATAGCAATGCAATGTAAACCATATCACCGTGTTGCTTGTCTATCTCTTGCTTGTCTATCAACATTAGGGGAAATCTTTCCTATTAACTTCACAAGGGCAAACATGCCCCTATAAATCATGACGGTATCAAACAATACTGTATTTAACATATTTCCTTCAAATTAACTGGTTTCCAAGCCCGTGTTCGCAGCAGCAATAGCACAGAAATTTTGATCAGCAAAGTTCACCTAAAATGCTTAATGCACTCATACTACATTCGTGTGCATGCTATCTTTACGCAGATGTTAACCCATTTATTTAAAACAAGTGAAAATAGCAGCCCCCAGAATGTAGTGTGAGCAAGTTCATTGTTTGGAATTTCTACCCTCACATGTCGTTTGATTCTCCTCGATAACCTCAACGGACCTGTCTGTCATGTTCCATGTATTAATGTATAACTTGATGTACAAGGAACATAATCCAAATTTACCCTGCTATTTCATCCAAACTAAAATCCATGCCAAATGTTCACGAGTCTGCACATTGTACAGCTATGATAGTACAGAATGTTTAACGTGCCACACTCAGGCATTGAAATTTCACGTTGATATTTGCAACGAATGTGTTAGCACACACCTTCCTCTGCTTTTTAATTAAGGTTTTAACCCGTCTATTTTAAATGGTTGCATACCTTTTAAAACCATCAGAGGATTTTCAATCAAACGTATTACTAATATTGCACAGAGCAATTTCAATCCCTTTAAAACTAGCATTTTGAGAGTTACATTTGTTGAAGTGATGGACAATTACTCAAGATCATGTAGATCTCATAAAATCAATGTCACCTCATCAGCTCTCAATATCCTTCCTACACATAATTATCATCTCCTACAATCCAATGTTCAAACTTGAAGTGGTGTCAATCCATATTTAGATTATGTAATTAAAAATCAATTGTGATGCTCTTTATCTGAGTAAACAGTGAATTTACTCCACTGTTCATGTTAGAAACAGCAACAATTTTAGCAAAAAATTAAGACTTAAGATCTACCACTTAACTCATGTCTATTTTTTCCACTAAGACTAGCAAAGACAATATCCCCAATATATTTGATTGCATTCCCAACACAAATGAATATTAAACAATAAGTCACAGTGGGGAGTAAGTACCGAGAAAGTTCACACTATCAAGATGTGTCTGGCTTAAATTTAAACTCTAAATAATGCGATAGTTAAATATTAATGTGGAAGCAATCAAAGCAATTTTTTGCCGAATTATATTAGTAGATTGTTAATACATTTTACGGGAAGCATAGGCTTTCATGTCATCACTGCACACAATAAAACCAAGAAGAATTGCTGAATATCCCATTCGAAGTGTGCTCCAGTATCACATACTTTAAGATTAAAGTTCATCCCAAAATTCAAAACATTTCACATTATCAAGATTACTAAGAAATATATATATATATACAGACGTGGTTCCTTAAATCTTGTAGCCTAGTTAAACAACTATCTAATAAATAATATCAAAGGCGGCCCACTTTGATAACGCATTTGATTAATTACAGCTAGTTAGTCTATAAATATGTGAACTGTGATCCTCCGGAAACCCGAGCCAAAATACAAAAGAAAATGTCAAGAACAACCGAACGCAGATTATCAGTTCTGTAATCATTTGAGGACTGCTGTACCATTTCTGAACTAATATAGTCATGTTTTTTAAGAGAAGGCCGATTTTGCTGTACTCAGGAATTGTACTGCATTTTTAAAAATTCGTTTATGGGATGTGGGTGTCGCTGGCAAGGCCAGCATTTATTGCCCATCCCTAATTGCCCTTGAGAAGGTGATGGTGAGCCGCCTTCTTGAACCGCTGCAGTCCGTGTGGTGAAGGTACTCCCACGGTGCTGTTAGGGAGGGAGTTCCAGGATTTTGACCCAGCGGCGATGAAGGATCGGCCGATATATTTCCAAGTCAGGATGGTGTGTGACTTGGAGGGGAACTTGGAGGTGGTGGTGTTCCCATTGCACCTGCTGCCCTTGTCCTTCTAGGTGGAAGAGGTCGCGGGTTTGGGAGGTGCTGCCGAAGAAGACTTGGCGAGTTGCTGCAATGCATCTTGTAGATGGTGCACACTGCAGCCACGGTACGCCGGTGGTGGAGGGAGTTAATGGGCCAGAAATTAGTGAACGGGGCTTGCAGCCCCGTTTCTGCACTTACCCCGCGCTACTGCCGATCAGCTCCAGGGACGCCTGGAATTGGTGTTTCCAGAAGAAGAATCCCGGGCAGCGTATGACGTCACGCCACCCAGGAGTGCAGCCAGCGCGAAGCCAGGAGCGTGCAGTGCAAGTGAGACATGCCCCTTGAGGCCTCAGTTTCACTGGACACGCCCCCAATGTTTCTGTCAAGCTGCTAAGCATTTTTACATGCAAAGCAGCAGTTTAAATAGGTTTTTGGAAGTTTTTTGAAGATTTTGGTAACTTTTATAAACTTTTTTAAATGTTTACATTATTTTGAGTAATCTGAAGTAGTTTTAAACAGAATTAAAGCAATTTAAAGACTTTTAAAAGCCCTAAAAGAATGTTTTTAATTCCATTTATTTATTTAGCAATGTCGTCGTCATACGTGTCTTCACACTGTTCCCTTTGGGGAACTGTATGAAGTGGTGGAAGGATTTATGGCCATGATTAATGCTCATTCCGTGACCGTAACCATCTTTGAACCAGGCATTAGGGCGGTTAGTCCTATGGCGGGAGGGTTTTACAGGCTCCCACAAGCTATACAAGGAGGGGGGGCCACCCACACCCACGGACGCAAATATCCCACTGGATGTCAACCCAGAATTTAGAGCCGGAGCTCCGACTCCACTTGCCAGGACTGTCTGGAGCGGGGTTCGAAACCCTACCCTGATCTGGCCCAGCGGCGGGGATCCTACCGCTATGACAAAGGCCCAATCCGATTAGCAACATGAAATGGCAGCATAGGGCTCCAGTCACGGGGAGGGAAAAGGCACAGGAAACATATGGGTGTCACCTTTTGTGCGGAGTGGGCCTTTTGCGTAGCAGTAAGCATCCCCGCCGCTGGGCCAGAAGAAGTAGGGTTTTGAACCCCACTCCAGACAGTCCTGGCAAGTGGAGTCGGAGTTCCAACTTTAAATTCTGGGTGGACATCCAGCGGGATACTTGCGTCCGTGGGTGTTGGTGGCCCCCCCCCCTCAGATGGGTTGTGGGAGCCCGTAAAACCCTCCCGCCATAGGACTAACCACCCTAATGGCTGGTTCAAAGATGGTTACGGTCACGGAATGAGCGTTAATCACGGCCATAAATCCTTCCACCACTTCATACAGTTCCCCAAAGGGAACAGCGTGAGGATACGTACGATGATGACCTCTTGCGCAATGCACCTCCTTGGACCCTCAGTCGCAGATGCGAGGGGGCAAGTCGTGCAATTGTTAAATTTTTCATTTTATTGACATGTAAAATGTTGGCCCAGTAATTCCCTTCCAACTGCGCGAGTACGGTCGGGGTACTTACGCATCTGGCCGGATGAAATGCCAGTTTTCAGCATGCATAGTGCTTTTGGGGAAAACCGGCATTTCCTGTCCTCTGAACGAAGGGGTTCAGAGGCAGAACGCGTGCGACTGCACAGGCAGCGCGTGCGCAGTATAATTCGCCGCTTTCATTACTGCTTTCAGTGAGGTCAAGTCCTTACAACTTACACATGAAAAAAGCATGGGTACAGTTGCTCCAGAGGCTGCGGAGGAAGATATTTCTTATCGTGGAGCTTCTGAAAGTATGTATGTCTGTATATATTCCTTTGCGTGTTATGTATATATTCCTTTACTTATGTGTATGAATGTATTATTTAATTATGACTTTCAGAGAAAGTAACTTATTGGAAAATCATAATTAAAAACATACATTCATACACATTAGTAAAGGAATATAAAACATACATACATATACGTAAAGGAATATATGTGGACATACATACATAACTCATTCTCACATTCCATTCACACAGCCACAATTGCTCCTTCTACCTACCGTTCTGAAAACCCTTTTAAAAAAAAAATTTTTTAACTTTAAAACTTACTTAAAATTTCTTAAAATAACTTCCCTCCCTTTCCCAAACAAAAATATTGCATTTCAGAAGCTCCACGATAAAATGTTTCTTCCTCCGCAGCCAATGAACCACTTTACACTTGCTTTTTTCAAGTGTAACTTCTGAGGACTTACCCTCACGGATTTCATGAATGAAATCTACGAAGTTCACTGCGCAAGCGCTGCCTGTGCAGTCGCACGCGCTCGAGGTCTGGAAATGCCGGCGTTCCCCGCATGCGCTGTTCATGCTGAACGCCGGCATTTCCAACGGCCAGATGCGTGAGTACCCCGAGCGCACTCACGCCTTTGGCCGCGAATTTCTGGCCCATTTAAGGTGGTGGATGCAGTGCCAATCAAGCGGGCTGCTTTGCCCTGGATGGTGTCGAGCTTCTTGAGTGTTGTTGGAGCTGCACTCATCCAGGCAAGTGGACAGTATTCCATCACACTCCTGACTTGTGACTTGTAGATGGTGGAAAGGCTTTGGGGGGTTAGGACCAGACCAAGTTACTTTTGTTTGCTTCCACTGTTGAAACAATTAAATCTTTGGACAGCCCAGTGCCTTTTGAACAGCAGATCCCAACCCAATAACAGGCCTCTGTTACGTAAAAATACTTATACAGCACCATTTGTAATCAAAATGTTGATTACAGCAGATACAAATATAATGATTGAAACTAATACTGAACCTCTTTATAAATCTCATTCAAACCCCACTAAGGTTTATAGACATGATTACATAGGAAAAATTTGTCTCATCGTTTCAATGTACTGAGCTAAAAACAGCCGCAATGCATTAGACTGGATTACCAAAAAAAATGAATATTAAACAAAGTCCCTGGAAGAATCAACAGAAAAGAGGTATCACAAATAATATGTGCATGAATTAAATGGACCAAAAATTACTAATGATATGTATATACTTCTAAATAAATTTAAATATTAAGTTGATATATTTCTTCATTCATTTCCTTCCCCATTTACAGTAGCTCACCTTTGCACCATCCCCCCCACAAACTAGTTGATTTAGTGAGCAGGCCACAAACATCTTTCTGTCTTCTGCTGTCAATGTCGCACCTTAGTTGGGGGAGATAGAGTGAAATATTATCCATGGGAAAGATTTTCAGGTGTTTCACTTTGAAGGGAAGGGAGACATTTTGTACATCTTAAATAAGTGAGGTGCAGCCCATAATACAATAGAATGTCCATGATCTGTGGAAGGAACTTGATGTTGAAATGGCTTTTTCCTGTTCCACAATGTCTTATATTCTGATATCATTTCCTGTCCATTAGGACACTATGCTTGGAAGATTGTCTGAAAACAGATGAGACAGTTACTTGTAATTATTTACTCATCTAAAGACTCAGATTCATCATCACAGATGTTCAAATTATGCCCTGAACTGCTATGCTGAAGTATAAAATGCTATATATTTAATATATACAGTCATTTCAATCTGGCAGGCAATTGTTTTGGCTAACTGTAATCAGAAATAATTCTTAATCAGTATCTTATATATATATATATATATATATAAAAGGATAGTGGTGTCTGTCTGTCTGTCTGTCTGGGCATCACTCAAAAGTTATAGAGCGTACCTACACATATGTTATATCAAAAGAAAGGTTATGATTAGGAGGGTGTCCTAGGTGTATTTACTTTTTGGTCAGACAAAAATTGTTCGGACAGTAGACAAAAAACGTTCAAAATTCCGCTCATTAGCGGTTGGCCAATCATACGGGGGAAATCCACTCATTAGCATTGAGTGATGTGAAGGTTGACCAATCCTACGGGGGGAGTGCGCTGCGTCACGGGGGGCATTTCATGGCGTGTGTGGGCGGGGTCTAATCCTTCAAACTGAAAAGCAAGCGGCGGCCATTGTTGTTTGTGATGGAGCAACTCTGCCTCTGTCCGACCATGGGCCCCAGTCCCACCCTCACCCTCCTCCTTCTCTCCACTTTCTCCCCTCTCTCCTGTCATGCCGGCCTCTCTGCTCACGGGTTGTTTGCAGCCACGGTGGATGAGCTGCCTGCAGGCCTCAGGCCTCGAAGCCTCAGCCTCTCCTTGCCAGCCACGCCCGAGCTAGGCACCGCCCGTCCTGCTGGGCCCAATTCCAAACCAGCGGCCCGCCATCACCGCCATCTTGGTAAAGGCTGGCTTCCTCCTTCTCTCCACTTTCTCCCCTCTCTCCTGTCACCTGGGCCTCTCCGCTTTGCAGGATGTCACTGCCAAGCTCTTCGGGTCGGAGGGAGCGGGAGCTCAGCTCGGGTGACTCGGGCCTGGCCTCAGGCACTAGGCCGCCCATGGGGTCTCCGCCGCTTTCTCCCCTCTCTCCTGTCACCCTGGCCTCGCGGAAATAGGAGCAGCGATGATGGGCCGGCGGGGAAGGAGCTGCTGCTTGGGGCTGCGGTCGCTGCCCTTCGCCCGGAGGCTCGCCTACTTTGACGGCCATTTCGAGCGGCTGTGCCGGCGCCGGCTGCCCGCCTCTGAGCCCGAGTGGCGCCAGGTGCTGGAGCCTCTGCTCCGCTGCGGGGCTGCACCGACCGGCACCCGGGCTCGCTCTCGCTCGGTCCGCCGCACCATGGCGCTGGTCACCGCCACCCTGCTCTCGCTCGGCTGCTGCTTCCTCCTCTGCAGCCGCCCCGGTGCTCACTTCCTGAGCTTCTGTGGCCGGGCTCTGCTCATCCAGGTCAGTATCCGCCTCGACCTCTGCGAGAGGTTGCACTGCCAATGCTTTCAAAATATCTCTCTTTATTGTAGTGGAGGTCAGAGGGATTCTAGGAAATGCCGTTAACCCAGCTTGCATTTATCTAGCGCCTTCAACTTCTAACTTCCCCCCCACCCCCTTCCCACCCCCCTTCCCCCACCCCATTCCCCCCACCCCCTTCCCCCCATTCCCCCCACCCCCTTCCCCCCATTCCCCCACCCCCTTCCCCCACCCCCCCTTTCCTCCCCCCCTTTCCCCCTACACCACCCCTTTCCCCCCCAACACCCCTTCCCACCCCTTTCCCCTTTCCCCACCCCTTTCCCCTTTCCCCCACCCCTTTCCCCCACCCCCTTTCCCCCCCACCCCTTTTCCCCCGCCCCTTTCCCCCCACCCCATTCCCCTTTCCCCCACCCCTTTCCCCCACCCCTCTCTCTCTCTCTCCTTCCCTCTCACTCTCCTTCCCTCTCTCGCTGTCTCTCTCTCCTTCCCTCTGTCTCTCTCTCCTTCTCTCTCTGTCTCTCTCTCTCTCCTTCCCTCTCTCTCTCTCTCTCCTTTCCTCTCTCTCTCTCTCTCTCCTTCCCTCTCTCTCTCCTTCCCTCTCTCTCTCTCTCCTTCCCTCTCTCTCTCTCTCTCCTTCCCTCTCTCTCTCTCCTTCCCTCTCTCTCTCTCTCCTTCCCTCTCTCTCTCTCTCCTTCCCTCTCTCTCTCTCTCCTTCCCTCTCTCTCTCTATCCTTCCCTCTCTGTCTCTCTCTCTCTCCTTCCCTCTCTCCTTCCCTCTCTCTCTCTCTCCTTCCCTCTCTCTCTCTCTCTCCTTCCCTCTCTCTCTCTCTCCTTCCAATCCTCCTTAGATATGGGGGTGGTGCCAGGTTGCAAATGTTACACCCCTGTCTAAAAAAGGGGAGCGGGATAAACCCGGCAACTACAGGCCAGCCAGCCTAACGTCGGTGGTGGGGAAACTTTTAGAGACAATTTGGCCAGAATTTTCTGACGTCCGTGCCAGTGGGAATGTAGGTGGGTCGGGAGGGAAATTTGAAATAATTTGTAGCGGGTCAGGAACCCACCATCATTCCGCTCCCACGTGCCTTTCCCTCAGGCACGTTTGCCAGTGTGGCAGTGACCTGAACAGCAGAGGCGGCCGAACTAATTCGAATCATTATTAGGTACTTCTCAGACCCTTAAGCATCTTTTTAACCCTACCATTCAAATTTCCCTGGATGACCACGGGAATCACGCAGCTCTGGAACCACATCTGTGAACCTGAGGCAGAAGTTCAGTGGCCATTGATCCAGCTCATTAGTGCACAGCATGGAAAGCAGAATAAATACTCCCACCTGACACCTAGTTACTTTCCTAAGGCAGATGCTGTTGCTGAGTGCATTGTCAGCACAGATTTAGGTTTCTAGAGGTTGGAAGTGTTTTAAGCAAAGTCGAGATCCACTGTCACCCCATTGGCACCACCGATCACACCATTGACAGATTGCTTCTGTCATCTCTACTTGACCTGCCATCTATTGCATAAGCATGGGTGCCATTTATACTGTCTCACCTTGGTCCTCAGAATCGGACCACGATCAGCCCCAGCACCAGCAGTACCAGGCACACCAGCAGCACCAACAATAACACCACCAACCTTCTCCTCAACCATCTGATACTGCACAGGACAGAGGGCATCAGTGCAGGACTGCACTGCGCCAGAGGCGATACCCCCAATACAGGGTATACAGGCAGAGGATGAGTTTCCTCAACATGACGGAGCAGCAGTGCCAAAGGAGGCTCAGGCTATCGCACCAGGTCGTTGCAGGCATTTGCAGATTGCTGGAGCAAAACCTGCAGCCCAGAGGAGCAGGTGGACAGGCTTTACCAGCGGCTGTCAATGTCACCACTGCCCTCAACTTCTTTGCCTCAGGCTCCTTCCAGGGAGCCGCAGCAGACATTTGCAGCATCTCGCAGTCGGCTGCCCACAGATGTATCACACAGATCGCCGATACCCTCTTTGACAAGTCAGCCAATTATATCAACTTTGCCACTGATGAAGCCAGTGTTACTGAGTGGGCATTCGACTTTGCCACTCAGGCTGGCTTCCCACACGTGCAGGTCATTGACTGTACACATGTGGCCATCAGGGCACCCCATAATCACTCAGGAGTCTTTGTCAACCGCAAGGGCTTCCATTCCCTCAATGTGCAGCTGGTCTGCAAACATAGGAAGATCATCATGCATGTGTGTGCCAAATTCCCTGGCAGCTGTCATGACTCTTTCATCATTCACCAGTCCACCCTCAGCTCTTCGCTCCTCCAAACAGACTTTCTAGCTGGCTGCTTGGAGGCAAGGGCTATCCACTGAAGACGTGGCTCATGACACCCTTGAGGAGGCCAAGTACTGATGTCCAGGAGAGCTATAATGAAAGCCACAGTTCCACCAGATGTGTCATAGAGCAGACAATAGGCATGCTGAAAATGCGCTCCAGATGCCTTGACAAATCTGAAGGCGCCCTTCAGTACACACCAGCCAGGGTCTCCATAATCATTGTGGTCTGCTGCACCCTTTCACAACATAGCACAGCAGCGAGGATTAGCGCTGTATGAGGAGCGAGGCTCTGAGCGCACATCCTCTTCAGAGGATGAGGAGGAGGCGGAGCATCAGCTGGAAGACGAGGAGGAGGAGGAGTAGATCCCACCAGCACCCGAGCACATTGCTGCCCGGGAGGCCAGGGATGGCCTCATCATGGTCAGATTTACTTAACTTCAGACATTACACCCATATGGCTGCCATATGCTGCACCAGGCTCCTAGCACCCCACAGCAACACCATAGAGCATCCCTACAATGACCAGCATTCCTTTCACACTGACCAGCATTGCTGGAGGTAACGTTATGTCTCACCATTCAGTCCAACTCACTAAGCCACTTCCAAATTTGCAGACACAATTGGCATGCCCGGAAAGTGGTGAAAATATGAATTTGTATCTGTGTCATCACATTAAAGTAAACTTCACACAAACAGTTATTAAAACACTCAAGTGCTTACCCTTGTGCATCTACTTGTGTGTCATCTTTCTCTTACACATGCTTCTACTAGGTGCAACTCCTGTGGCTTCAGCAGAGGTAGAGGCAGCCTGCTCACTTCCCTGCTGCAACTGCATAGACACTTTTGGCGGACGCCTTCTGCGTCTTGGAGCCTGTGATGGCCCCACCAAAGTCTGCTTTTCCTGCAACTGTGCAGGGGCAGACTTGGCCATCGTGATCCCAGGAGGCATGTGGGACTCTGACTGTGTCAGAGACAACGGGGAAGAAGTGTAAGCACTTTGAGAGGAGCCTCCACTTCCATGTCTCCTCCCACCGTCATCTCTCTCATGGGCTGCCCGCACTTCCCTGCTAGCAAGAAGCTGGAGAACACCTTGCTGCACAGCAGTGGAGCCATGAGGACCCAAGTCTACATTTACATCCCTTCTAAAGAGGAGGTCTATGAGCGTCTGCTATCTATTCTCCATACATAGCCATCTATTCTCCATAGAGACCATGTGCTCCTGTGAGTGGTGCATTAGCTGCACCATGCATTCCTTTCCATTGAAGAGCTTACAGTCGCTATCGCCTGCGACATGGTGGTGCTCATGTTGGAGATGGACTTATCCATTCTCTGTCAATTTGCAGACATCATGGTCGCAAAACCTGTCAAAGCCTCCTGCACCGCTTGCTGCCCTCTTTCTGGATGGCCCCCGAGGCTCAGCGTCTGCATGCGGCTGAGTAGAGCTGGGAGCATCCTGCGCCCTCTGACGAGGACTCTCCACTGCTGCCCGTGTCTCCACCCTCTGCTCTTGCTCACTTGTGACTTGTGAGACACCAGGGCCTAGAAATTCAGTCGCGTTTGCGCCCACTTATTGCGCCAGAAGTTTTTTAGCGCCCGAAATTCAGTTGGTCCCTAACATCGGCGTTAGCCGGTAGCGCTGCGCCGGCACCGATGACGTCATCGGTGTGCGCAGCGCCCCGGTTCCAATGCGATTCCGTGCTGGCCGCCAAATTCAGTTGCGGCCGCCTCGTCCGTGGCGGCCACAAACAGCGTTTGAAAAACGGTGCCTTGCAGCTCCGAGAGGCCGGCGCATAAAGGTGGAGGGGCGGCCGGCTGCTTTCCCGGCGGCCACCTGGCCGCACCTCCCTCCCCGGACTCCTGCACCACCCCCCCGCGGCATTGATGTCTGACTCCCGCGAGCCCGGCACTTCTCCGTGGTGCCGGGCTCATTTGCCGGGGGAATCCAACGGCGATCTCATGGCTGCAGGCAGCTCCTCCTTAAGAGAAGGAGGAGGCCTGCAGTACCCCAGCCTGCCGCACCGCATCGGGTGCCGCAGCGGCAGCTGGACGCCTGAAACTGACTTTCATCGCCCCAAACGAGGCGGCCAAACCCTGCAATAGCGCCCGCCTCTGTCTTGGGGCGGCGCAACTGAATTTCAGGCGGGCGCTACGGGAATCCGGGCGAGCGCTAAATTTCGGGCGCAAAAGACCTGGCGGGGCCATAGTGAATTTTTAGCCCCAGGTGACGACATTACTCTATCTCGCGTGGGACCCACCGAGGTGTGCGTATCTGCGCTGGTGCTGGGTGCGCTTATGTCTGGTGACGGTGCATCCTCAGAGGCTGGAGGCTCCTCAGAGGCTGGAGGCTCCTCTGAGGAGTTGTCTTCCTCTTCCTCCTGGACAGTGGGGCGGGGGGGAAAGGCTCTTGAGGGACCTGTGGAACAGTAAAGAGACGAGTTAGATATGTCATATCAAGAATGGGTAACAATACCATTATGCACAGGATGAACATTCATTGGCTGCTGACATCAGTCCCCATATGAGTGACTGCTGTATGCCATGTTGTTGTATGAGATGTAATTCTGTCACCAGGTTGCTGAGATATCCTCCTCTCTCCATCTCCCACCTCCAGCTGCTCTGCGACTCCTGAGACTTCCAGGGCGACCTCCTCTGCTTCAGTTAAGGTGGCCAATGATAGAAGGCCACCTCTGGTTCTCTCCCTCTCCCTCTTATTGTGGGCTCTCTTCTCCTACAAGGAGGGAAAGAAGAGAAGGTTGAGTGAAAGTGCTGGAATGAGTGTAAGGAATGGATAGGTAACATCTTTAGAGGTGCCAATGCCAAGTGGCCTCCTTGTGTATTGTTAATTGGTATGATTGCATTAGGATGAGGGTGAGTGTGAGGGGTGATTAGTCAGTTGGGATGTGATAATGTAGATAGAGAGAGAGGGATTGGTGAACGTGCAAGGTATGTTGGTATGAGTAAGGATGTGCAGAAGCAAGCTTCGGAAAGCAGAGTGATGGGGTGTGATGAGAGGTGCAGCAGGATGAAGTTGAGTGTGGCTTTGCACTCACCTTTCCTGATCTACTGAAATCATTGAAGTGTTTCTGGCGCTGCACCCAGGTCCTCCTGACAAAATCCCTGCTCTTGACCTCCTTTGCTATTTGAAGCCAGGTTCCTTTGGTCTGCTGGGGAAGTCCTGTCTGCCCATCCGAAAGGAAGAGGACCTCCCTGCATGCTCCACAAGCATATGGAGGGAGTCATCTGAGAATATGGGTGCAGCTCTCTGTCTCTGTGCAGTCATGTTTGCAAGTGTTTGGAACACTCCAATGGTGCTGTGCAGTGACTGCACACTCCTAGATGAACCTTCAAATGCAATGTGACCATGGGTCCTTTAAATATCCCGGCAGAAAACATGTAATCGATGATGTCATCAGACCCGCCCCATTTAATAGGACCGGATAATCGGTGCCATTAACGGAAAGTCGATCTCAGGAACAGAATGAAATGAGCAGCCGGGTCGCGACCCGCTACGGCGACCACCCGCACCTGACCCGCCCAGGTACAGAAAATTCCGGCCAATAATCTGGGACAAAATTAATTGGCATTTGAAAAAATATGGGCTAATAAATGAAAGTCAGCACAGATTTGTTAAAGGCAAATCATATTTGATGAACTTGATTGCATTCTTTAATGAAGCAATGGGGTGGCTTGAGGGCAGTGCAGTTGATGTTGTGTATATGGACTTTCAAAAGGCATTTGACGAAGTACCACATAATAGACTTGTTAGCAAAATTAAAGCCCATGGGATTAAAGGGACAGCGGCAGCGTGGAAATTAAATTGATTAAGGGATAGAAAGCAGAGAGTAGTTGTGAACAGTTGTTTTTCTGACTGGAGGGCAGTATACAGTCATGTTTCCTGGGGTCGGTATTAGGACCACTGCTCTTTTTAATATATATTAATGACCTGGACTTGGGTATACTGGGCATAATATCAAAGTTTGCAGATGACATGAAACTCGGAAATGTAGTAAACAATGAGGATATAGTAACAGCCTTCAGGAGCACATAGACAGACTGGTGAAATGGGCAGGCACATGGCAGATGAAGTTTAATGCAGAGATGTGTGAAGTAATACATTTTGGTAAGAAGAATGAGGAGAGGCAATATAAATTAAATAATACAATTTTAAAGGGGGTACAGGAACAGAGAGAGCTGGGGGTGTATGTACACAAATCTTTGAAGGTGGCAGGACAAGCTGAGAAGGCTGATAGAAAAGCAGATGGAATCCTTGGCTTTATTAATAGAGGCATAGAGTACAAAAGTAAGGAAGTTATGCTAACACTTTATAAAACACTGGTTAGACCTCATAATTATAGTGTATAATATTCAATTCTGGGCACCACACTTTAGGAAGGATGTCAAGGCCTTGGAGAGGGTGCAGAAGAGATTTACTAGAATGGTACCAGGGATGAGGGACTTCAGTTATATGGAGAGACTGGAGAAGCTGGGGTTGTTCTCCTTACAGCAGAGAAGGTTAAGAGGAGATTTGATAGAGGTGTTGAAAATCATGAAGTGTTTTGATAGAGTAAGTAAGGAGAAACTGTTTCCAGTGGCAGAAGGGTCGACAACCAGAGGACACAGATTTAAGCTGATTTCCCAACACAAGACACCATTCCTAGTTGAGCTAATAAGCAGGCAACCTGCTAATAGGCTTAAACCGGGCGATAGGAAGTGTGTGGGATCTGCCTGCGGTGACTCGCCCCTTGATTTTCCTTCCCTGTTTGTGAGCACCACTTACTCCCCTTCTCTAATCACACAGCCAAGTCTGAAACTTGTCATCCATGGAAATCACAGGCACGACCCTGCCTTCCAACACTCTATCATTAACTATGCTTTTATATAGAGGCAAGCTGCATCATTTCTGTTACTGCAGGCCTATGAATAGAACTTATAAAAAGGTTGAAGAAAAATTAAAATCTGCTCAACATGGTTTTGAAAATAGAAAATTAATTGCGCCAGTGACAAGCTAAGAATCCTGCTCAGTGTGTAATATCGCTGTTGCAGCTGCTGTTTTCTCAGTTTGAGGCACATGAAGGACACAATGTCAAGTTTTTAAAGAGACTGATTTGGAAGGCATTAGAGAGGAGGAAGTAAGATTATAGTTGATTTAGGAAGTTGGAATTCCAGTGTAAAGGAAAGCATGCCTGTAAATGCCAGAAAATGTTATTTATCAAGTAATATGACACAGAACGCTCAGAAATACCAAACCAAATATTAGTGTTCAGAGAAGGGGAATGAGAAGTTAAATTCAAGGACTCCCTGTCCTAATTTTTATTGTAAAGGACCCATTGATCAATGTGTGGATGTGGTATTAAGCTCCTTGCTATCATTTAATAATTCTGCCATTATTATTATTATTATATCCCACTAGTTTGGAACTTCTAAATCATTACTTTAAATCAGCGCATCAGTAATTTGTTTGTATTTGCAGGGAGATTAAAAGACAGATGGAATTTTAGTTTGGAAATGAAGGGGTACTGTGAACCTAAGTGACAAAGTTTTGAATGTGCTTAGCTGGAGATGCGAAGTTAAGTTCTGTAAAGTCTGCAGTGAATTTATAGGATTTGAGTTGTATTTTTGAGGCAATAGCTGTTTCAGTGTCGTTAGCTTTTTTTGGGTCACAGAGGTGGTTTTATTAATAATTTTGTCTTGCAGCAAAATCAACTGAAGTGCAAATGGAACTGTCAATTTGGTCAGAGCAAGATACATCTCTCCATTCTTCTGCGCTCCTGGTGGGGTATGGGGGATGGAGTGGGGGTGGGGGGAGATAGAATTGTAGAATTTTACAGCAGAGAAAAGGAAATGGACTTGCATTTCTATAGCGCCTTTCACAACCTCAGGATGTCCCAAACGTTTTACAGCCAATGAGGTACTTTTTGAAGTGTAGTCACTGTTGTAATGTAGGAAACACGGCAGCCAGTTTACACACAGCAAGGTCCCACAAACAGCAATGTGATAATGACTAGATAAATTGTTTTAGGTGTTGGTTGAGGGATAAATGTTGGCCAGGACACCAGGGAGAACTCCCCTGCCCTTCTTCGAAATAGTGCCATGGGATCCTTCTTGTCCACCTGAGAGGGCAGACGGGGCCTCGCTTTAATGTCTGATCCGAAAGTCAGCACCTCCGACAGTGCAGCACTCCCTCAGTACTGCATCGGGAGTGTCGGCCACAAAAGGAAGTGATTCATTCCATTCCGCCTGTGCTAGCACTCTGAACAAGCTATTCAATTAGTCCCATTTCACAACCCTTTCTCCATACCCTTTTACTTTTCTTGTTATGAAATATTTATCCACTTACCTTTTAAGAGCTATTATTATGGATTCTACACCCACCGCTGTTTCGGTTATGGCATTTCATGTCATACAACACACCACATTAAAAAAATTGACTAATTCGATTGACGATCTTAAGTTTGTGCTCGCTAATTAATGGCCAGCGGAAACAGTTTGTCCTGATTTACTTGATTAAAACCCCTCGTCATTTTGAGCACCACAATCAGATCGCTTCTGAACCTTCTTTATTCTAATGATATTAGCTTCAGTCTCACCATTCTTTCGTCATAACCAAAGCCTACCTCATAACTAAAGATCCACTTGTGTCTCAATAAAATATTCCCCAAATAATGAACTGTTTAATAGAAAATATTTTAATCACCCCTCATTTCTTTTGTTTGCGAATTGTTTACATAAACACTGTAATTCATTATATAAATGGCTTTCAGATGTTTCCCTGAGAAATTCAAGTATTATCTGGATCAACTGTAAACATGCTCATGATAGATTTGATATTGGCTGCTTAGCAAACTACAACATAAATACCTATAACTGGCAGGTCTTTACATTTAATTTTTCAGTTATGGTGCAATAGCGCTAGTTGGTCAACTCAGAATATAATTGGCCCAGACTTTGCGGTCAGCGGCGAATGAACAGTGCTAGCCGTTCATTTTACTCGCACCTGCCCACAGGCTTTTGCACTGGAACATGTGGTGAATAGAAATCCAAAACAGCGCAGCGCCCTCTACAGGGGATCGGGACCTGTGTGAGCAAGACAAGCAACTGTGTATCTCCTTAACCAATCAGATTGAAGAATCCATACTGAGACCTGCAGGGCTGAGTCTTAATCCCCAAAAATGGGTGGGTTGGGGTCGGGTGAGATGTTAAAACTTTAAAGGCAAGAAATTCGGCTCCTTTGCGCCTGCCGTTAGCGCCTCCAAGGGGGTGCGAACGGGGTGCAAAGGGCTTATCGCCCGGGGTGGGGGGGGGGGCGACAAAAGCACCTCCCGAGAAATGTACCATGTGCCGCGACCCCTTAGCGCCCAGCCTGCGGCCTCTTACCACCCTGCAGCAGAAATTCGGCTGCGCCCCGTGAGGCTGCCGCGGGCGATGTCAGCGCCAGCCTCACGGGTCGCGAACCGGGCCGACCTCTGCTCGCGGGCTGGTATTTAAAGGGGAGGTACGGCCGCGACCCGTGCCGCCACTTTCATTTTTTGACCGACCTCCAGGTCGACCCTCCGTGGTGATCCTGGCTGCCATCGCGCGGCTGCGTCCGTGGCACCGCGCCACCCTGGTGGCCTAGTTTGGGCCATCGGAGGCCCTGCCAAGTGCGCAGCAATCCTCCCCTTTAACTGAAGGGGAGGGGTGTTGAAATGCGGCAGCGCTCCGCGGAGCCTCCGTGGGGCACTGCCGATCGCGCCCCAACATCGCTTTGGTTACCACCCCACCAGGAAGTGGAGCATCCGACATTGCGCTCCACTTCCTGTGCGGGGCGGTAATCCGAATTTAGCGGCCGGGGCGCTAAATGTTTGGCCTTAACTCGGTTACCACCCCCAAACGGGGCATAACCGAATTTCGCGCCTTAAAAATCTCAAACTCAACCCCAACCTCACTACTTCCAGGCTTAACTGAGGCGGGACCGAAGGGGTGGACAGCCAACCCATGCACAGGAGGCAGGCTGCCCAATTAAATATTTTAATGAGACTGCCGGCACTTTGCAGGTTTAACACTGGCCGGTAGGGTTTCCCAGGCCTTGGAAAACCCGAAAGCTGAAGTGAGGCAAGGACAGCTTCTGGAGGTAGTAAAGTGCTTCGCCCCAGCCCCCCCAAGCTGCCCCCACCACCAGATCCCCTCATACACCACCCACCCCTGGTGTTGCTAATTAGATCCCCCTGGGTTTGGGGATCAGACCCCCTCGGGGTCGCATCGCCAGGCCCCCCCACCACCTCCGAGTTTGGGGATCGGACCTACCCCCATGCTCCCACTAGCAGCAGCAGGCGACTTACCTGCAGCTGTGGCCTACTCTGGAGGCCTCCCCGCCCGACTGGAAGCCAA